>NC_067250.2:62823467-63137144 GCF_019359855.2 Lolium perenne | reverse complement strand
ACCGAAACTTTCCAACCTCAGAAAAACGAAAAGCAAGCGACCAGTTCCGCTTCTCAAACCAGTTTGGTAGATCCATCAAAAAAAAATTCAGACGACATCAAAGATCGTTTGAATGGGAAAAGACAACTAAAGATTGAGCCTAAGATCAATTAGGTTAGAGGAATCGATCAAAAAAAAAATGAACGGAAGGGGATGAGATGGCCTCACACCTTGCTGTTGGGAGCGAGCTTGGATTCGCAGGAACTTGGTACCGTCGCCGGAGGATTTGCGCAGCTCCTTCGCACGCGTTCGCGTCAGCAGGATTCAGAAGTGTTGGCCTGGATCCTTTCCATCGCCAGAGAGGCAAGAGATCTGACGACGGCACTCTCTGGCTGCCGGGCCGTCCGATGCGCGCGTGCCTGTGGTGGCCATCGATGTCGCTCGCTCGATGGCCTAGGGAAGCTGCTGCTCCTGCAAGCGGGTCGTGGAGCCGGAGGCCTGAGGCTGGTGCGACTATGCGGTGGGTGTGGACTGTGGAGCCGCGCGAAGGGCTGTGGCATGGATGTATGGCGGCGGCGCGGCGGGGAGATATGGAAACAGAAAGCAAATGAGATGGGGTGGGTGTGGAGCTTCGACGGTTGACAGGGAGCGAAAGATCGATCAATGGAGGATTTGGTGGCGGAATTGTCGGAGCCCTTGTTTTGCGACGCGGAGGAAGGAAGCGACGAAGGGGTGGCCGAAACAGACGACGTATTGGCTGACGACGAAAATTTAGTCGTAGTGAAAGGTAGGCAGAATAGGGAACACTAGCATATTGTCCGTGCTTCGCTACGGAACTATAATCATAACATTATAGTACTAATTTAACATATGATTTTTTAAAAAACTAATGCACATGTTCTACTAAATATGTCAAAGATTAGCTTTAATGGATGTTACTATTAGATAAAAGCTAACGTTGCTTAGAACTTGCACTGGTAGTTAGCTAATATGTGGTAGTTTTAACATACATCTATTCCGGCAAGCACAAAAAAAGAATTTTTAAAAGCTTTATTTCTAGAACGTTGGTAGTATTTAATTATTTTTATCTCAAAATTGGCTAGCCTTCGAAGCCTGGGAACCATTGAAGAGAGTTTAGAGGTATGGTTAGTGCAAATTAACTCTCATGTAAAACTGAAACGACAATGCTTAATAGCATTTATTTTAAGATGCATTAATTAGGACTACAAAGTTTATGTGTTCAGAACATTCAGTTTGCTAGTCAAATTTGCTCAAAAATAGATTGATTTTAGTGAAAAGTAAATCTGCCAAAACCGATCCTAGACTGAACTAATCTGTCATATTCATATCTCAACAAAAATCATGCTCCGATTAGAATTGCAATTGAAACCTATCGGTGCTCATTGCTTAAACCTGAAACTATAGTACTTCAGCCAAGAAAACAGTGAACATGCAGCACTTACCGAGTGTTGTGTATGCACTATTAAGGATCTTTTGCTGCCGCATGTGCGTGGCGGGAAAGGACTCAGCGGGTGTTTGAACAGCCAGAGGCCCTTGGCTTTTCGACGCCGTAGTCTAAGCGGCCGTCGGGGACCGGACCTGAGGATGCAGGAGCGAGGAGAGCTCGGGCGAGAGCCGCTGACGCACACGCTTCAGCCGCCCATGGAGATCAGCTCGACGCCCCCGTCGTTGCTCACCACGAGGATGTGCGACCTTCCACCTGCGCCCGGCCGCCCGACGCATTGGATTCCTTGAGTGGACTGCCTTCTTCTTCCTCTTCACGTGCTCGCAGCGGCTCATACGTACTCTTGCGGCGTTGGCAACTTTCTTAATTGTCATATTTTTCTTCGTGGTCAAGTACGGCTCGACGGCGGGCGGCCGCGGGTAGTATGGAACTATGGATCAGCGCGGGCTTCGTCGTGGCGTAGAAGGCGCTGGCAGCGTCCGCGGTCCTCGCTGGGTTCAACGCCCAGCTGCTCGTTGTCTCGGTCGTGGCACGGGGCGGCGGCGAGCACCGCGCGCGCATCCATGGTCTTCTTGTAGAGGCACTGAGCTTCTGTTCCGCCCTGGCAATTCCGCCCGGAACAGTTCCCACGACAGCCGCACCCTCCGCTATTTCTCCTTGTCTGCCTCCGCGTGAGTTTTTTCCAGCATGGTTCTAGCCTCCGGTAGACGAGGAGATGCCGTTTTTTTTGGGATAATAGAGTATATTATGGCAACCGCAAGTGGTAGGCAATCTGATCCGATCCAATCTCCTTCTCTATTCTTTTTTCTGGTACGTACGCGAGACCAATCAGAGTTCGATGTGAACTCCTTCACGGCGAGAGCAAAGGTTCAACGACGAAAACATATGCGGTTTTTGTACGATGGAAGCATACAAGGTCATGGTTATTTGACGTACGGAAGGTATTGGGAGTCCCGGTTTTTTTGACGGACGAAAATTTGTTCCGGTTTTTTTTGACCTACCAACACCACCGATCCGTAACTTATTAGTAGAGATTTTCCTCCTTTTTAAGTAGGGTAGATAAGAGACTTTATTTAGATAAGTTGATACCAACTGATATATCTTTGCAAATGGCTGATAAATTTACTGCTATTCCTGTTGGTATATGTGAGGATGTTCTTGTTCAAGTTACTAATAACTGCTTGATATTAACTGATTTTGTTGTGTTGGAAATGCCTGAAGATGATAATATGTCTATTATTCTTGGGAGACCTTTTCTTAACACCGCGGGGGCTGTTATTGATTGCAATAAAGGAAAAGCTACTTTCAATGTTGATGACAAGGAGCATACCGTTTATTTTCCCAAGAGGATTGAGAAAGCATGTGGAGTTAATACAATTTCTAATGTGAGAACTATCAAAGTGGGAACTATTGATTGTCCAATATATGAGCCTAAAGAAGAATATCAAACTCTTGTGATTGGATCCGTATCAATACAATACAAGGTAACATAATTGATTTGAGGTTTAATTCTTCTTATGCTATGTAAAATTTATTTGGTGGCAAGACTTGATCAACCTTGTTAACAAATTCATTTTATATGCATAGAAGAGCTAAACAACATTTCTTTCTTCCTCCACTTGTTCTACTTGCTGTAGCACTTTTGCTTGCAAAGTTCTTTAGTTAATTAGAAATTTCAAAATCTTTTTCTGCCTAGTAATAATAAATTTAATACCCAGAAATGTGCATTTTTCAAAGTTTTCAAAAATTCAAAAAAATTATACCGTTGGTCTTATTTTTCGAAGAGGCACCTGGGAGCACCTGGGGATGACCAGTGGGGCACCCCAGGGTGGCACCCCACAGGCCGGCGCGGCCAGCAAGGGGGGCGCGCCACCCTGGTGTGTGGGCCCCTCCTTGCCCCACCACTTCATCTTTTCCTCCCACTCTCTTCTCTCTCCCGAAAAAACTCGCACCAGATTTCTCTCACTCGTGTTTCTGCTCAAGAGCTCAAGATTTTTTGATCTCTTTGCTCAGCCCAGATTTCTGTCTGAAATTTGGTACATTTGCTCTCCGGTATGTGACTCCTCCGATTATCCAAGTATAATTTTATTTGGTTGAGTATATCTTGAATATTTTGCTGCTGTAGGTAACATGTTTAGTGAGCTTGCATGCTTGTTCTAAGTGGTAAAAACTAGTTTTAATGCATGATTAGTACTCTAGCAAGTTCCTATAGTAGTTTCCCTCAATTATATGTCACCAAATCAAATTTTATAATGTTTGTTGAAAAATTTCAGAAAATGGAATGGAGTAGGCACCAACTCAACCAACAAGAATTGGAGGTGCAACAGGTTATGAGAGTTCACCGCGAAGAAGGAGTATACCCTCCCTATTACCCGTGCGTTGATTTTATGAGAAGTGCAGGAATCTTGCAAGATGTTCAAAATCTGATTTCCATGCAGGGTTGGGAAATTTTGCTGTTGGTGAACCATACCAATATGCAAAACTGACCATGTCTGTAGTGCAAGATTTTGAATTTAATTGGTCGCAATCTAACCCCATGGTTCGGTACAAAATTTATAATAAAACTGTCAACTTGCCATTCAATGATTTTTGTGCAGCAATTAGAGTGCCACAATGGGGATCATGCGAGAAGATAAGGGGATCGCCGCAAGAGCTCTTGAACCTCTTCAAGATGATTTGTCATGGAAGGAGCTTCTCAGAGGATGGTGGTAAAATCAGTAGTATTCAACTCCCAGCTATTCGCTACTTTGCTTATTTCATCACCAAGTGCGTTCTTGCTAGAAAGAATGCAAGTAAGTTATCTATCCAGGATTTAGCTTTTCTAGCTGCTGCATTACAAAGTGGTAGGACTTATAACTTGGGTGCTTTGATAGCCTATAGACTTGCTACTAACCGTGAGAAGGGTGGAATTTGTGGAGGTCTCATCGCCTCTCGCTTATTAGCTATGCACGGTGTAGAACCTCACCATCTTGATATTCAGCTCTCCATAGAGAAACTTGACATAGTCTCCATGATTAAGCATGAATTTGCTTCTGATTTGTCTAATTTGAGTAACCTGTCTTACAAGATAACATTTTATAAGAAAACTTGGAGAATCACTAAGAAAACTGAAAGGCTAGTAGGATTACCTGCACCTGCTTTGCTTAATCTTGATTCCAGGAAGGATTGGTCAGTCACTGAAGGTGAACTGAATGCATACATAGAATGGGAAGGCCATCATGCAGGGGAAGGCTCGGAGGAGGCCGAGGAACGCCTCGACTCGTCATCCGATGCAGCAAGTTCTTCGCATCAATATGTTGGGCATGAGGAGCCTTCACCATTTTCTTCTGCACCGGGACCTTATTATGACTACGCCGTGTATGATCCACCGGCGTGGAACCCTGACCCTCGCTGGGGTTGATCTCCACTTAGGCCAAAAGCCTAAGATTGGGGGGAGGTATACCGGCATCACTCATTCTTTGCATATTATGGTTGCTGGATACATGTATATACTTGTTTAGCTTCTTAAAGTGGTTTCTAATGAGAGGGAGATGATATTTGGGGAAGTGCTGTCTAAAAAACAGATTCTGGGCTGTTACTAAAAAAATTCCTGTGCGCAGCCAGAACGTCATTTTGAGCTGCCAATTTTTTTGCATGTTCCCCAGGTTGTTATCTAACTTTCATTAGTTGAACACTTTTCGAGCTGAGCAGCGGAAGAATTTCTTAAAAATTGATTACTGTACTGTTGTCAAGTTTTGGCAGATTTCTGCCATCTTGCTTTTCTGTGTTTCTTTTAGTTTTCATTTTCTTGTTTTTGCTTTGTTTCTTTCCTAAAACACAAAAAGACGAAAAATATTTCTGTTGTTTCTCTTTACCATTTGTTTACCTTGGTTTCTTGCTTTTATTTTTCTTTGTTTGCTATTGTTGGTTTGCTATAAGAAAATCCAAAAAGATTTTGCTTTGTTTGCTTGTTTACTTTTGTTCTTGTTTCTAATTCGAAAACACCAAAAATATTTTTTGTTCTTCTTTGGTTTTGTAAAGTTCATTATGAGTTCAATGGTCTTCGGTGGCTGGAGCGTGGTTTTCATTCCATATTATTCAAGCTACACAAGTGAAAAGGCAATAATGACGATCTACGACCATCCGATTGTGGTGAGAGGCTGGTATGAACTCTATTTGTTTTCATTTTTGTACATATACTCATCCATGTGAGCATGCTTAGTTGGTTCATGTGAGGTATATGTCACTTAAGAAAGTCTAGTAGTTCATGATCTCTCATGATTAGTTCCAATTTATTAATATGAGTAGCATGTCATAAATATTTGCTTACATTGTTTTATTCATAGATAGATATGACATCGTGGTATCCTCCTCTGAATAATTCACTTGAATCAACTTGGCACATGCTCGCGCATGCATATGACTGAACAAAAGTCAATTAAGCCTCGATGATTTACTTCACCTCAGAGTTCTTGTATCACTTTTATGCCTCCGTTAATTTATTTTGTCGCAAGCATGATTATGAAAGTTACTGCTCTCTTGATTGTCGCTTCCCAGTCTATTGTTAGCCTTCACTTGTACTGAGCGGGAACGCTGCTCGTGCTTCCAAACCCTTGAAAACCAAGTTATTCCAAAGTGTCCACCATAAATACCTATGCATGGCATTTCAAACCATTCCAAGTAAATTCTCATGTGCTACCTTTAAAACCTTCAAAATGCTTCTCAATTTGTGTCAATGTTTTATAGCTCATGAGGAAATATGTGGTGTTTATCTTTCAATCTTGTCCTTTACTCCTGACAGACTTTCATAATGGACTAGTGGCACATCCGCTTATCCAATAATTTTGCAAAAAGAGCTGGCAACGGGGTTCCAAGCCCCAATTAATCAACTTTCATTAATAATTCTCTTCACATGTTTTGCCCTGATTTATCAGTAAGCAACTTAAATTGCAAATAGACACTCCTCCATGGTATGTGATTGATGGAAGGCACCCGAGGATTCGGTTAGCCATGGCTTGTGTAAGCAAAGGTTGGGGGGAGTGTCATCCATAATGAAACTAAAATATATGTGTAAACAAAAGAGAAGAGGGATGATTTACCTTGCTAGTAGAGATAACGTCCTTCATGGGAGCCGCTCTTGAAAGTCTGGTTGACGAGGTAGTTAGAGTACCCACTATCATTCGTTGACAACAACAAACACCTCTCAAAATAATTTTACTCCTGTTTTACAAATGAAAAGCTCTAGCACATGTTAATCCCTGCTTCCCTCTGCGAAGGGTCAATCTTTTACTTTTACATTGAGTCTCCATCCTTTCTTTGAGCACTTTCTTGAGAGCACAACTGTCATTCTTAGTATAATATGCTTGTCCCAAAATGTGATTAATTGTGGTATAACTTTGATGCTTTTATCTTTGATAATCTCTACTTCCAGTCTTTCCACAAACTTCGAAGGTGCCCGAGCATTTATGTTTTGCTGTACAAACACGGGCAAGCGAGACACCACTTTATCATATCCTTCTATGAACATTGCAATCCTGCTTATAGACATTCATTATTAATTTGTTGGTACCTTTTCCATGATTGACATAGCTATTAGATGATTTTATTTGCATGTACCTTATTATGAATTGCTTAAGTACTTGCCATATCATGAGAATATTTACATCATATGAACAAATGTGTTCGTGAAAGTTCTTTTATCGCACTCAGTTGTTAACTGAATTGCTTGAGGACAAGCAATAAGCTAAGCTTGGGGGGAGTTGATACGTCCAAAACGTATCTACTTTCCCGAACACTTTTGCTATTGTTTTACCTCTAATTTGTGTATTTTGGATGCAACTAACACAGACTAACGCTGTTTTCAGCAGAATTGCTCTGGTGTCTCATTTTTGTGTAGAAATCCAACTTTCGGGAAAATCCTCGGAATTTATGCCAAAGGTCTTATTTTTCCAGAAGAATTACGGAGCCAGAAGGGCAAGCTAGGTGTAGGCCCGAGGCCCCCACACGCTAGGCCGGCGCAGCCCAGGAGGGGGGCGCGCCGCCCTATTGTGTGGCCGCCTCGGCTGGCCCCCGACGCCCTCCTCTGGACTACTTAACGCCTTCGACCTAAAAATGCACGGGGGTTAGACGAAATCACCAGAAGACATCCAGTACGCCGCCACCATCGCGAAACTCCGTCTCGGGACCAGAAACTCCGTTCTGGCACTCCGCCGGGACGGGGAATTGGAGGAGATCATCACCATCATCACCACCGACGCCTCTCCATCGACCAGCCATGTTTCCCCCATCCATGTGTGAGTAATTCCCCCGCTGTAGGCTGAAGGGGATGGTAGGGATTGGATGAGATTGGTCATGTAATAGCATAAGATTGTTAGGGCATAGTGCCTAGTGTCCGTAATTGGTACTTTTATGATATTGTTGCAACTTGTTATGCTTAATGCTTGTCACTAGGGCCCGAGTGCCATGATCTCAGATCTGAACATGTTATCAATTCATGATGATATTCATTGCTTTATGATCTTACCTGCAAGTTGTATACACGTATTGTTCTCCGGAACCCGAGGCCCCAAAGTGACAGAAATTGGGACAACCGGAGGGGAAGGCGGTGATATGAGGATCACATGTGTTCACGGAGTGTTAATGCTTTGCTCCGGTGCTCTATTAAAAGGAGTACCTTAATTTCCAGTAGATTCCCTAGAGGCCCGGCTGCCACCGGCTGGTAGGACAAAAGATGTTGTGCAAGTTTCTCATTGCGAGCACGTACGGCTAAATATGGAACACATGCCTATTGATTGATTAGTACTTGGATACCGTTTTATTATTATCTGCAAATGCCCTGCTTTGATTGTTACATGAGTTTCTCTCATCCATGCAACGCCCGTTCATCCATCCCTGTGCCTACAGTATTTTAATCCTGCTGTTTACTATAATCACTAATGCTGCCTTTGTTACTCTGCTGCTGTTATTTCACTACTGCTACTGCTATAAAACTGTTACTACTGATAAACTCTTGCGAGCAAGTCTGTTTCCAGGTGCAGCTGAATTGACAACTCCGCTGTTAAGGCTTTCAAGTATTCTTTGTCTCCCCTTGTGTCGAATCAATAAATTGGGTTTTACTTCCCGCGAAGACTGTTGCGATCCCCTATACTTGTGGGTCATCACGACTCCACCTCCCCCGGTTGAGAGCTCCGATGAGGAGTTGGAGGACGACGAAAACACGAACAACGTCCTCGATGCAGCCATGGACGCGAAGCTCATAGCTGATGCGGAGCAGGAAGCAGCGGAGGAGCAGGAATGCCGAGCAAGAACGCCACAGGAAGGCGGCCGTCGCAGAGGAAGACTCCTCCGAATTCGATTGGTCTTCTGATGAATCTGGCTCATAGGAGAGGGCGGCGGAGCAGAGGGCGTTAGTCGAGTCGTTCGAGACGCTCAAGAAGGCCGAAGATGACGCGAACGAGGCGATGCGGCAGCAGCTGCTAGAGAACGTGATGGCTCACCGAGCCCTAGCGGCCGCAGGGCGGGCGGCGGGGGAGCAGAGGAGGGAGGGACGCAACGACGGGGCCGGGCCGTCGGGCGGCAAGTAGCCTAGGGTTTGTTTCTCCTTTAGTTTTTGAATAAAAAATATTGTTGAAAAAATAGGTCGTCCCACTAAGAACACACCCAGACGTAAACGGACGCGCGATTAAAATCTATTTTTATATTCACGAGACGAAGTAAACGGACGTGCAAAATCATTTTTTGACGTTCGATATGGGTCGCCCGCAAAACGACACGTCTGAGTACCGGGGCGGCTGCTGGACAGGTGGGAATTATTAGGGCATCTCCAGCGGCGCGACGCATTTTAGCGTCCGGAAATGTCCGCGCGCGTCCGTTTGTGTCAGCCGAAATGGTCGAAATCGATCGCGCGTGCTCGACGCATTTTTTTTGCTCGAATCGTTTTTTATAACATGAAAACATAATTTACATAGTTTAATACATGAAAATAAACCCTAAACACCTGCGCCTACTGCTGCTCCTCGTCGCTGTCGAGCACGATGCTCCGGTACTGTCCAGGGACAAGTGGATACCGGCGGAACGTACGCCGGGCGCACCGGCGGTGCTTGAGGTGGACGCGCCCAGGGGTGTGGCTGCGGTGGAGGCGCACTGCGGTGGAGGCGCCCAGGGCTGTGGCTCTGGCGGCGGTGGAGGCGCCTAGGGATGTGGCGGCGGTGGAGGAGCCCAGGGGTTGTACGGCGGCGGTTGTGGCGCGGCCGAGTCTTGTAACGCCAGTCGTAGGGCTTCATCCTCCGACAGGCCCGGCGGCATGAAGTCGGTGGTGTAGCGGGGCAGCGGCGGCTGCACAGGCGGGTCGTTCTCGGAGACGATGACGCTGAGCTTCGCCATCTCGTCGTCCATCATGTTGTCCGGGAACTCGAACTTGCGGCCCTCCGCCATGGCCAGCTGCCATTCTTGGAAGACGACCGCGACGTAGTCGTCGCTGTCGTCCTTGACCTCCTCGTTTTGGTACGCTGATACGTCTCACACGTATCTATAATTTCTTATGTTCCATGCTACTTTTATGATGATACACACATGTTTTATACACACTTTATGTCATTATTATGCATTTTCTAGAACTAACCTATTAACGAGATGCCGAAGTGCCAGTTCCTGTTTTCTGCTGTTTTTGGTTTCAGAAATCCTAGTAAGGAAATATTCTCGGAATCGGACGAAATCAACGCCCAGAATCTTATAATTCCACGAAGCTTCCAGAACACCGGAGAGAGACCAGAGGGGAGCCAGGGGGCCCCACACGCCAGGGCGGCGCGGCCAAGGGGTGGGGCGCGCCCCCCTAGTGTGTGGCCCCACCAGGGCCCCTCCGAGGCTGCCCTTCCGCCTACTTAAGGACTCCGTCGCGAAAACCCTAGAAGAATAAGCCACGGGACGAGAAAAGTTACGCAGCCGCTGCCATCGCGAAGCCAAGATTCGGGGGACAGAAGTCTCTGTTCCGGCACGCCGCCGGGACGGGGAAGTGCCCCCGGAAGGCATCTCCACCGTCATCTTCACCGCCATCGCTGTCTCCATGATAAGGAGGGAGTAGTTCTCCCTCGAGGCTAAGGGCTGTACCGGTAGTATGTGGTTCATCTCTCTCTCCCATGTGATCTTTATGTGATCATGAGCTTTGTGATCTAGTTGAATATCATCTATTTGCTACTCTAGTGATGTTATTAAAGTAGTCTATTCCTCCTTCATGATGTAATGGTGACAGTGTGTGCATCATGTAGTACTTGGCGTAGGTTATGATTGTGATCTCTTGTAGATTATGGAGTTAACTATTACTATGGTAGTATTGATGTGATCTATTCCCCCTTTCATAGTGTAATGGTGACAGTGTGTGCGCTATGTTAGTTCTCGGTCTAAATTGCAATGATCTATTATGCACTCTAAGGTTATTTAAATATGAACATCGAATGTTGTGGAGCTTGTTAACTCCGGCATTGAGGTGCTCTTGTAGCCCTACACAATGAATGGTGTTTGTCATCCAACAAGAGAGTGTAGAGAAAGTAGTATTTGTTTATTCAGTTATGTGATCAATGTTGAGAGTGTCCACTAGTGAAAGTATGATCCCTAGGCCTTGTTTCCGAATAAGTTACACCACAGAGAATTGCTTCCCACGCCAGCAAGCTATTTTCTGGCACCGCTTGTTTACTGTTTTACTGCATCTTTACTTCCTGCAATATTACCACCATCTATACCACCTGTGTTTTACTATCTCTTCGCCAAACTAGTGCACCCATACATCTGACAAGTGTATTAGGTGTGTTGGGGACACAAGAGACTTCTTGTATTGTGATTGCAGGGTTGCTTGAGAGGGATATCTTTGACCTCTTCCTCCCTGAGTTCGATAAACCTTGGGTGATCCACTTAAGGGAAAATTTGCTGCTGTTCTACAAACCTATGCTCTTGGAGGCCCAACACTGTCTACAGGAAAAGAAGCGTGAGTAGACATCATACGCCAGTGCCTCGATGTAGTCGTCGTCGTATTCGTCGTGGTCGTGGTCGTCGTTGTACTGCGCACGCGTCGACGCCTGGTGCGCACGTGTCGGCGCCTGCTGTCTTTGAGGACGAGGCGACGGTGGACGTTCGAAGGGAAAGTCCCTGTCGCCCATGAAGCCCGCCCGCCTCCTCCGATCCCTCTCGGTCGAGAGATACGTATGATACGTCTCAAACGTATCTATAATTTCTTATGTTCCATGCTACTTTTATGATGATACTCACATGTTTTATACACACTTTATGTCATTATTATGCATTTTCCGGCACTAACCTATTGACGAGATGCCGAAGAGCCAGTTGTTGTTTTCTGCTGTTTTTGGTTTCAAAAATCCTACAAAGGAAATATTCTCAGAATTGGACGAAATCAACGCCCAAGGTCTTATTTTTCCACGAAGCTTCAAGAAGACCGGAGGGGATACGAAGTGGGGCCACGAGGGCCCGTACCCATAGGCCGGCGCGGCCAGGGAGGGGCCCGCGCCGCCCTATGGTGTGGGCCCCTCGTCAGCCCTCCGACTCTGCCCTTCTGCCTACTTATAGCCTTCGTCACGAAAACCCCAGTACCGAGAGCCACGATACGGAAAACCTTCCAGAGACGCCGCCGCCGCCAATCCCATCTCGGGGGATTCAGGAGATCGCCTCCGGCATCCTGCCGGAGAGGGGAATCATCTCCCGGAGGACTCTTCATCGCCATGATCGCCTCCGGATTGATGTGTGAGTAGTTCACCCTTGGACTATGGGTCCATAGCAGTAGCTAGATGGTTGTCTTCTCCTCAATGTGCTATCATGTTAGATCTTGTGAGCTGCCTATCATGATCAAGATCATCTATTTGTAATGCTACATGTTGTGTTTGTTGGGATCCGATGAATATGGAATACTATGTCAAGTTGATTATCAATCTATCATATATGTTGTTTATGTTCTTGCATGCTCTCCGTTTGACATAGGCATACCCTATGGGCCTGCCGAAGATGGTACCCGAGGTTTACTCAAAGCCCACGACCCGAAGAATGAGAAGATTCGGAAGCCCAAGATACTATTAAGGAAAGCTAGAGTTGTATTAGGAAACGATACTTGTAATCTTGCGGGACGGGTCAGAAACCCTCCCGGACTCTGTAAACTTGTGTATTACGAAATCCTCGGCTCCACCTCCTATATAAGGAGGAGTTGAGGGACAAAGAAAGGATTGAATTTACTGTCAACACAACCCTAGTTTCATGTTCGTCGAGTACTTTTCGGCTGAAACCTTCGAGATCTACTTGCCCTCTACATCCAACTAAACCCTAGTCTACAATCCGTAGGCATTGATAAGTTAATACCTTGTCAATTGGCGCCGTCTGTGGGATCTAGAGGCGACAAGGAGCTGATCTCGATGGCACGTTCAAGATCGTCGACTTCATCGATGGCAAGCAACATCATGGACAAAGGTAAACAGATCGAAACTGGTCTAGTTGATTTTGTACCTCACCCACCCTCCCGTTTGGATGCATATGCGTATCTGGAGGAGCCCATGGAGATGACGTTTGGAAAGTTCCACTTCCGCGTCGAGAAAGAAGGAGCGTATCGTCTCAAAGTTCCGATCTCGTCGGGATTATCGGCGGTTGATCCTGACTTCTCAAGCTCAGCATCATCCATCGAGTCAGGCGACGAGGAGATTTCGTCGCCACGCTTCATCGGCACCAAGGCAAGCGAAAAACTCGCCAAGATCTTCAGCGACATGTCCTTCGAGTCATCCGCGGACTCCTATATAAGCGATGATTCGAGCGACACCGATAGCTTCGACTTCATCGACAAGTCCATCTCTATTGGAAAGGTCTTCACCAATCTCTATGATGGTGTCACCAAACCAAGCGAAGTTCAGAACTCAAAATATCATCAGATCTACGCCATCGGAGAAACAAGTCGCAATCAAGAGGAGACATCAGAGGCTTTCGACGAATTGGGAAATCCATATGTCGATCCCTCTGACCTAAGGCGAGGTTTGGGCACTAAATATGTCGGGCCTACACCACGCGTTAGAATTCAACTTCCACAAGCAGCATGGGATAGAGCAGCAAGAGCTATGGATGGTTCTGAACCAATGGAGACAACTGCTACGGTCGAAGAATTACAGGCCTACCAGTATAGGCTTGCCCGAGCTGGAAGAGAATTGGAAAAAGAGACAGCTGCTTTGAATAGAAGAAAGGAGGCAGCTTCCGCGTCAAGCAGGCGAAGAGCGGAGTTAAGTCGACAATCATGAACTTCGGGAGATAGTCACAGAGAAGCTCGGAGGAGAGCAAGATCTCGGTTACAAAATATACCGGAGGCTGAAAGAGAGACTTTAATCCAAAACCTCGACATGTCCTTTATGTCAATCGACACGAGGGGGAATATTATCCCAAAAACACCGGAAGCAGGGTACATGGCGACACAAGCTTTCATCTTAGCGTCCAGGCCACCTCCCGGAGATCCAAGAGAAGCGTTGTATAACATGGCCATGGCAGGATGTGGAGCCATGGGAGCAGCATTCGCAGCTACACCTCCCGAAGCAACTGCAAGGCAAAATAGGCCGAGACCTACAGCAGCAGTGCAAGATCCATCGAGAGCAAGTGGAGCCAGAGACACAACGACTCAGGCCAGAGTGGATAGAGCGTGACAAGAAAGGAGGGAACGTCGGCATTCACCAGAACTTGCTGAAGAAGATATGTGTGGACTCCCGTGTTTCACACGACGAGTCCGAAAAACTCGAGTTCCATCAGAATTCAAGCTACCCGATAGTTTCAAGAAATTCGATGGCCTGCAAGATCCCGAGGATTGGCTAGTCGATTACCTCGAGACAGTAAAATTGATAGGCGGAACCAGAGCAACAGCCATGCAGAGCATTCAAATACATCTGAGCGGAGCCGCCAGATCATGGGTAAAGAAGCTTCCCCCAGGCTCCATCGACAGCTGGGAGAGTTTTGAGGATATGTTTATCAAGAATTTCCGATCAACCTGCAAGAAACCTGCGACACTAGAGGAGCTGAGGTCATGCCAACAAAAGCATGATGAATCAATGAGGAAGTACATCCAAAGGTGGAACATCATCAAAAACTCGGCAGAAAATATATCTGACGAGAGAGCGATAGATGCGTTTGTAGCAGGAGTTCGACAAGGAGATTCCGTGGAGGACTTGGGAAGGACAAACCCAAGGACAGTATCAACATTAATGGAAATAGCAAACAGATGGGCAGATGGTGAAGATGCGGTACATAACAAACGACATAGGTCCCCAGAGGAGGACTGATACGTCTCCAACGTATCTATAATTTCTTATGTTCCATGCTAGTTTTATGACAATACCTACATGTTTTGTTCACACTTTATATCGTTTTGATGCGTTTTCCGGAACTAACCTATTAACGAGATGCCGAAGTGCCAGTTCCTGTTTTCTGCTGTTTTTGGTTTTAGAAATCCTAGTAAGGAAATATTCTCGGAATCAGACGAAATCAATGCCCAGCATCCTATTTTTTCACGAAGCTTCCAGAACACCCGAGAGCCAGCAGAGGGGGGCCACAGGGCCACCAGATGACAGGGTGGCGCGGCCAGGGCCTGGGCCGCGCCCTCCTATTGTGTCACCGCCTCGTCAGCCCTCCGACTCCGCCTCTTCGCCTATTTAAAGGTCCCTGACCTAAATCTTCGATACGGAAAAGCCACGGTACGAGAAACCTTCCAGAGCCGCCGCCATCGCGAAGCCAAGATCTGGGGGACAGGACTCTCTGTTCCGGCACGCCACCGGGACGGGGAAGTGCCCCCGGAAGGCTTCTCCATCGACACCACCGCCATCTTCATCACCGCTGCTGTCTTCCATGAGGAGGGAGTAGTTCTCCCTCGAGGCTAAGGGCTATACCGGTAGCTATGTGGTTAATCTCTCTCCTATGTACTTCAATACAATGATCTCATGAGCTGCCTTACATGATTGAGATTCATATGAGTTTTGTATCACTATTAGTCTATGTGCTACTCTTGTGATGTTATTAAAGTAGTCTATTCCTCCTTCACGGTGTAATGGTGACAGTGTGTGCATCGTGTAGTACTTGGCGTATGCTATGATCATAATCTCTTGTAGGTTATGGAGTTAATTATTACTATGATAGTATTGATGTGATTTATTCCCCCTTCATAGTGTAAAGGTGACAGTGTGTATGCTATGTTAGTACTCGGTTTAAATTGCAAAGATCTATTATGCTCTAAGGTTACTTAAATATGAATGTCGAATGTTGTGGAGCTTGTTAACTCCGGCATTGAGGTGCTCTTGTAGCCCTACACAACGAATGGTGTTCATTATCAAACAAGAGTATATGTAGCACAAAGGAATAGAACTGATTTATTTATGTGATCAATGTTGAGAGTGTCCACTAGTGAAAGTATGATCCCTAGGCCTTGTTTCAAATACTGCAAACACCGCTTGTTTACTGTTTGACTGCATCTTTACTTCCTGCAATATTACTACCATCAACTGCACGCCAGCAAGCACTTTTCTGGCGCCATTACTACTGCTCATATTCATTCATACCACTTGTATTTCACTATCTCTTCGCCGAACTAGTGCACCTATACATCTGAAAAGTGTATTAGGTGTGTTGGGGACACAAGAGACTTCTTGTATCGTGATTGCATGGTTGCTTGAGAGGGATATCTTTGACCTCTTCCTCCCTGAGTTCGATAAACCTTTGGTGATCCACTTAAGGGAAACTTGCTGCTGTTCTACAAACCTCTGCTCTTGGAGGCCCAACACTGTCTACAGGAATAGAAGCGTGCGTAGACATCAAGCACTTTTCTGGCGCCGTTGCCGGGGAGGAAAGGTAAAAGGCACTCATACTCCGGTCCCAGGTAACTAAGTACTTTTCTGGCGCCATTGTGTGAGTGTTCGAAGCTATTTCCTTTAGATCCTGCTATTGCATCTTTTTGTTTCTTGTTAAACACTAGTAAGGCATAATGGAAAACATCTGTGAGCTTTTTATACTATTTCCTGAGTCAAGACATGAATGGTTTAATGCGAAAATTAAAAAACCTATGGAACCTTATTTGCATGCTAGTAGTGATATTAGTATGAACGCTTTGAACACCATTGTTGATAATGATATAGAAAGTTCTAAGCTTGGGGAGGTCGGTTTTGATGAAAATGATCTCTTTAGTCCTCCGGGTATTGAGGAGAAAGTTTATGTTGATTATGATATGCCTCCCATATATGATGATTATAATGATAGTGGTCTTCTGGTGCCGCCTACTATGGAGGATAAATTTAATTATGATTATACTATGCCTCCTATATTTGATGATGAGAATAATAATGATAGCTACTTTGTTGAATTTGCTCCCACTACAACTAATAAAATTGATTGTGCTTATGTGGAGAGTAATGATACTTTTATGCATGTGAATAAGAATACTTTATGTGATAGTTAAATTGTTGAGTTTGTTCATGATGCCGCTGAAAGTTATTATGAGAGAGGAAAATATGGTTGTAGAAATTTTCATGTAACTAAAACACCTCTCTATATGCTGAAATTTTTGAAGTTACACTGGTTTTATCTTCCTATGCTTGTTACTTTGCTCTTCATGAACTTGTTTATTTACAAGATTCCTATGCATAGGAAGCATGTTAGGCTTAAATTTGTTTTGAATTTGCTTCTTGATGCTCTCTTTTGCTTCAACTCTTATTTCTTGGGAGTGCATCATTAAAACTGCTGAGCCCATCTTAATGGCTATAAAGAAAGCACTTCTTGGGAGATAACCCATGTTTTTATTTTACTACAGCACTTTTATTTTATATTTGTGTCTTGGAAGTTGTTTACTACTATAGCAACCTCTCCTTATCTTATTTTATTGCATTGTTGTGCCAAGTAAAGTCTTTGATAGTAATGTTGATACTAGATTTGGATTACTGCGCAGAAACAGATTTCTGTCTGTCACGAATTTAGGCAGGGTTCTCTGTAGGTAACTCAGAAAAATCTGCCAATTTACGTGCGTGATCCTCAGATATGTACGCAACTTTCATTCAATTTGAGCATTTTCATCTGAGCAAGTCCAGTGCCTCTAAAAAATTCGTCCTTACGGACTGTTCTGTTTTGACAGATTCTGCCTTTTATTTCGCATTGCCTCTTTTGTTGTGTTGGATGGATTTCTTTGTTCCATTGACTTCCAGTAGCTTTGGGAAATGTCCAGAAGTGTTAAGAATGATTGTGTCACCTCTAAACATGTGAAATATTGATTATGCACTAACCCTCTAATGAGTTGTTTCGAGTTTGGTGTGGAGGAAGTTTTCAAGGGTCAAGAGAGGAGGATGATATACTATGATCAAGAAGAGTGAAAAGTCTAAGCTTGGGGATGCCCCCGTGGTTCATCCCTGCATATTTCAAGAAGACCCAAGCATCTAAGCTTGGGGATGCCCAAGGCATCCCCTTCTTCATCGACAACTTATCAGGTTTCTTCTCTTGAAACTATATTTTTATTCGGTCACATCTTATGTACTTTACTTGGAGCGTCTGTTTGTTTTTGTTTTGTTTGAATAAATTCATGCTTGTGTGGGAGAGAGAATCGCTCTGCTATTGCGTATGAACACATGTGTTCTTAGCTTTACTCTTAATGTTCATGGCGGAGTTGAAAACCGCTTCGTTAATTGCTATTTGGTTGGAAACAAGAAATGCTTCATGTGGTAATTGGTCTTGAATAATTTGATACTTGGCAATTGTTGTGCTCATTTAGATCATGTTTAAGCTCTTGCATCATGTACTTTGCACCCATTAATGAAGAACTACATAGAGCTTGTTAAAATTTGGTTTGCATGATTGGTCTCTAGAGTCTAGATATTTTCTGGTTAAGGTGTTTGAACAACAAGGAAGACGATGTAAAGTCTTATAATGTTTACAATATGTTCATATGTGAGTCTTGCTGCACCGTTTTATACTTGAGTTTGCTTCAAACAACCTTGCTAGCCTAGCCTTGTATTGAGAGGAATTACTTCTCGTGCATTGATGACCCACAAGTATAGGGGATCGCGATAGTCTTCGAGGGTAGTATAACCCAATTTATTGATTCGACACAAGGGGAGGTAAAGAATACTTATAAGCCTTAACAACTGAGTTGTCAATTCAGCTGCACCTGGAAAAGCACTAGCAACAGGGGTGATGTGAAAGTAACAGTAATATGAGAGCAGTAGTAATAGTAACACAGCAGCAGTAATAGTAACACAGAGGTAATATGATGACATGTAGAACAAGTATTTGATGATGAAATATGGACCGGGGTTCCCAGCGATCTACACTAGTGGTAACTCTCCAATAAGTGACAAGTGTTGGGTGAACAAATTACAGTTGGGCAATTGATAGGAATCAAAGCATTAAGATAGAACATCAGGCTTATTAATTATGTAGGCATGTTTTCCGTATATAGTCGTACGTGCTCGTAATGAGAAACTTGCACAACATCTTTTGTCCTACCAGCCGGTGGCAGCCGGGCCTCAAGGGAAACTACTGGATATTAAGGTACTCCTTTTAATAGAGCACCGGAGCAAAGCATTAACACACCGTGAAAACATGTGATCCTCACATCACCGCCATCCCCTCCGGTTGTCCCGATTCTTCTCACTTCGGGGCCATTGGTTCCGGACAGTGACATGTGCATACAACTTGTAGATACAATCTAAGCAACAATATAGAGCTTAAATCTAAGATCATGCCACTCGGGCCCTAGTGACAAGCATTAAGCATAACAAGATTGCAGCAACAATAACTTCACAAACTTTATAGATAGACTAGTCATAATGTATCATCCATCGGATCCCAACAAACACAACACCGATTACATCAGATGAATCTCAATCATGTAAGGCAGCTCATGAGATCATTGTATTGAAGTACATGGAGGAGAGAATACCGACATAGCTACTGCTAGAACCCGTAGTCCATGGGGGAACTACTCACGGAGCATGGCGGAGGCGGTGGCGTTGATGGAGATGGCTTCCGGGGGCAATTCCCCATTCCGGCAGGGTGCCGGAACAGAGTTCTGTCCCCCGAATTGGAGTTTCGCGATGGCGGCGGCGCCCCTGGAGTCTTTCTGGAGTTTCGTCAATTGGTACGGTGTTTTTAGGTCGAAAGGGATTTTATAGGCGAAGAGGCGGCGCAGGGGGGCACCTGGGGGCTCCACACCATAGGCCGGCGCGGGCCCAGGCCAGGCCGCGCCGCCCTATGGTCTGGTGGCCCTCTGGCCCCTCTCCGACTCTTCTTCGGTGTTCTGGAGCCTTCCGGGAAAAATAGGAGGTTTGGCGTTGATTTCGTCCAATTCCGAGAATATTGCCCGAACAGCCTTTCTGGAACCAAAAACAGCAGAAAACAGGAACTGGCACTGTGGCATCTCGTTAATAGGTTAGTTCCGGAAAATGCATGAAATCATCATAAAGTGCAAGCAAAACATGTAAGTATTGTCATAAAACAAGCATGGAACATCAGAAATTATGGATACGTCGGGGACGTATCAGCATCCCCAAGCTTAGTTCCTGCTCGTCCCGAGCAGGTAAACGATAAAAAGAATAATTTCTGTAGTGACATGCTACTTACATAACCTTGATCATACTATTACAAAGCATATGAAATGAATGAAGTGACTCAAGGCAATGATCTATAGTTGCTAACAAATAGATAACATATAGCAAAACTTTTCATGAACAGTACTTTCAAGACAAGCATCAAAATTCTTGCACAAGAGTTAACTCATAAAGCAATAAGTTCATAGTAAAGGCATTGAAGCAACACAAAGGAGGATATAAGTTTCAGCGGTTGCTTTCAACTTTCAACATGTATATCTCATGGATATTGTCAACATAGAGTAATATGATGAATGCAAATATGCAAGTATGTAAGAATCAATGCACAGTTGACACAAGTGTTTGCTTCTAAGATGGAAGGAAGTAGGTATACTGACTCAACATAAAGTAAAAGAATGGTCCTTCAAAGAGGAAAGCATCGATTGCTATATTTGTGCTAGAGCTTTGGTTTTGAAAACATATAGAGAGCATAAAAAATAAAATTTTGAGAGGTGTTTGTTGTTGTCAACGAATGGTAATGGGTACACTAACTACCTCGCCAACCGGACTTTCAAGAGCGGCTCCCATGAATTATTGCATATTTATTTTTGGGTGGCACTCCTTCCAACCTTTCTTTCTCAAACCATGGCTAACCGAATCCTCGGGTGCCTGCCAACAATCTCATACCATGAAGGAGTGCCTTTTTATTTTAGTTTTATTATGATGACACTCCTCCCATCCTTTGCTTACACAAGCCATGGCTAACCGAATCCTTCGGGTGCCGTCCAACAATCACATACCATGGAGGAGTGTCTATTTTGGTTAATTAATTTGGGACTGGGAATCCCATTGCCAGCTCTTTTTGCAAAATTATTGGATAAGCGGATGTGCCACTAGTCCATATGAGAGTCCGTCAAAAGTAAATGACAAGGTTGAAAGCTAAACACCACATACTTCCTCATGAGCTATAAAACATTAACACAAATCAGAGGTGATAAATTTTGAATTGTTTAAAGGTAGCACTCAAGCAATTTACTTTGGAATGGCAGGAAATACCACATAGTAGGTAGGTATGGTGGACACAATTGGCATAGTGGTTGGCTCAAGGATTTTGGATGCATGAGAAGTATTCCCTCTCGATACAAGGCTTAGGCTAGCAAGGTTGTTTGAAGCAAACACAAGTATGAACCGGTACAGCAAAACTTACATAAGAACATATCGCAAGCATTATAATACTCTACACTGTCTTCCTTGTTGCTCAAACACTTTTACCAGAAAATATCTAGACCTTAAGAGAGATCAATTATGCAAACCAATTTTAACAAGCTTTACGGTAGTTCTCCACTAATAGGTTTAAACTACATGCAAAAACTTATGATCTAGTTGAGAGCTCAAAACAATTGCCAAGTGTCAAATTATCCAATACATATGAGGCATTTTCTTCTTCCAACCAAATAAAGATAAGTATTGTAGCTTCCAACTTTTATCATTGAACATTAAAAGTAAAACGAAGAACAAGTGTTCATATGAAAAAGTGGAGCGTGTCTCTCTCCCAAACAAGGATTGCTAGGATCCGATCTTATTCAAACAAAACAAAAATAAAAGCACACAGACGCTCCAAGTAAAGCACATAAGATGTGACTGAATAAAAATATAGTTTCAGGGGAGGAACCTGATAAGTTGATGAAAGAAGGGGATGCCTTGGGCATCCCCAAGCTTAGACACTTGAGTCTTCTTGAAATATGCAGGGATGAACCACGGGGGCATCCCCAAGCTTAGACTTTTCACTCTTCTTGATCATATATCATCCTCCTCTCTTGACCCTTGAAAACTTCCTTCACACCAAACTTCTCATAAACTTCATTAGAGGGGTTAGTACTCAAAAAATTTGAATCCACCTTGGTCCTGTAGTGGCACATTGCAAGAACTCAATAAAACATTAGCTACAGCTCTCTACGTCTAGAAAAGCTCGCTTAAAGTCCACAAGAGACAATGCAAAAAACAGAGACAGAATCTGCCAAAACAGAACAGCCAGTAAAGACGAATTTTAATAAAATACTTCCGTTACTCAAATCAGAAAACTCAAAACTAATGAAAGTTGCGTACATATCTGAGGAACACGCACGTAAATTGGCATATTTTTCTGATTTTTCTACAGAGAATTGGACCAAGATTCGTGACAGATAGAAATCTGTTTCTGCGCAGAAATCCAAATATAGTATCAACCTTCGATTAGAGGCTTCACTTGGCACAACAAAACACAAAACTAAGATAAGGAGAGGTTGCTACAGTAGTAAACAACTTCCAAGACACAAATATAAAACAAAGTACTGTAGCAAAATAACACATGGGTTATCTCCCAAGAAGTTGCTTTCTTTATAGCCATTAAGATGGGCTCAGCAGTTTTAATGATGCACTCGCAAGAAATAGTATTTGAAGCAAAAGAGAGCATCAAGAGGCAAATTCAAAACACATTTAAGTCTAACATGCTTCCTATGCAAAGGAATCTTGTACATAAACAAGTTCATGAAAAGCAAAGTAACAAGCATAGGAAGATAGAATAAGTATAACTTCAAAATTTTAAGCATATAGAGAGGCGTATTAGTACTATGCAAATTTCTACAACCATGTTTTTCTCTCTCATAATAATTTTCAGTAGCTTCATGAACAAACTCAACAATATAGCTATCACATGCATCATGCTTCTCATGATTTCCAAACACATAATTTCTATCAAGTTCAAGAATAGTGGAATTAAAACTTTCAAACTTACTTTTATCAATAATATAACAAGATGATCGATCAATCTCAAGAGATATGGGACACATAGATAAAGTTAAATCCTTTTCAATCCCATTTTCATTAATAGTACAATCAATA
This sequence comes from Lolium perenne, assembly GCF_019359855.2. Taxonomy (NCBI): domain Eukaryota; kingdom Viridiplantae; phylum Streptophyta; class Magnoliopsida; order Poales; family Poaceae; genus Lolium; species Lolium perenne. Next base: position 63,114,266 of record NC_067250.2, on the reverse strand, counting down.
TTATCAAGTAACATGGGACCATCATCTAAAGCTTTATCATAAACATTTGCTAAACAAAATTCTTTAGTACCATGCACTTCGACATCAGGCACAAACAAAGCATTATCATAAGATTTATCAAAGTAGCATGGATTATCATAAATAATAGTAGCATAATTATTCTCACAAGTATTACTCATAGGTACTATTTCAAGAGAATCCACAGGAACATAACATTCAACCTCTTCCGGTAAGCATGGAGGACAATCAAATAGTGTAAGGGATAAAGAGTTACTCTCATTAGAAGGTTGGCATGGGTAGCTAATCCATTCTTCCTCCTTTTGTTCGTCGCTCTCCTCTTCTTTTTCATCCAATGAGCTTTCAGGTTCATCAATTTCCTCCTCTTTTTCATCCAATGAGCTTTCAGGTTCATCAATTTCTTCTTCCACCGGTTCCTGCAAATTGTGAGTGCATTCTTGTGCATTAATGAGTCTCTCTTTATAATCGACGATATAAGGATTATTACCGAAGCATTCTATGCAACAATTAAGGATAGAAGAGACATAATCTTTAAGGTCCTTACAAACAACACAAGTTTTATAATTCTCAACCATGAAGGATTCGATCTCAGAGGCTCCCATAAACACGACAAATTGTTCTACCTCTTCGAACCCATAATGAATATAGCAATTCCGATTATAGTTCTTAATTAAAAATTCCTCACTAAAGCCACATTGAAATTTAAGATGTTTAGTATCCTGTTGAGAGCAACAGTTTATATCATGGCGTTTAAGCAAGATTTTAGCAATTGTATCCACTTTTTCTATCATAGCACTCATTATTTCACCAGCTCTTGATTTCCTATAATTATTATAACATTCTATGAGCTCCAAGTAGGTTGTTGGTTCTCCCATAACAGTAGTTTTTAATTTTTTGGTTTTTCAAATTTTTATGGATTTTTGGGTATATGAGACAAATAAAACAAGACAAAAATAAACTAAGCAAAAGTAAACTACGCAAACTAATACTAGACAGAAATAAACTAAGCAAAAATAAACTAGACAAAAGTAAACTAAGCAAAACAAAATAAAATAAAACAGAGAGAGAGGTAGAGTGTACTCCCCAGGTGAACTTATGAGTAGAGCTATGCCTCCCCGGCAACGGCGCCAGAAAACAGTCTTGATGACCCACAAGTATAGGGGATCGCGATAGTCTTCGAGGGTAGTATAACCCAATTTATTGATTCGACACAAGGGGAGGTAAAGAATACTTATAAGCCTTAACAACTGAGTTGTCAATTCAGCTGCACCTGGAAAAGCACTAGCAACAGGGGTGATGTGAAAGTAACAGTAATATGAGAGCAGTAGTAATAGTAACACAAAGAGCGATAATAGTAACACAGAGGTAATATGATGACATGTAGAACAAGTATTTGATGATGAAATATGGACCGGGGTTCCCAGCGATCTACACTAGTGGTAACTCTCCAATAAGTGACAAGTGTTGGGTGAACAAATTACAGTTGGGCAATTGATAGGAATCAAAGCATTAAGATAGAACATCAGGCTTATTAATTATGTAGGCATGTTTTCCGTATATAGACGTACGTGCTCGTAATGAGAAACTTGCACAACATCTTTTGTCCTACCAGCCGGTGGCAGCCGGGCCTCAAGGGAAACTACTGGATATTAAGGTACTCCTTTTAATAGAGCACCGGAGCAAAGCATTAACACACCGTGAAAACATGTGATCCTCACATCACCGCCATCCCCTCCGGTTGTCCCGATTCTTCTCACTTCGGGGCCATTGGTTCCGGACAGTGACATGTGCATACAACTTGTAGATACAATCTAAGCAACAATATAGAGCTTAAATCTAAGATCATGCCACTCGGGCCCTAGTGACAAGCATTAAGCATAACAAGATTGCAGCAACAATAACTTCACAAACTTTATAGATAGACTAGTCATAATGTATCATCCATCGGATCCCAACAAACACAACACCGATTACATCAGATGAATCTCAATCATGTAAGGCAGCTCATGAGATCATTGTATTGAAGTACATGGAGGAGAGAATACCGACATAGCTACTGCTAGAACCCGTAGTCCATGGGGGAACTACTCACGGAGCATGGCGGAGGCGGTGGCGTTGATGGAGATGGCTTCCGGGGGCAATTCCCCGTTCCGGCAGGGTGCCGGAACAGAGTTCTGTCCCCCGAATTGGAGTTTCGCGATGGCGGCGGCGCCCCTGGAGTCTTTCTGGAGTTTCGTCAATTGGTACGGTGTTTTTAGGTCGAAAGGGATTTTATAGGCGAAGAGGCGGCGCAGGGGGGCACCTGGGGGCTCCACACCATAGGCCGGCGCGGGCCCAGGCCAGGCCGCGCCGCCCTATGGTCTGGTGGCCCTCTGGCCCCTCTCCAACTCTTCTTCGGTGTTCTGGAGCCTTCCGGGAAAAATAGGAGGTTTGGCGTTGATTTCGTCCAATTCCGAGAATATTGCCCGAACAGCCTTTCTGGAACCAAAAACAGCAGAAAACAGGAACTGGCACTGTGGCATCTCGTTAATAGGTTAGTTCCGGAAAATGCATGAAATCATCATAAAGTGCAAGCAAAACATGTAAGTATTGTCATAAAACAAGCATGGAACATCAGAAATTATGGATACGTCGGGGACGTATCATGCATCCAAATCCTTGAGCCAAATACTATGCCATTTGTGTCCACCATACCTACCTACCACATGGTATTTCTCTGCCGTTCCAAAGTACATTACTTGAGTGCTACCTTTAAACTTCTATTCTTTGCCTTTACAATATATAGCTCATGGGACAAATAGCCTTAAAAACTATTGTTGTGAAGAATATGTACTTATGTGTCTTATTTCTTAATAAGTTGCTTGTTGAGCGGTAACCATGTTTCTGGGGATGCCATCAACTTTTACCTTTGTTGAAAATCATGTGAGTTGCTATGCATGTTCGTCTTGTCTGAAGTAAGGGCGATTTTCATGATCAAATGGTTTGAGTATGCATATTGTTAGAGAAGAACATTGGGCCGCTAACTAAAGCCATGAATCATGGTGGAAGTTTCAGTTTGGACACAAATCCTCAATCTCTTATGAGAATATTATCTGTTGTTAAATGCTTAAGCATTAAAAGAGGAGTCCATTATCTGTTGTCTATGTTGTCCCGGTATGGATGTCTAAGTTGAGAATAATCAAAAGCGAGAAATCCAATGCGAACTTTCTCCTTAGACCTCTGTACAGGCGGCATAGAGGTACCCCTTTGTGACACTTGGTTTAAACATATGCTATGCAATGATAATCCGTGTTAATCCAAGCTAATTAGGACAAGGCGCGAGCACTATTAGTATACTATGCATGAGGCCTGCAACTTATAGGATGTCTTATACATAACGCATATGCTTTATTACTACCGTTGACAAAATTGCTTCTATGTTTTCAAAATGAAAAGCTCTAGCACAAAAATAGTAATCCATGCTTCCCTCTGCGAAGGGCCATTCTTTTACTTTATGTTGAGTCAGTTTACCCACTTCTTTCTATCTTAGAAGCAAACACTTGTGTAAACTGTGTGCATTGATTCTTACATGTTTACCTATTGCACTTGTTATATTGCTTTATGTTGACAACTATCCATGAGATATACATGTTACAAGTTGAAAGCAATTGCTGAAACTTAATCATCCTTTGTGTTGCTTCAATACTTTCTACTAAGAATTTATTGCTTTATGAGTTAACTCTTATGCAAGACTTATTGATGCTTGTCTTGAAAGTACTATTCATGAAAAGTCTTTGCTATATGATTCAGTTGTTTAATCATCATCTTTACCATTGCTTTGAATCACTTAATTCATCTCATATGCTTTACAATAATGTTGATCAAGATTATGTTGGTAGCATGTCACTTAAGAAATTATCATTGTTATCGTTTACCTACTCGAGGACGAGTAGGAACTAAGCTTGGGGATGCTTGATACGTCTCCAACGTATCTATAATTTCTTATGTTCCATGCTAGTTTTATGACAATACCTACATGTTTTGTTCACACTTTATATCGTTTTGATGCGTTTTCCGGAACTAACCTATTAACGAGATGCCGAAGTGCCAGTTCCTGTTTTCTGCTGTTTTTGGTTTCAGAAATCCTAGTAAGGAAATATTCTCGGAATCGGACGAAATCAATGCCCAGCATCCTATTTTTCCACGAAGCTTCCAGAACACCCGAGAGCCAGCAGAGGGGGGCCACAGGGCCACCAGATGACAGGGTGGCGCGGCCAGGGCCTGGGCCGCGCCCCCCTATTGTGTCACCGCCTCGTCAGCCCTCCGACTCCGCCTCTTCGCCTATTTAAAGGTCCCTGACCTAAATCTTCGATACGGAAAAGCCACGGTACGAGAAACCTTCCAGAGCCGCCGCCATCGCGAAGCCAAGATCTGGGGGACAGGAGTCTCTGTTCCGGCACGCCGCCGGGACGGGGAAGTGCCCCCGGAAGGCTTCTCCATCGACACCACCGCCATCTTCATCACCGCTGCTATCTCCCATGAGGAGGGAGTAGTTCTCCCTCGAGGCTAAGGGCTGTACCGGTAGCTATGTGGTTAATCTCTCTCCTATGTACTTCAATACAATGATCTCATGAGCTGCCTTACATGATTGAGATTCATATGAGTTTTGTATCACTATTAGTCTATGTGCTACTCTTGTGATGTTATTAAAGTAGTCTATTCCTCCTTCACGGTGTAATGGTAACAGTGTGTGCATCGTGTAGTACTTGGCGTAGGCTATGATCATAATCTCTTGTAGGTTATGGAGATAATTATTACTATGATAGTATTGATGTGATTTATTCCCCCTTCATAGTGTAAAGGTGACAGTGTGTATGCTATGTTAGTACTCGGTTTAAATTGCAAAGATCTATTATGCTCTAAGGTTACTTAAATATGAATGTCGAATGTTGTGGAGCTTGTTAACTTCGGCATTGAGGTGCTCTTGTAGCCCTACACAACGAATGGTGTTCATTATCAAACAAGAGTATATGTAGCACAAAGGAAGAGAACTTATTTATTTATATGATCAATGTTGAGAGTGTCCACTAGTGAAAGTATGATCCCTAGGCCTTGTTTCCAATACTGCAAACACCGCTTGTTTACTATTTTACTGCATCTTTACTTCCTGCAATATTACTACCATCAACTGCACGCCAGCAAGCACTTTTCTGGCGCCGTTACTACTGCACATATTCATTCATACCACTTGTATTTCACTATCTCTTCGCCGAACTAGTGCACCTATACATCTGACAAGTGTATTAGATGTGTTGGGGACACAAGAGACTTCTTGTATCGTGATTGCAGGGTTGCTTGAGAGGGATATCTTTGACCTCTTCCTCCCTGAGTTCGATAAACCTTGGGTGATCCACTTAAGGGAAACTTGCTGCTGTTCTACAAACCTCTGCTCTTGGAGGCCCAACACTGTCTACAGGAATAGAAGCGTGCGTAGACATCAAGGACCGCAGTCGAAATTTTCAAAATAGACGCCGATTTCCTCGACAATTCTCGAGTTACGATGCACCTGGCCAAATATCGGCTGGTTTTCGGGGAAACAATGGAGGAAACAATAGAGATGACTACCAGAGAAGTAATGCACAGCAAGGCGACAATAGAGATAACAGGCAAAATAGCGGGTCAAGGTTTCAGAGATCTTTCGTAACTCCCGAAGATATGATGAACGGGCCGTGCCAGATGCATTTTATCTCGATAGCAACGGGAAAAGGCGGTAAGGACACCTGCCGAAGGACTGTCGCAATTTTCAGGCAATGTTGCGAGTCGCAGGAATGGCCAATGCTCAGGTAGCAAACAGAAACCCCCAGGGGCCCAGGAGTGAGATCCACTTACCACCTCCTCCCGCAATCACCGACGAAAATCGACATCAGCTCAGAATAGCAGCAGCACCGCAACCACCTCCATATGTTGATCCTAATAACAATGGCGCGGTCTCGATGATTCAGAAAGCTAGGCCATCTAATAGGGCTCAAAAGGTAATCTCGCGGCAAGTGTTTATGGTAGAGAAGATGCCTCCACCAAAGGTTGAGTACTTAAATTGGTCAGGGCAAGACATCGGCTTCACAATAGCGGATCACCCGCAGCAAGTTCCTCGACCAGGGCAATCAGCACTTATCTTACCAGCAGTAATTACAGGATTCGACGTATCTCGAGTGTTTATAGATGGCAGCAACAGTTTAAACCTTATGTACGCAGATACACTAAGGAAGATGAACATCTCCCTAGCAAATTTGAAACCAACCAACACACGTTTCCACGGCATCACACCAGAGAAGCCAAGTTACCCACTGGGGAGGATCAATCTCGACGTTCAGTTTGGGACCCGAGAAAATTACAGGATAGAAAGGTTGGAATTCGAAGTTGTAGATTTCCCGTCGCAGTATCACGCTTTGTTGGGACGACCAGCATATGCCAGATTTATGGCAGTACCACATTACACGTACCTGCTTTGGAGGTTACCTGGACCTAAGGGACCAATCACAGTCAAAGGAAGCTTTGCGCTGGCCGATAAATGTGACAAAGATTTTCATCGACTATCAGAAACTTTCAGGATGCAGGCAGAGTACGCAGCGTCAAGGCTCACGACTGATTATGATGTGCTGCCAGATGTTGGGAGGCCCAACAAGGAATCAACTTTCAATACCGCCAAAGATTCTAAGGAAGTGCAGATCCACCCGACAGATCCGAAGAAAACGACGTCCATCGCAACAAACATGGACCTCGCATAGGAAAGCGCGCTAGTCGAGTTCCTCTGTGAGCACTGGAAAATCTTCGCATGGTGTCCAGCTGACATGCCAGGAGTACCCAGGGAACTTGCCGAGCACCACTTAAACTTGGATCCAATAGCGAGACCAATCAAACAACCTTTGCGGCGTTTTTCGAAACCAAACCGTAAAGCTATGCTGTCGGAGATTGATCGACTGAGAGAAGTTGGTTTCATCAAGGAGCTGCATACAGAGGCCACGTGGGTCGCAAACCCAGTGTTGGTCCCGAAGAAAAACACTAAAGTTCTTCGCATGTGTGTCGACTTTACGTGTCTCAACAAACATTGTCCAAAGGATCACTTTCCCCTCCCGAGGATCGATCAAATTATCGACTCCACGGCAGGATGTGAACGTCTTTCCTTCCTGGATGCTTATTCTGGTTATAACCAGATCAGATTGAAAGAAGAGGACGAGGTCAAAACAGCGTTCATCACACCTTACGGCGTGTTTTGCTATAGAACAATGCCTTTTGGTCTGAAAAACGCGGGAGCAACATATCAGCGGATGATGCAGAAATGCTTAGCAACACAGATTGGGAAAAACGTACAAGTATACATCGATGATGTCGTCATAACATCAAAAAAGGGGGCAACATTAATCGAGGACTTAAAGGAAACGTTCGACAACCTCGACAAATTTTGCCTCAAGTGGAATCCGACGAAGTGTTCTTTCGGCGTCCATGCAGGAGAACTTCTCGGGTTCCTAGTCTCAGCAAGAGGGATCGAAGCTAATCCCGAAAAAAATCCAGGCTATCGTAACAATGAGGAGGCCAACAAAGTTGAAAGAAATACAACAGCTAACTGGGCGAGTCGCAGCTTTAAGCAGATTCGTCGCCAGGCTGGGAGAAAAGGCGTTACCGTTCTACGCCCTAATCAAACAAGGAGATAAGTTCCAGTGGAACGAAGAGGCCGATAGAGCTTTTGAGGATCTTAAACGCGCAATCTCGACACCCCCAATCTTGGTGGCGCCAAAAGAGAAGGAACCCCTCCTGCTATACATTGCGGCTACACCCCAGGTAGTCAGCACGGCGCTAGTTGTCGAAAGAGAAGAAGAAGGGAAACTCCATGGAGTGCAGAGGCCAGTATATTTCATTAGTGAAGTATTATCGCCTTCAAAACAGAGGTACCCGCAGTATCAAAAACTAGCATATGGAGTATTCACAACCGCAAGAAAATTGCGACACTATTTTTCAGCGCATCCGATAATAGTGGTCAATGAGGCGCCTTTATCCAATATACTCAACAATCCAGAAGCTACAGGCCGTGTCTCCCTTTGGGGAATAGAACTTTCTCCTCGGGACATCACGTATGAAAAAAGAAAGGCAATAAAGTCGCAAATTCTACCAGACATCATCGCAGAGTGGATGGAGTTGCAAAACACAGGACCTCCAGATTTATCGAGAACCTGGACTATGAACTTTGACGGGTCCAAAAGGTTAGAAGGAGCTGGAGCAGGCGTGATACTCATATCACCTGAAGGCGACAAATTGAAATATGTCTTACGGATGACGTTCCCAAACGCATCTAACAATGAGGCAGAATATGAAGCTCTTATACATGGGATGAAGATAGCAAAAGCCTGCGGCGCAACTCGATTAAAAATATTTGGCGACTCACAATTGGTGGCTCAGCAAGTCATGAACCAATGTGATGCAGTCAATGATAGCATGGTGGCGTACAAAGAAATGTATAACGAGCTGGAGAAGCTGTTTGATGGATGCGAGGTAAATCACATCAGTAGGTTGAGCAATAATGAAGCCGATGTTCTTGCAAACATCGGGTCGCAGTGCCTCGCGATCCCTCCAGGCGTGTTCTGGGAGGAGATAACAGAGAGACCCACAAAGCCGAAGAAATCAAAAAAGAAGGAGAAGGATGAACAATCCTCGGGGGCTGTGACAGAAACATTGGAAGAAGAAGAGGAACAGGATCTAGTACTGATGGTGCAAATTCCATGGATGCAGGCGTACATATCATACATCCTAAGGAAAACAATACCCGACGATCCAGTTGAAGCAAGGCGAGTTATTAGACGATCCAAAGCCTTCACGGTGGTCAAAGGGGAGTTGTACAAGCGAAGTATTTCGGGGGTGTTACAAAGGTGTGTTACACCCGAAGAAGGAAGGACAATACTGAAGGACGTGCACGAAGGAATATGTGGTCATCACGCGAGCAGTCAAGCTATTGCAGCCAAGGTTTTTCGAGCTGGATTTTACTGGTTGACAGCAATTGAGGACGCAAAGGAGATAGTGCGAACTTGCGATGCGTGCCAGAGATTCGCCGCAAAGCCTCATTCTCCGGCAGCAGAATTGATGCCAATACCCTTATCTTGGCCCTTTGCTCAGTGGGGTCTCGATATGGTGGGAAAGTTACATAAAGCCTCGCCAGGAGGATACGAGTATATGCTCGTGGCTGTCGACAAATTCACCAAATGGATAGAAGCACAGCCGATAAATTCACCAGATGCAGCATCAGCAATAAAATTCGTGAAGAGCATTGTTTTTCGGTTTGGAGTACCTCATAGCATCATCACGGACAATGGCAGTAACTTCACATCCAAGGAATTCAAGGCATACTGTGCAGAGGTAGGCATCAAATTGCACTTCGCGTCAGTCACGCATCCTCAAACCAATGCCCAAGTCGAGAAAGCCAATGGTATCATCTGCAATGGCATCAAGAAGCGGTTGTTAGGGCCACTAGAAAAAGCTCGACATACTTGGCCAGAGGAGCTGCCAAGTGTGTTATGGAGCATCTGAACAACACCAAATACAGCGACACAGGAGACTCCATTTTTCCTGGTCCATGGAGCAGAGGTAGTACTGCCGATAGAAATAGAGCACGACTCTCCAAGAATCACGGAATACAATGCAGAAGTTTCCAGGAGAGCATTGGAAGACGACGTCGACGCACTCGATGAAGCTCGAGATGAAGTATTGTCAAGGGTCACTAAATATCAGCAAGATTTGAAAAACTACCACAATCGACGTTTGCGACCAAGATCCTTTCAGGTTGGAGACTTAGTTCTGCGACTCAATCAAGATCGTACTGAAAAACTCGAGTCGCCATGGCTTGGCCCTTACGTCGTCACAGCAGTAATGAAGGAGGAGCATACAGGATCAAGGATAAGAAGACAGGGACTCCCGAGAAAAACCCCTGGAACGTAGCGCAGCTAAGGCGTTTCTACGCTTAAGTGCCGAAATATAGCCCTCCTTTGTAAAGCTACAATGTACTGAAACGCCCGCGAGTTTTCAGACGCACTCTTTTCCTTTTTCGGGGCACCGAGTGGGGCCGGAAAAGGTTTTTAATGAGGCGGGCTCGCGGTGCTGCAATATAATAAAGATAGTGGAGATATATATCTTTTCCTTCGACATGCTCGGGGGATTACGCCTTGAAGTTTAAATATATATACAATATAGATGAATCTAACTCACAAAGATATTTCGCCTTGGTACCAAGTACCTCGCCAGATAAAAAGAAAATACAAGATAGCAATCAAAATAGAACAAAAACACTCGGGGGCTCGTACCCGCAAATATAGTATATTCGGTAAGATTTTGGTTGCCTTGGTTTAAAACCTCGCATACACAATAAAGAGATTCACCATCAAAACATTCGGGGGCTTGATGAAGAAAAATAAATACATTTGTTGGCTGTTCAATATAGAATATGTTTACAACATACAAGATGGAATTCCTGAGAAAGTTCGACAAGTTACAAGAAGAAATATCAATTCCTGCCTAATATACTATCTATGGATAGCCCTTTGTTATTTGCAGCAGTTGTCGTATGTTCAGCATAGCTTCCTTTGACAAAGAATTCAGAGTCCATCCGAAGAACCTCGTCCATCATTTCTTCGGCTACAGGAGTTACAATATCATTGATCTTGTCGATGTTCCTTTTTCTTTTCGACTGCTTGGCCAGGCACTTGGAGACAATCATCGTCAGGTCTAATTTTTGGTAGCAGATCTGTATCATAATCATGGCGAATCTTGCTCCGGCAGACAGTTGAGCTCGCACAAAGTTATGAATACGAGGAGCATCCCGAAATTTTTCCATGAGCCCAAGAAGAGTATCGGGTGCCTCGTTCCGAGGAAACATTGTCTTATAAACCAGGGACAAGGTCCTGGTGCAAAAATCAAGGAACTCGTGAACTTGACAGGCGCGGTCTTGAAACCGAACAATCTGTCGGGTACGTTCTGGGGTGGCCCAGAAAAGAGAACCATGGTCAAGAGAAAGGTTAACAAGGAGATTTGTCCTCGTGTTTACCCTTTCGTCTTCAGCAGCAGCGTCGAGAAAGGAACCTATTTGGTGACATCATAAGAATCTCGGAAAAGAAATAACAGGCAAACAGAAGGAGTCTTGGTTTGCAAAAGCATACCTGACATATCCGCACTGGCTTCATTCATCAAATCAAGCATAAAATTTTCTCGAGTGGTCGCTTTTTCAGCTTCAGAAAACAACGGTTTCTTTGACAGCTATGGCATCTCGAGCCCGTTGAAGTGCAATTTTCTCCCTTTTGGATGATTTTCGAGATTGCTCCATCATCATAAGTGATTGTTTCTTCAAAGACTGGAGTTGTTGGCGAAGTTCTTCCAAATCCTCTGTTGAATTTCTACTCGAAGAATTTTCAACACGTCCGACAGTGACATAGGCATACCCAATGGGCCTACCAAAGGTGGTACCCGGGGTTTACTGAAGGCCCACGACCCGAAGAATAAGAAGATTCGGAAGTCCAAAATACTATTAAGGGAGGCTAAAGTTGTAATAGGAGTCATTGTTTGTAATCTTGCGGGACGGGTTAGAAACCCTCCCGGACTCTGTAAACTTGTGTATCACGAATCCCTCGGCTATGCCTCCTATATAAGGGGGAGTCGAGGGACAAAGAAAGCATCGATTCATTGTCTCACAAACCCTAGTTTTTACATCATCGAGTACTTTTCGGCTGAAACCTTCGAGATCTACTTGCCCTCTACATCCAACGAAACCCTAGTCTACTATCTGTAGGCATTGACAAGTTAATACCTTGTCAATTGGCGCCGTCTGTGGGATCTAGAGGCGACAAGGAGCTGATATCGATGGCACGTTCAAGATCATCGACTTCATCGGTGGCAAGCAACATCATGGATAGAGGTAAACAGATCGAAACTGGTCTAGTTGATTTTATACCTCACCCACCCTCCCGTTTGGATGCATATGCGTATCTGGAGGAGCCCATGGAGATGAAGTTTGGAAAGTTCCACTTCCGCGTCGAGAAAAAAGGAGCGTATCGTCTCGAAGTTCCAATCTCGTCGGGATTATCGGTGGTTGATCCTGACTTCTCAAGCTCAGCATCATCCATCGATTCAAGCGACGAGGAAATTTCGTCGCCACACTTTATCGGCAGCAAGGCAAGCGAAAAACTCGCCAAGATCTTCAGCGACATGTCCTTCGAGTCATCTGCGAACTCCTATATAAGCGATGATTCGAGCGACACCGACAGCTTCGACTTCATCGAAAAATCCATCTCTATTGGAAAGATCTTCACCAATCTCTATGATGGTGTCACCAAACCAAGCAAAGTGAAAACTCCAAAATATCATCAAGTTTATGCCATTGGAGAAGCAAGTCATGATCAAGAGGAAACATCGGAGGCTTTCGACGATTTGGAAAATCCCTACGTCGATCCCTCAGATCTAAGGAGAGGTTTGGGCACTAAATATGTCGGGCCCACACCACGTGTCAGAGTCCAACTTCCACAAGCAGCATGGGATAGAGCAGCAAGAGCTATGGATGGCTCTGAACCTATGGAGACAACTGCTACGGTCGAAGAATTGCAGGCCTACCAATATAGGCTTGCTCGAGCTGGAAGAGAACTGGAAAAAGAGACAGCTGCTCTGAATAGAAGAAAGGAGGCAGCCTCAGCGTCAAGCAGGCGAAGAGCGGAGTTAAGTCGACAATCAGGAACTTCGGGAGATAGTCATAGAGAAGCTAGGAGGAGAGCAAGATCTCGGCTGCAAAATATACCGGAGGCCGAAAGAGAAACTCTAATCCAAAACCTCGACATGTCCTTCATGTCAATCGACACGAGGGGGAATATTATCCCAAAAACACCGGAAGCAGGATACATGGCGACACAAGCTTTCATCCAGGCATCCAGACCACCTCCAGGTGATCCAAGAGAAGCGTTGTATAACATGGCCATGGTAGGATGTGGAGCCATGGGAGCAGCGTTCGCAGCTACACCTCCCGAAGGAACTGCAAGGCAAAATAGTCCAAGACCTACCGCAACAGTCCAAGATCCACCGAGAGCGAGTGGAGCCAGAGACACAACGACTCAGGCCAGAGTGGATAGAGCGCGACAAGAAAGAAGGGAACGTCGACATTCACCAGAACTTGAGGAACAGGATATGTGTGGACTCCCGTGTTTCACACGACGGGTCCGAAAAACTCGGGTCCCATCAGGATTCAAACTACCCGATAGTTTCAAAAAATTCGATGGCCTGCAAGATCCCGAGGATTGGCTAGTCGATTACCTCGAAATAGTAAAATTGATAGGCGGAACCAGAGCAACAGCCATGCAGAGCATTCAAATACATCTGAGCGGAGCCGCCAGATCGTGGATAAAGAAACTTCCCCCAGGGTCCATCGACAGCTGGGAGAGTTTTGAGGATGTGTTTATCAAGAATTTCCGATCAACCTGCAAGAAACCTGCGACACTAGAGGAGTTAAGGTCATGTCGACAAAAGCATGATGAATCAATGAGGAAATACATCCAAAGGTGGAACATCATCAAAAACTCGGCAGAAAATATATCTGACGAGAGAGCGATATATGCGTTTGTAGCAGGAGTTCGGCGAGGAGATTTCGTGGAGGACTTGGGAAGGACAAACCCAAGGACAGTATCAGCATTAATGGAAATAGCAAACAGATGGGCAGATGGTGAAGATGCGGTACATAACAAACAACATAGGTCCCCAGAGGAGGACCGCAGTCGAAATTTTCAAAATAGACGCCGATTTCCCCGACAATTCTCGAGTTACGATGTACCCGGCCAAATATCGGCTGGTTTTCGGAGAAACAATGGAGGAAACAATAGAGATGACTACCAAAGAAGTAGTGCACAGCAAGGCGACAATAGAGATAACAGGCAAAATAGCGGGTCAAGATTTCAGAGATCTTTCGTAACTCCCGAAGATATGATGAACGGGCCATGCCAGATGCATTTTTATCTCGATAGCAACGGGAAAAGGCAGTCAGGACACCTGCAAAAAGACTGCCGCAATTTCCAAGCAATGTTGCGGGTTGCAGGGATGGCTAATGCTCACGCAGCAAATAGAAACCCCCAAGGGCCCAGGAGTGAGATCCACTTGCCACCTCCTCCCGCGATCACGGACGAAAATCGACATCAGCTTAGAATAGCGGCAGCACCGCAACCACCCCCATATGTTGATCCTAACAACAATGGCGCGGTCTCGATGATTCAGAAAGCTAGGCCATCTAACAGGGCTCAGAAAGTAATCTCGCGGCAAGTGTTTATGGCAGAGAAGATGCCTCCACCAACGGTTGAGTACCTAAATTGGTCAGGGCAAGACATTGGCTTCACAATAGCGGATCACCCGCAGCAAGTTCCTCGACCAGGGCAATCAGCACTTATCTTACCAGCAGTAATTGCAGGATTCAACGTATCTCGAGTATTTATTGATGGAGGCAGCAGCCTAAACCTCATGTACGCAGATACACTGAGGAAAATGAACATATCCTTGGCAAATCTAAAACCAACCGATATGCGCTTCCATGGAATCACGCCAGAGAAGCCGAGTTATCTGTTGGGAAGAATCAATCTCGATGTTCAGTTCGGGACCCGAGAAAATTACAGGATAGAAAGGCTCGAATTCGAAGTTGTGGATTTCCCATCGCAGTATCACGCTTTTTTGGGACGACCAGCGTATGCCAGGTTTATGGCGGTACCACACTACACATACCTGCTTTGGAGGTTGCCTGGGCCCAAGGGACCAATCACAGCCAAAGGAAGCTTCGCGCTAGCCGATAAATGCGACAAGGATTTTCATCGAATATCAAAAACTTTCGGGATGCAAGCGGAGTATGCAGCGTCAAGGCTCATGACTGATTATGATGTGCTGCCAGATGTAGGTAGTCCCAACAAGGAGTCAACTTTCAATACCGCAAAAGATTCTAAGGAAGTGCAGATCCACCCGACAGATCCGAAGAAAACGACGTCCATCGCAACAAACATGGACCTCGCATAGGAAAGCGCGCTCGTCGAGTTCCTCCGTGAGCACTGGAAAATCTTCGCATGGTGTCCAGCTGACATGCCAGGAGTACCCAGGGAACTTGCCGAGCACCACCTAATCTTGGATCCAATAGCGAGACCAATCAAACAACCTTTGCGGCGTTTTTCGGAACCAAACCGCAAAACCATGCTGTCAGAAATTGATCGACTCAGAGAAGCTGGTTTCATCAAAGAAATATCTACAGAGGCCACTTGGGTAGCTAACCCAGTGTTGGTGCCAAAGAAAAATACGAAAGTCCTTCGCATGTGTGTCGACTTTACGTGCCTCAATAGATATTGTCCAAAGGATCACTTTCCCCTCCCAAGGATCGATCAAATCATCGACTCCACGGCAGGATGTGAACGTCTTTCCTTCTTGGACGCATATTCTGGTTACAACCAGATCAGATTAAAAGAAGATGACGAAGCCAAAACAGCGTTCATCACACCGTATGGCGTATTTTGTTACAGAACAATGCCTTTCGGGTTGAAAAACGCGGGAGCAACATATCAACGGATGATGCAGAAGTGCTTAGCAACACAGATTGGGAAAAATGTACAAGTATACATCGACGACGTCGTCATCACATCAAAAAAGGGGGCAACATTAATCGAGGACTTGAAGGAAACTTTCGACAACCTCGACAAATTTTGTCTCAAGCTGAATCCGACGAAGTGTTCTTTCGACGTCCCTGCAGGAGAACTTCTCGGGTTCCTAGTATCAGCAAGAGGGATCGAAGCTAATCCCAAAAAAATCCAAGCTATTGTAACAATGAGGAAGCCAACAAAGTTGAAAGAAATACAGCAGCTAACTGGGCGAGTCGCAGCTTTAAGCAGATTCGTCGCCAGACTGGGAGAAAAGGCGTTACCGTTCTACGCCCTAATCAAGCAAGGAGACAAGTTCCAATGGAACGAAGAAGCAGATAGAGCCTTCGAGGATCTTAAACGTGCAATCTCGACACCACCAATCTTGGTGGCGCCAAAAGAGAAGGAACCCCTCCTGCTATACATTGCGGCGACACCGCAGGTGGTCAGCACGGCGCTAGTAGTCGAAAGAGAAGAAGAAGGAAAACTCCATGGAGTGCAGAGGCCAGTATATTTCATTAGTGAAGTATTATCGCCTTCAAAACAGAGGTACCCGCAGTACCAAAAGCTAGCATATGGATTATTCACAACCGCAAGAAAATTGCGGCACTATTTTTCGGCGCATCCGATAATAGTGGTCAATGAGGCGCCTTTATCCAATATACTCAAAAATCCAGAAGCTACAGGCCGTGTCTCCCTTTGGGGAATAGAACTTTCTCCTCGGGACATCACGTATGAAAAAAGAAAGGCAATAAAGTCACAAATTTTACCAGACTTCATGGCAGAGTGGATGGAGTTGCAAAACACAGGACCTCCGGATTTATCGAGAACCTGGACCATGAACTTCGACGGGTCCAAAAGGTTAGAAGGAGCTGGAGCAGGCGTGATACTCATATCACCTGAAGGCGAAAAATTAAAATATGTCCTACGGATGACGTTCCCAAACGCATCTAACAATGAGGCGGAATACGAAGCTCTTATACATGGGATGAAGATGGCGAAAGCCTGCGGCGCAACTCGACTAAAAATATTTGGCGACTCACAATTGGTAGCTCAGCAAGTCATGAACCAATGTGACACAGTCAATGATAGCATGGTGGCGTACAAGGAAATGTATAATGAGCTGGAGAAGCTGTTTGATGGATGCGAGGTAAACCACATCAGCAGGCTGAGTAATGATGAAGCCGACGTTCTTGCAAACATCGGGTCGCAGTGCCTCGCAATCCCTCCAGGCGTGTTCTGGGAGGAGATAACAGAGAGATCCACAAAGCCGAAAAAACCAACAAGGAAGGAAAAGAACGAGAAACCCTCGGGGGCTGCCAAAGAAACATTGGAGGAAGAAGAAGAGGAACAGGATCTAGTATTGATGGTGCAAATCCCATGGATGCAGGTGTACATATCATACATCCTAAGGAAAACAATACCCGACGATCCAGTTGAAGCAAGGCGAGTTATTAGGCGTTCCAAAGCTTTCACTGTGATCAAAGGAGAGTTATACAAACGAAGTATCTCGGGCGTACTACAAAGATGCGTTACACCCGAAGAAGGAAGGGTAATCCTGAAGGAAGTACACGAAGGAGTATGCGGCCATCACGTGAGCAGTCGAGCCATCGCGGCCAAGGTTTTTCGAGCTGGATTTTACTGGTTGACAGCAATTGAGGACGCGAAGGAGATAGTGCGCACTTGCGATGCGTGCCAGAGATTTGCCGTAAAACCGCACTCTCCTGCAGCAGAATTGATGCCTATACCCTTATCTTGGCCCTTTGCTCAGTGGGGTCTTGATATGGTGGGAAAATTACACAAAGCTTCGCCAGGAGGATACGAGTATATGCTCGTTGCGGTCGACAAATTTACCAAGTGGATAGAAGCGAAGCCTATAAATTCACCGGATGCAGCGTCAGCAATAAAATTCGTGAAGGGCATTGTTTTTCGGTTTGGAGTACCTCATAGCATCGTCACGGACAACGGAAGTAAATTCACATCCAAGGAATTCAAGGCGTACTGTGCAGAGGTAGGCATTAAATTGCACTTCGCGTCAGTTGCGCATCCTCAAACCAACGGGCAAGTCGAGATAGCCAATGGTATCATTTGCAATGGTATCAAGAAATGCTTGTTAGGGCCATTGGAAAAAGCTCGACATACTTGGCCTGAGGAGTTGCCGAGTGTGTTATGGAGCATCCGAACAACACCAAATACAGCGACACAGGAGACTCCGTTCTTCCTGGTCCATGGAGCAGAGGCAGTACTACCGATAGAAATAGAGCACGACTCTCCCAGAGTCACGGAGTATAATGAAGAAGTCTCCAGGAAAGCATTGGAAGACGACGTCGATGCACTCGACGAAGCTCAAGACGAAGTATTGTCAAGGGTAACTAAATATCAGCAGGACCTGAAAAACTACCACAGTCGACGATTGCGACCAAGAACCTTTCAGGTGGGAGACCTAGTTTTGCGACTCAATCAAGAGCGTACTGAAAAACTTGAGTCGCCATGGCTCGGCCCTTACGTCGTCACAGAAGTCATCGAAGGAGGAGCGTACAGGATCAAGGACAAGAAGACAGGGAATCGCGAGAAGAACCCCTGGAACGTGGCACAGCTAAGGCGTTTTTACGTTTAGTGTCGAAATATAGTCCTCCTTGTAAAAATACAATATACTGAAACGCCCGCGAGTTTTCAGACGCACTCTTTTCCTTTTTCGGGGCACCGAGTGGGGCCGGGAAAGGTTTTTAATGAGGCGGGCTCGCGGGGCTGCAATAAAATAAAGATAGTGGAAATATATATCTTTTCTTCGACACGATCAGGGGCTTACGCCTCGAAGCTGCAATATAGATGAATTTAACTGATAAAATTATCTCGCCTTGGTACTGAATACCTCGCCAGATAAAAAAAAGAGAGACACAAAATAGCAATGAAAATAGAGCAAAAACACTCGGGGGCTAGAACCCGCAAATATAGTATATTCAGTACAAATTCAGTTGCCTTGGTATAAAAACCTCGCATATACAATAAAGCGATCCGCCATCGAAACATTCGGGGGCTTGATGAAGAAAAATAAATACGTTTGTTGGCTTCACAATATAGAATATGTCTACAACACACAAGATACAATTTTGGAGAAGATTCGACAAGCTACAAGGAAAAATATCAATTCCTACCTATTATGCTATCTATGGATAGTCCTTTGTTATCTGCAGGAGTCGTCGTATGTTCAGCATAGCTACCTTTGATAAAAAAATTCAGAGTCCATCCGAAGAAGCTCATCCATCATTTCTTCGGCTACAGGAGTCACAATATCATTGATTCTGTCGATGTTTCTTTTTCGTTTCGCCTGTTTGGCCAAGCACTTGAAGACAATCGTCGTCAGGTTTAATTTTCGGTAGCAGATCTGTATCATAATCATGGCGAATCTTGCTCCCGCGGACAATTGAGCTCGCACAAAGTTATGGATACGAGGAGCATCCCAAAAATTTTCCATCAAGCCAAGAAGAGTGTCAGGTGCCTCGTTCCGAGAAAACATTGTCTTATAAACCAAGGACAAGGTCCTGGTACAGAAATCAAGGAAGTCGCGAACTTGACTGACGCGATCTTGAAACCTGACAATCTGTCGGGTACGCTCTGGAGTGGCCTAGAAAAGAGAACCGTGGTCAAGAGAAAGGTTGATAAGGAGATTGGTCCTTGTGTTTACCCTTTCGTCTTCAGCAGCAGCGTCGAGAAAGGAACCTATTTGGCGACAGCATAAGACTATCGGAAAAGAAAAAATGGGCAAACAGAAGGAGTCCTGGTTCGCAAAAGCATACCTGACATATCCGCACTGGCTTCATTCATCAAATCAAGCATCAAATTCTCTCGAGTGGTCGCTTTTTCAGCTTCAGAAACAGCACCTTCTTTGGCAGCTATGGCATCTTGAGCCTGTTGAAGTGCAATTTTCTCTCTCTCGGATGATTTGCGAGACTGCTCCATTATCATAAGTGATTGTTTCTTCAGAGACTGGAGCTGCTGGCGAAGTTCTTCCAAGTCTTCTGCCGAATTTTTATTCGATGAATCTTCAATATGTTCGACAACAACATGTGCCTTCTTCAAACGGGACGACGCAGGTAACACATCAGAAGGACGAGGAGTTGTAGAATAGTTGTCAAAAATCAACTGAAAGAAAAGGCTCGACATCAATTATCAAGCAAAGATAGATTTTCATTGATTCTCAAAGTATGTACATTACTATTACAAAAGAAGGGTCCCTAATGGACTATTGAAGCAGCTGTCGCTAAAACTAACTAGGGCGACAGCGTCAAAAGACAGAAAAAACCAAAAGAGAGGACAGGGTGGTCTACTTGACCTCCGGCTTGGATGAGCTTGGAGCAGGAGTTGGCTTAACACCAAGGAAGGAAAGGATTGGTTTTGAGGGAGGCTTGGCAGCTCTAATTAGAGATTGCCATTTCTTCGTTTCCATCTCCCCTATGTCGCCAACCTTGGTCCAGTCGACGTTTTGCTGACCATTAGCAACCAGCGCGATGGTGCCTTCAACGCCAATCTTCAGGCCTTCTTGGCGAAGTTTGAGCCCAAGATCTTCCGGCACGTTGAAGGCTTTGGCAAGAGCAACGAAAGTGTTGGGCTCCTCTTTCTTCGGGAAGAAGTAGGGGAAAAGCTTTGACAGACCTGCTTCAGCATCAGCAAGGCCTTGGCATGCTTCATCCCCATGAATTTCAAGAAGAGTCAGCGCGTCGAGCAGCTCGTCGCCTTCAGGACCATCCACTTCATACTCCTGATGAGTTCTCCCTGAAGACAAACAAAGGATAGCTCGTAAAAAACATGCTTGGAAAATATGAAGTAACCCGAGAAAAATAGCAAGGATCAAAGTACTTACTAAAAAAACGTCGACTCTGCGACTCCAGGCGAGTGAGGATTTCTGTCTCTCGAGCAGATTGATGTTCTATATTCTCGCTCAAAGAGTTTTCCGCGTCATGAAGTCTTTTTCGAAGATCTTCGACAGCGGCAGCATCGGCTTCAGCTTTCTTACGGGCCTTTTCGCTCTGCTCCAACTTGGTAGCAAGAGCGTTAGCACGCTTATTAGCTTCCGCAAGTTCTCCTGGCAGAATAAGCGACAATCAAATATTATGACAAAAATAGTAGAGTACATGCAACGAAAGAGGCGGATGAAGATAGTACTTTCTAGCTTCTTGGTATGATCACGATACCCGACGAATTGGGTACCGAGACGGATAAATTCCTTCATTAAAGGCTAAAGAGAGGACCAAAAGAAAAAGAAGTCAGTATGGCTAGTCCAGATTCGACAACATATCGCAAGAAACAAAGGAGATATGAAAGTACTGAAAGGCTCGGAACATGAACAAAAAAGAGAAGACCGAAACACTTACGTCATCTAATGAAGGTGTCGAAGAGTTACCAGGGAACAGGATGGGTTCCTTGGATGGCTCGACCCTTGCCCTCTTTGGCGAAGAGGCACGGGGGCTTGCAGGTGGAGTCAAATGCTCGACGTTTTGTTGAGGAGGTGAAGTTTCCTCCCCATCACGCTGAGTTTCGGACACAACTAAAGTACGCGACGTACTCGTTCGAGCAGCCGCGTCAATGGGTTGTTCTTCTTCCTCATCATCACTACAATAAAAATGGCGACAGTATAAGAAGCAAAAAATATTGAAAATGATCAGAGAGCAAAAAGTAAGGAGTAAAGAGGAACTTACGAGCTGACGAGGGCATCGGTGTATGGATTGAAAGCTGCCTTCCCATCTGAAGGATCAGTTTCTTCGGCTTTGAAGGTGCCGGAATCTTTGACTTCACTCCTTTTTCTCTTGTTCTTCGGAGAAGCAGGAGGAGGGGAGTGTGTCGAAGCAGTGGCTTCAGACTCAACATATTTTTCAGAAGAAGCCGCGGATCTGTGAGAACCCGCGACTTCAATGTCAGGGCGCGAGGTGCTTTGGTTGTCATCATCGACAACGGTACGTTCTTCAACTTCTCCACCCTCAGGAAGAGGAGGAAGAGAAGTGAGAGAAGGATGGTTCTGAGGAAAAGAAAGAGTGTCGATAAAAAAGCCAACAGGATAGTAGTCGACAAATAATAAAACGCGAGGAGATAATATAGCAACCAAAAAGAAAAAGTACCTCGGGAAGGGGATTGGCGCTGCTATATGGCACAACACGGCAAGAAGTAGGAATGCTGTCCTTCTTGCTAAGTTTTGACATCCTTCGGATCAATTTCTCCAAGTCCTTCATAGGAAGGTCCTTGGAAATCCTCTCGACATCTTCATCACCAGCATACATCCAAAGGGGATTTTTGCGAGCCTGTAGAGGCTGCACTCTAATCCTAAGGAAATATGCTGTGATTTGGATACCAGACAACTCCTTGCCACGGGTGTTCTGGAGCTCATGGATGCGAGTCATCAGCGCCTCTGTCGCCAATTTCTCTTCTTCGGTAGCTTCAGCATCCCAGGAACGGCGGCGAAGAATTTTGGTCTTTCCGTCAAAGGGAGCAATGTTGTACTCCACTGAATCAGAGCTTTCTTCATGAATATAGAGCCATCTCTTGCGCCACCCTTGGACAGAATCAGGGAATTTGACGTCGAAGTATTCGACGTCAGGACGAACACAGATAACGACACGGCCGATGTTGTAGGTGACGCCGTGGGCGTCATTACGGCGGATGCAGAAAATGCGCTTCCACAGAGCCCAATTAGGATGGACTCCGAGGAAGCACTCACACAGTGTGATAAAAATCGACACGTGGAGAATGGAATTAGGCGTCAGCTGATGTAGCTGAAGCCCATAAACAAAAAGAAGACCACGGAGAAACTCGTGGATTGGGGAAGAAAGACCGCGGATCAGATGGTCAACAAAACCGACCTGATACTCCATTGGAGGTGATGGATAGCTTTCCTCGGAAGGGAAGCGCAGCGTGTTCTCCTTCTTGGTGAATCCCAGCTTCTTCAACAGGTTCATGTCTTGATTGGAGATCTTGGATCTCTCCCACTCCAGATCTTCGGCGGCCATCTTTGACTCAGGAGTGCTGTGCCTAGTCAAACGAAGGCGAGGCGGCATCAATGAGCTTGGTGGCGAAGGGTGTGAGCGTAGATGAGAGCTTACAGCAAGGAGAGCAATGGAGGATCTTGCAGCGGAGAGACAGAGGTGCGGCGTGAGCGAAAGGCTTAGAGGAGGAAGACGATACCCTTATATAAAGGTGCGGTGAACCGTTGCGCCGTTGGATCGAAAGATTGCGGGACAGATGGTGTACACGTGGACAAGGGGTAAAACGTAATTTCATGTAGACGAGAAAACACGGCAGCTAAAGTACGTGCGCCAGGAAAAGCGGAGGACGTGTGTCCCCCACTTGCACGACGTGTTAACGTGGTAAGAAATTTGGGCCCACAAGACAGAGGGAGAGAAGTTCTCGCATTTTCCCGATACAGTAATCGTGGCTATCGTCAGCAATGATGTCACCTTGGAAAGAGAAATTCTCGGATACGACAGTTTGGAAGAATGGCGACAGCAGACGATTGTTTCGAGAGCCTTTGAACAAATACAAGTTTTTGCCCAAATGCTCGGGGGCTACTTTGGAAAAAATGAAAAAGATGAGCAATTCAAAATAGAAATGGCGAGAGTCTATGATCAAATACAAGTATTTGTTCATAGCCTCGGGGGCTACTCCCATCGGGAGCGCTGTTCGCGCACCCGATGGATTTGAAAAATTATGCGACAGGACAACAATATAGCGACATAAGGCGTGGAGCCTACACTCAAGCACAAGTTCTTGACTGTAGCCTCGGGGGCTACTCCCATCGGGAACGCTGTTCGCGTGCCCGATGAAATTATAAAAAAAAAAGAAGAGAGAGAAAAAAGAAAAAAGAAAGAGGAAGTGAGTATATTTCGAGTTATACAAGTAACTCTGCATATACTCCCATCGGGAGAGCAATATAAGTCATCCGTTGACTCAATAAAATGTGCTATTCCAACAGCCGAATAAGCACTCGACAATATATTCTCAGAGCGCCAAAGTTGCGAATAAATCTCTGAATGCCGCAAAATTTGCGAAGGTAAGACCCCAGATCCGTTCTGTGCGGCGTGGCGCCGTCTCTAACGTCGGTTTGCTACCTTTTTCCGTATCAACAGATACGAAGAAAAATCCTAACGGACGCGTTAGGTACCCGATAAATATGACTGGGACTCGACAGAATGGTAAGACCTTAAGCGGCACCTGTCGAAGTTTACACCAGTATCCCGAGATCATGTCCAGGGACGTGATCTTGAAGTAGGTTTTTGCGGATTGCCACTAGAGCAATTAACTAGTACCTGATCCATCAGATGAACTAGCCCCAATTACCATTATCCCTGTACAATATAGAAATTCGTATGCAAAGATATATGGTAAAGCTTAGAGCTATTGAGAAAATATAAAGGTGGAGATTTTCCCTGACTCTGCAATTCAAGCAAAATCTCGGGGGCTACTGACATAGGCATACCCAATGGGCCCGCCAAAGGTGGTACCCGGGGTTTACTGAAGGCCCACAACCCGAAGAATAAGAAGATTTGGAAGTCAAAAATACTATTAAGGGAGGCTAAAGTTGTAATAGGAGTCATTGTTTGTAATCTTGCGGGACGGGTTAGAAACCCTCCCAGACTCTGTAAACTTGTGTATCACGAATCCCTCGGCTCCGCCTCCTATATAAGGGGGAGTCGAGGGACAAAGAAAGCATCGATTCATTGTCTCACAAACCCTAGTTTTTACATCGTCGAGTACTTTTCGGCTAAAACCTTCGAGATCTACTTGCCCTCTACATCCAACGAAACCCTAGTCTACTATCTGTAGGCATTGACAAGTTAATACCTTGTCAGACAGCAACAGGAATTTTCTTCGAACGGGACGATGCAGGTAACACATCAGAAGGACGAGGAGTTGCAGAATAGTTGTCAAAAATTAACTGAAAGAAAAGGCTCGACATCAATCATCAAGCAAAGATAGATTTCCATTAATTTTCAAAGTATGTACATTGCTATTACAAAATAAGGGTCCCTAATGGACTATTGAAGCAGCTGTCGCTAAAATTAACTAGGGCGACAGCGTCAAAAGATAGAAAAAACTAAAAAAGAGGACAGGGTGCTCTACTTGACCTCCGGCTTGGACGTGCTTGGAGCAGGAGTTGGTTTAACACCAAGGAAAGATAGAATTGGTTTGGAGGGAGGCTTGGCAGCTTTAATCAGAGATTGCCACTCTTTCGTTTCCATCTCCCTTATGTCGCCAACTTTGGTCCAGTTGACGTTTTGTTGGCTATCCGCAATCAGCGCAATGGTGCCCTCAACGCCAATCTTCAGGCCCTCTTGGCGAAGTTTAAGCCCAAGATCTTCTGGCACATTGAACGCCTTGGCAAGAGCGACGAAGGTGTTGGACTCCTCTTTCTTCGGGAAGAAATAGGGGAAAAGCTTCGACAGACCTGCTTCAGCGTCAGCAAGGCCTTCGCGTGCTTCATCCCCATGAATTTCAAGAAGAGTCAGCGCGTCGAGCAGCTCGTCGCCTACAGGACCATCCACCTCATAGTCTTGATGAGTTCTCCCTGAAGACAAAACAAAGGATAGCTCGTAAATAACATGCTTGGAAAATGTGAAGTAACTCGAGAAAAACAGCAGGGATCAAAGTACTGACTAACAAAACGTTGACACTGCGATTCCAGGCGACTGAGGATCTCTGTCTCTCGAGCAGATTGTTGTTCTATATTTTCGCTCAAAGAGTTTTCCACGTCATGAAGTCTTTTTCGAAGATCTTCGACAGCGGCAGCATCGGCTTCAGCTTTCTTACGGGCCTTTTCGCTCTGCTCCAACTTGGTAGCAAGAGCGTTAGCACGTTTATTGGCTTCCGCAAGTTCTCCTGGCAAAATAAGCGACAATCAAATATTATGACGAAATAGTGGAATGCATGCAACAAAGGAGGTGGATGAAGATGGTACCTTCCAGCGTCTTGCTATGATCACGATACCCGACGAATTGGGTATCGAGACGGATAAATTCATTCATTAAAGGCTGAAGAAAGGACCAGAAGAAGAAGAAGTCAATATAGCTAGTCTCGATTCGACGACATATTGCAAGAAACAAAGGAAGCTCGGAACATGAACAAAAAATAAAAGATTGGAACACTTACGTCTTCTAATGAAGGTGTCGAAGAATGGCCAGGGAACAGGATGGGTCCCTTGGATGGCTCAACCCTTGCCCTTTTCGGTGAAGGGGCACGAGGGCTTGCAGGTGGAGGCGAATGCTCAACGTTTTGCTGAGGGGGCGAAGTTTCATCCTCATCACGCTGAGTTTCGGACACAATTAAAGTATGTTACGAGCTGACGAGGGCATCGGTGTATGGATTGAAAGCTGCCTTCCTATCTGAAGGATCAGTTTCTTCGGCTTTGGAGGTGCCGGAATTTTGGCTTCATCCCTTTTCCTCTTGTTCTTTGGAGAAGCAGGAGGAAGGGAGTGTGTCGAAGCAGTGGCTTCAGACTCAGCATCTTTTTCAGAAGAAGCCGCGGATCTGTGCGAACCCGCGACTTCACTGTCAGGACGCGAGGTGCCTTGGTTGTCATCATGGACAACAGTACGTTCTTCAACTTCTCCACCCTCAGGAAGAGGAGGAAGAGAAGTGAGAGAGGGATGGTTCTGAGAAAAAAGAAAAAGTGTCGATAAAAAAAGGGGTTATTCAAAAAAGTCAACAAGATAGTAGTCGACAAAAAATAAAATTCGGGGAGACAATATAGCAACCAAAAGGAAAAATTACCTCGGAAAGAGGATTGGCGCCACTATATGGCGCAATACGGCAAGAAGTTGGAATGCTGTCCTTCTTGCTCAGCTTTGATATCCTTCAGATCAATTTCTCAAAGTCCTTCACAGAAAGGTCCTTGGAAATTCTCTCGACATCTTCGTTACCAGCATACATCCAAAGGGGATTTTTGCGAGCTTGCAGAGGCTGCACTCTAATCCTAAGGAAGTACGCTGTGATCTGGATACCCGACAATTCCTTGCCACGGGTGTTCTGGAGCTCACGGATGCGAGTCATCAGCGCCTTTGTCGCCAATTTCTCTTCTTCAGTAGCTTCAGCATCCCAGGATCGCCGGCGAAGAATCTTGGTTTTTCCGTCAAAGGGTGCAATGTTGTACTCCATTGAATTAGAGCTTTCCTCATGTATATAGAGCCACCTCTTGCGCCACCCATGGACAGAATTGGGGAATTTGACGTCGAAGTATTCGACGTCAGGACGAACACAGATAACGACGCCGCCAATGTTATAGGCGACTGATACGTCTCCAACGTACTTATAATTTCTGATGTTCCATGCTTGTTTTATGACAATACTTACATGTTTTGCTTGCACTTTATAATGTTTTTATGCATTTTCCGGAACTAACCTATTAACGAGATGCCGAAGGGCAAGTTGCAGTTTTCTGCTGTTTTTGGTTCCAGAAAGGCTGTTCGGGCAATATTCTCGGAATTCGACGAAATCAACGCCCAGAACCTTATTTTTCCCGGAACCTTCCAGAAAGTCAGAGGGGGACCATAGGGGTGCCCTGGGGGCCCCACACGTGGTGGCAGCGCGGCCCAGGAGGGGGGTGCGCCCCCTAGTGTGAGGAGGCCCCGTGGCCCCTCCGACTCCGACTCTTCGCCTATTTAAGCCTTGGTGACCTAAATCTTCGATACCAATTGACGAAACTCCAGAAAGACTCCAGGGGCGCCACCACCATCGCAAAACTCCAATTCGGGGGACAGAAGTCTCTGTTCCGGCACCCTGCCGGGACGGGGAAGTGCCCCCGGAAGCCATCTCCATCGACGCCACCGCCTCCATCATGCTCCGTGAGTAGTTCCCCCATGGACTACGGGTTCTAGCTGTAGCTAGTTGGTACTCTCTCCCCCATGTACTTCAATACAATGATCTCATGAGCTGCCTTACATGATTGAGATTCATCTGATGTAATCGGTGTTGTGTTTGTTGGGATCCGATGGATTGTTACATTATGATTAGTCTATCTATAAAGTTTGTGAAGTTATTGTTGCTGCAATCTTGTTGTGTTTAATGCTTGTCACTAGGGCCCGAGTGGCATGATCTTAGATTTAAGCTCTATACTTATTGCTTAGATTGTATCTACAAGTTGTATGCACATGTCTATGTCCGGAACCAAAGGCCCCAAAGTGTCAGAAATTGGGACAACTGGAGGGGAAGGCTTAGATATGAGGATCACATGTTTTCACGGAGTGTTAATGCTTTGCTCCGGTGCTCTATTAAAAGGAGTGCCTTAATTTCCAGTAGATTCCCTAGAGGCCCGGCTGCCACCGGCTGGTAGGACAAAAGATGTTGTACATGTTTCTCATTGCGAGCACGTACGACTATATATGGAAAACATGCCTACATGATTAATGATCTTGATGTTCTGTCTTAATGCTATTTCAATCCTATCAATTGCCCAACTGTAATTTGTTCACCCAACACTTGTTATTGGAGAGTTACCACTAGTGTAGATAGCTGGGAACCCCGGTCCATCTTTCATCATCATATACTTGTTCTACATGACATTGGAAGTAGTATCAACTATTTTCTGGTGCCATTGCTCTCATATTACTGCTACTGCTGCTGTGTTACTGTTACTACTGCTCTCATATTACTGCTACTTTCACATCACCCCTGTTACTAGTGCTTTTCCAGGTGCAGCTGAATTGACAACTCAGTTGTTAAGGCTTATAACTATTCTTTACCTCCCCTTGTGTCGAATCAATAAATTTGGGTTTTACTTCCCTCGAAGACTGTTGCGATCCCCTATACTTGTGGGTTATCAGCGACGCCGTGGACGCCATTACGGCGGATGCAGAAAATACGCTTCCACAGAGCCCAATTAGGATGGACTCTGAGGAAGCACTCACACAGTGTGATAAAAATCGACACGTGGAGAATGGAATTGGGCGTCAGCTGATGTAGCTGAAGCCCATAAACAAAAAGAAGACCACGGAGAAATTCGTGGATTGGGGGAGAAAGACCGCGGATCAGATGGTCGACAAAACTGACCCGATATTCCATTGGAGGTGATGGGTAGCTTTCCTCGGAGAGGAAGCGCAGCGTGTTCTCCTTCTTGAAGAAACCCATCTTCTTCAGCAGGTTCATATCTTGATTGGAGATCTTGGATCTCTCTCACTCCAGATCTTCGGTGGCCATCTTCGATTCCGGAGTGCTGTGCCTAGTCAAACGGATGCGAGGCGGCATCAATGAGCTTGGTGCGCGAAGGGTGTGAGTTTGGCTGAGCGTCTGAAGCAAGGAGAGCAATGGAGGATCTTGTAGAGGAGAAGCAGAGGTGCGGCGTGAGCGAAAGGACTAGAGGAAGAAGATGATACCTTTATATAGAGGTGCGGCGAACCGTCACGCCGTTGGATCAAAAGATTGCGGGACAGATGGTGTACACGTGGACAAGGGGTAAAAAGTAATTTCCTATAGATGAGAGAGCACATCAGCTACAGTACGTGCGCCAGGAAAAGCGGAGGACGTGTGTCCCCCACTTGCGCGACGTGTCAAACTGGTGCGAAATTTGGGCCCACAAGACAGAGGGAGAGAAGTTCTCGCGTTTTCCCGATACAGCGATCGTGGCTATCGTCAGCAATGATGTCACCTTGGCAAGAGAAAATCTTGGATACGAAGGTTTGTAAGAATGGCGGCAGCAGAAGATTGTTTCGAGAGCTTTTGAATAAATACAAGTTTTTGCCCAAATGCTCGGGGGCTACTTTGAGAAAAAGAAAAATTCGAGTATGACAAAATAGAAATGTCGAGAGCCTATGACAAATGCAAGCATTTGCTCATAGCCTCGGGGGCTACTCCCATCGGGAGCGCTGGTCGCGCACCCGATAAATATAAAGTTCGAGAAAGAATAAAAATACATTGACATGAGGCAATAAAGTGTTGAGCCTACAACCAAGCACAAGTTCTTGGCTGTAGCCTCGGGGGCTACTCCCATCGGGAACACTGTTCGCGTGCCCGATGAAATTATAAAAAAAGAAAGAGAAAGAAGAAAAAAGAAGAAGTGAGCATATTTCGAGTTATACAAATAACTCTACATATACTCCCATCGGGAAGGAAAAATAAGTTATACATTGACTCGATAAAATGTGCTATTCCAGCAGCCGAAAAAGCACTCGACAATATATTCTCAGAGCGCCAAAGTAGCGAATAACCTCTGAATGCCGCAAAACATTGCGAAGGTAAGACCCCAGATCCGTTCTGCGTGGCGTAGCGCCGTCTCTGACGTCGGTTTGCTACTTTTTTCCGTATCAACAGATACGAAGAAAAATCCTAACGGACGCGTTAGGTACCCGATAAAATATGACTGGGACTCGACAGAATGGTAAGACCTTAAGCGGCACCTATCGAAGTTTACACCGGTATCCCGAGATCATGTCCAGGGATGTGATCTTGAAGTAGGTTTTTGCGGATTGCCACTAGAGCAGTTAACTAGTACCTGATCCGTCAGATGAACTAGCCCCAACTACCATTATCCCTGTACAATATAGAATTGCGTATCTAAAAATATGTGATGAATTTGACAGATGTATTGAATGATTAAAGTTGGAGATTTTCTCTGACTCTGCGATTCAAGCAAAATCTCGGGGCTACTGACATAGGCATACCCTATGGGCCTGCCGAAGATGGTACCCGGGGTTTACTCAAAGCCCACGACCCGAAGAATAAGAAGATTCGGAAGCCCAAGATACTATTAAGGAAACGATACTTGTAATCTTGCGGGACGGGTCAGAAACCCTCCCGGACTCTGTAAACTTGTGTATTACGAAATCCTCGGCTCCACCTCCTATATAAGGAGGAGTCAAGGGACAAACAATGGATCGAATTTACTGTCAACACAACCCTACTTTCATGTTCGTCGAGTACTTTTCGGCTGAAACCTTCGAGATCTACTTGCCCTCTACATCCAACTAAACCCTAGTCTACAATCCGTAGGCATTGATAAGGTTAATACCTTGTCACCGTTGCTAGTAGAGGCTCTGGCCAAGTTGATACTTGTAACTCCAAGAGGGAGTATTTATGCTCGATAGTGGGTTCATGCCTCCATTGAATCTGGGACAGTGACAGAAAGTTCTAAGGTTGTGGATGTGCTGTTGCCACTAGGGATAAAACATCAATGCTTTGTCTAAGGATATTTGTGTTGATTACATTACGCACCATACTTAATGCAATTGTCTGTTGTTTCCAACTTAATACTGGAAGGGGTGCGGATGCTAACCCGAAGGTGGACTTTTTAGGCATAGATGCATGCTGGATAGCGGTCTATGTACTTTGTCGTAATGCCCTGATTAAATCTCATAGTAGTCATCGTGATATGTATGTGCATTGTTATGCCCTCTCTATTTGTCAATTGCCCAACTGTAATTTGTTCACCCAACATGCTATTTATCTTATGGGAGAGACACCACTAGTGAACTGTGGACCCCGGTCCATTCTTTTACATCTGAAATACAATCTACTGCAAACTCTGTTCTTTACTGTTCTTCGCAAACAAACATCATTTTCCGCACCATACGTTTAATCCTTTGTTTACAGCAAGCCGGTGAGATTGACAACCTCACTGTTACGTTGGGGTAAAGTACTTTGATTGTGTTGTGCAGGTTCCACGTTGGCGCCGGAATCCCTGGTGTTGCGCCGCACTACACTCCGTCACCAACAACCTTCACGTGTTCTTTGACTCCTACTGGTTCGATAACCTTGGTTTCACACTGAGGGAAAACTCACTGCTGTACGCATCACACCTTCCTCTTGGGGTTCCCAACGGACGTGTTTCAACTGCACGCATCAAGGATTTTTTCTGGCGCCGTTGCCGGGGAGATCAAGACACGCTGCAAGGGGAGTCTCCCACATCCAACCTCTTTACTTTGTTTTTGTCTTGCTTTACTTTATTTTATTTACTGCTTTGGTTGTTCTCTATATCAAAAATACAAAAAAATTAGTTACTAGTTTTACTTTATTTACTGTCTTGTTTGCGTTCCCTTATTAAAAACACAAAAAAAATTAGTTACTTGCATTTACTTTATTTACCTTTTGTTTATTTCATCATGTTTCCTCCTAAGTTCACTCTGAAAGATATACCGTTAGGACGAGGGTCTATCATTGGAAGAGATAATATAGAAGCATTTTTCACTCATGTTAGTATGGTTGAAGATTTTGAAGATAGATCCTTGGTAAAAAGCTGTTCCTACTTATGAAAGTGCTACTGCCTCTTTAGTACGCATGTTGGAAACTAGATTCGTTAATCTTAATCCTATAATTCAACATATGTTTCTTACACTCTCTGATATGTAAAGGGGAGAAAAGAGAGATTTTGTTTTAGAGGTCCTTCTTAGAGAATTTGATGATATAGCTAAAGAAGCTAGAAAAGTTTTTATTAAGCATAAGAGGCTTGGCTTTTACACTGATTTTGCAAAAACACTTGAAAAGATGGACATGGATAGAATAAAGTACACTAATAATGTTAATGATGGTAGGGAGATTAAGGTACCGATACCTAGTAAGCTCCTAGGAATGCATGAAGCTCTAGAAAATAACTATGCTTGGCTTGTTCCTGAAAATTTGTTTGATGAGGATAGTAAGCCTAGGAGCAACGAAAGAGGAGCTACTTATATATACAAGATACAATGCATTGTTGAGAAAACTCCCAAGCCCCTGGTAAGAATGCTAATGCTTCATCTCTTGATAATACTTGATTCACACTTTCTGCGCCTAGCTGAAAGGCGTTAAAGAAAAGCGCTTATGGGAGACAACCCATTATTTTACTTCTGCACTTTTGTTTTATATTTGAGTCTTGGAAGTTGTTACTACTGTAGCAACCTCTCCTTATCTTTATTTTATTGCATTGTTGTGCCAAGTAAAGTCTTTGATAGTAATGTTGATACTAGATTTGGATTACTGCGCAGAAACAGATTTCTTACTGTCACAAAATTTAGCAGCCCCGTCTGTAGGTAACTCAGAAAATTCTGCCAATTTACGTGCGTGATCCCCAGATATGTACGCAACTTTCATTCAATTTGAGCTTTTTCATATGAGCAAGTTAAGTGCCCCAGAAAAATTCGTCTTTACGGACTGTTCTGTTTTGACAGATTCTGCCTTTTATTTCGCATTGCCTGTTTTGCTATGTTTGATGGATTTTTTTGTTCCATTAACTTTCAGTAGCTTTGTGCAATGTCCAGAAGTGTTAAGAATGATTATGTCACCCTTGAATATATGAATTTTTGATTATGCACTAACCCTCTAATGAGTTTGTTTCGAGTTTGGTGTGGAGGAAGTTTTCAAGGGTCAAGAGAGGAGGATGATACAATATGATCAAGAAGAGTGAAAAGTCTAAGCTTGGGATGCCCCCGTGGTTCATCCCTGCATATTTCAAGAAGACTCAAGCATCTAAGCTTGGGGATGCCTTGGGCATCCCCTTCTTCATCGACAACTTATCAGGTCACCTCTAGTGAAACTATATTTTTATTCAGTCACATCTTATGTGGTTTACTTGGAGCGTCTGTTTGCTTTAATTTTTGTTTTTGTTTGAATAAACTCGGATCCTAGCATTCTTTGTATGGGAGAGAGACACGCTCCGCTGTTGCATATGAACACATGTGTTCTTAGTGCTACTTTTAATGTTCATGGCGAAGGTTGAAACTGCTTCGTTCATTGTTATATGGTTGGAAACGGAAAATGCTTCATGTGGTAGTTGGTATAATGCCTTGAATAATTTGATACTTGGCAATTGTTGTGCTCATATAGATCATGTTTAAGCTCTTGCATCATGTACTTTGCACATATTAATGAAGAATTACATATAGCTTGTTAAAATTTGGTTTGCATGATTGGTCTCTCTAAGTCTAGATATTTTCTGGTTAAGGTGTTTGAACAACAAGGAAGACAGTGTAGAGTCTTATAATGCTTGCAATATGTTCTTATGTAAGTTTTGCTATACCGGTTTATACTTGAGTTTGCTTCAAACAACCTTGCTAGCCTAAGCCTTGTATTGAGAGGAATTACTTCTCGTGCATCCAAATCCTTGAGCCAAAAACTATGCCATTTGTGTCCACCATACCTACCTACTACATGGTATTTCTCTGCCATTTCAAAGTACATTACTTGAGTGCTACCTTTCAAATTCTATTCTTTGTCTTCGCAATACATAGCTCATGGGAAAATAGCCTTAAAAACTATTGTGGTATTGAATATGTTGCTATGTATCTTATTTCTTATAAGTTGCTTGTTGAGCGGTAACTATGTTTCTGGGGACGCCATCAACTTTTACACCTTTGTTGAATATCATGTGAGTTGCTATGCATGTTCGTCTTGTCTGAAGTAAGGGCGATTTTCATGGTCAAATGGTTTGAGTATGCATATTGTTAGACAAGAACATTGGGCCGCTAACTAAAGCCATGAATCATGGTGGAAGTTTCAGTTTGGACACTAATCCTCAATCTCTTATGAGAATATTATCTGTTGTTGAATGCTTAAGCATTAAAAAGAGGAGTCCATTATCTGTTTTCTATGTTGTCCCGGTATGGATGTCTAAGTTGAGAATAATCAAAAGCGAGAAATCCAATGCGAACTTTCTCCTTAGACCTCTGTACAGGCGGCAAAGAGGTACCCCTTTGTGACACTTGGTTGAAACATATGTTATGCAATGATAATCCGTGTTAATCCAAGCTAATTAGGACAAGGTGCGAGCACTATTGGCATTCTATGCATGAGGCTTGCAACTTATAGGATGTCTTATACATAACACATATGAATTATTACTACCGTTGACAAAATTGTTTCTATGTTTTCAAAATGAAAAGCTCTAGCACAAAAATAGTAATCCATGCTTCCCTCTACGAAGGGCCATTCTTTTACTTTATGTTGAGTCAGTTTACCTACTTCTTTCTATCTTAGAAGCAAACACTTGTGTCAACTGTGTGCATTGATTCCTACATACTTGCTTATTTGCATTCATGATATTACTTTGTGTTGACAATTATCCATGAGATATACATGTTGAAGTTGAAAGCAACTGCTGAAACTTATATCTTCCTTTGTGTTGCTTCAAAGCTTTCTACTAAGAATTTATTGCTTTATAAGTTAACTCTTATGCAAGTCTTATTGATGCTTGTCTTGAAAGTACTATTCATGAAAAGTCTTTGCTATATGATTCAGTTGTTTAATCATTGTCTTTACCATTGCTTCGAATTGCTGCATTCATCGCATATGCTTTACAATAGTATTGATCAATATTATGATAGTATGTCACTTCAGAAATTATCCTTGTTATCGTTTACCTACTCGAGGGCGAGTAGGAACTAAGCTTGGGGATGCTTGATACGTCTCAAACGTATCTATAATTTCTTATGTTCCATGCTACTTTTATGATGATACTCACATGTTTTATACACACTTTATGTCATTATTATGCATTTTCCGGCACTAACCTATTGACGAGATGCCGAAGAGCTAGTTGCTGTTTTCTGCTGTTTTTGGTTTCAGAAATCCTACAAAGGAAATATTCTCGGAATTGGACGAAATCAACGCCCAGGGTCTTATTTTTCCACGAAGCTTCTAGAAGACCGGAGGGGATACGAAGTGGGGCCACGAGGGCCCGTACCCATAGGCCGGCGTGGCCAGGGAGGGGCCCGCGCCGCCCTATGGTGTGGGCCCCTCGTCAGCCCTCCGACTCTGCCCTTCCGCCTACTTATAGCCTTCGTCACGAAAACCCCAGTACCGAGAGCCACGATACGGAAAACCTTCCAGAGACGCCGCCGCCAATCCCATCTCGGGGGATTCAGGAGATCGCCTCCGGCACCCTGCCGGAGAGGGGAATCATCTCCCGGAGGACTCTTCATCGCCATGATCGCCTCCGGATTGATGTGTGAGTAGTTCACCCTTGGACTATGGATCCATAGCAGTAGCTAGATGGTTGTCTTCTCCTCATTGTGCTATCATGTTAGATCTTGTGAGCTACCTATCATGATCAAGATCATCTATTTGTAATGCTACATGTTGTGTTTGTTGGGATCCGATGAATATGGAATACTATGTCAAGTTGATTATCAATCTATCATATATGTTGTTTATGTTCTTGCATGCTCTCCGTTGATAGTAGAGGCTCTAGCCAAGTTGATACTTGTAACTCCAAGAGAGAGTATTTATGCTCGATAGTGGGTTCATGCCTCCATTGAATCTGGGACAGTGACAGAAAGTTCTAAGGTTGTGGATGTGCTGTTGCCACTAGGGATAAAACATCAATGCTTTGTCTAAGGATATTTGTGTTGATTACATTACGCACCATATTTAACGCAATTGTCTGTTGTTTGCAACTTAATACTGGAAGGGGTGCGGATGCTAACCCGAAGGTGGACTTTTTAGGCATAGATGCATGCTGGATAGCGGTCTATGTACTTTGTCGTAATGTCCTGATTAAATCTCATAGTAGTCATCGTGATATGTATGTGCATTGTTATGCCCTCTCTATTTGTCAATTGCCCAACTGTAATTTGTTCATCCAACATGCTATTTATCTTATGGGAGAGACACCACTAGTGAACTGTGGACCCCGGTCCATTCTTTTACATGTGAAATACCATCTACTGCAAACTCTGTTCTTTACTGTTCTTCGCAAACAAACATCATTTTTCGCACCATACGTTTAATCCTTTGTTTACAGCAAGCCGATGAGATTGACAACCTCACTGTTACGTTGGGGCAAAGTACTTTGATTGTGTTGTGCAGGTTCCACGTTGGCGCCGGAATCCCTGGTGTTGCGCCGTACTACACTCCGTCACCAACAACCTTCACGTGTTCTTTGACTCCTACTGGTTCGATAACCTTGGTTTCACACTGAGGGAAAACTCACTGTTGTACGCATCACACCTTCCTCTTGGGGTTCCCAACGGACGTGTGTTAACTGCACGCATCAACGTACGCCAGCTATCGGAGTCGATGGCGTACGCCGGATCGGCGCGGAGGTCATGCGGCAGGTACCGCCTCCTTCGCCGGATCTCGGCGGTCCTATCTGGCTCGCGCGCAGGCACCGGAGGGATGGGCACCTGGCGGTAGCTGAGCCGCCAGCCGCCAGGCATGTGCACGTCCCTCCAGGTGTTGCACGGCGTCCAGTGCGCGTGCATCATCCTCCCGGCGCTGACGGGCAGCGGCACCCTGCCAGGCCGCTCCTCCTTCTTCGTGCCGCTGCCGGACGCCTCAAAGTCGTTCTTCTTCTTCCCCATGGTGATGCAGCAGTGGTAGTGCGAGTGGAGGTGTGGGCGATGAAGGAACGGGGCCGGTGGACTTTTAAGGCCGGCCACGCGCGAGATACGATGCCACTGAAGGCGGCGCAGAAGCCCAGCCGTCGCCCGCCAGTGCGCGCGCAGAAGAGGCAGCCGCGCCATTGATGACGAAGGTTGCGGCGTAGACGCGGAAGCGCTGACCGCGGAAGTGATGGCCGCGGAAGCGATGCCCTCGATACAGGCTCGCTGTCAGGCGGGCCCGGTAGAGACACGAGCGGACACTTTGCGCGTCCGCGCAGCGTCCGGTGCGACGCAAACCCAGCGCGGCGGACGCCTCGGTCACGATGCGTCGCGCCACTGGAGATGATACCAGACGTATTTTTTGGCCCGGCGAACGCAAATAGTCGCTCATCGTCCGTTTATCCTTACTTGGCGCATGGTAGCGGACATCGGTTCGCCCGAAAGTAGATGCGGTCCAAGAAGGTGGGTTTGGTCTAGGTCGTTGGACCGTCATTTGTACCGGCAACATAGACAGCACTGCAACCTGTTTAATTGTGCTGACTAGTGGGCCATTGAGACTGTTCATTAATCTTCAATACACTCAAATATACGCACCTGGGCTTCCATCTGCCGGCAACTGGTTGGTCAGGACACGAGAGCAGATGCTCCCGGGAGTCAAACTGCATTTCCGAACATTTCTATTATTGACCCTGATGCACATCATTCCGGTCACCTTGGAACCTGATACGGCTTGTATTGGTAAAATGTAGCCTAGCATTGCACTAAAGAAAAATGACAGAGTTAAGGTAATGGAGACTTGAAAAAATCATACCTTGCAAAAAAAAAAGAGCACCTTGTTAGAAAATGGACAGGAACAAGCATTCATGAACAGCCGCTGCACATGGAGCCATATGCAGCTTCACTGTTAGCCTCGTTTCTCAGCAAAATGGACAACACGACGGGATGTAGTGTCCCAAAACAAGAGTAGCAGAGATCAAACAATATTCCATCAGGGGTGCAAGCAAAGATCACACAAATGATGCAACAATCACACAACCTTGCAACAAGCGTACCTTGCCAGAAAATGGACTGAAAC
The DNA here is from genome assembly GCF_019359855.2 of Lolium perenne. NCBI lineage: Eukaryota > Viridiplantae > Streptophyta > Magnoliopsida > Poales > Poaceae > Lolium > Lolium perenne. Next base: position 63,076,260 of record NC_067250.2, on the reverse strand, counting down.
AAGCATTCATGAACAGCTGATAAACAACATCAGTAGAGCGGATGCAAGAATATGACCGATGAAAAAATAAATGAAATAATACATAACTGTTCCCCCTTGGATAACTGAATATTATGTTAGTAGCTATAATAACATCAATAAGCGTACAAGTACTCAGGTGGGAGCAGACACTAGCATCAAGGCCGGACTAGGTTTGTTTTCATAACCTTAATTTACAAGTGGAAACGGAAATCACAGTACCGCAAGAGAAGCTGAACAAGGCTGAAGGGACGATCCTCGATAGATTACTGGCCGGGGATAATATTCACCAAGCCACCTCTTAGGTTATACTCGCACATGTCACCCTCATTTTGAAAATCTACCATGTATATGCACTCTCCGTCAACAGACGGAAGCTTATCTGCATCAACAGACACACACCTCTCTTCACCGAGGAATAGCGCACGGCGGCCGAGGCTTTTGACCTCCTCCAACAACTCGTGCTCAACGTTGACTCTGAAAACTTTCATGGTTTGGTCCACAAAGCGGATGAGCAGCAGTGATGACGTAAGAGCATCTCCACTGGTGACCCCCAAATACGAGCCGACAGTACACATGTCGGCTACGTATTGGGACCGCTGGCATTAAACGCCTCTAAAAAGTTTAGACTCTCCACACCGGTCAGTCCAATAGCATGTGCCGGCAGAGGAGAGAGAGTGTAGATGTAGAATTATAAAGAAGAGACAGAGTGGTAGGCTTGTGTTGCCGGCGCCCCCGATAGCTTCCCTTCGTACAAGGATAGGTTTGGCCTCGCCGGCTATTCTATAGGGCCCGTGATGATGTGGATTTTTATTAGGACCGCCGGTGTGAGCAGTTTCTCTCTCTAAACTCCCCAAACTACTGCCGGTGATGATTTGAGGCTTTCCGGTGAAGATGCTCTAAAAAACTTGGAATACACATCTACCTGGATTGACAAAATATATGTTGCCCTTGAAGTTAAGCATGCTCATCAAGTACATACCAATGTCCTGTGTAAATACATCGCTGGATTGAGCAGCACAAAACAAGGTGCCTCTTCTCCACAAGAAGAGCCTCAAATGAGAGCCTCCGCTCACCGCGGTTCCCATATTGTATTTGTATCCATAAAATTTCCAGGTAGCTGCGCGGCAAAGTGGATGATGCATGTCACCTGTGATTCTGTGAAGGGGTTCAGGACACGAGCCGAGTGCGGGGGCTCCCTGTCCCCGAGGACGAGAAGACCGTCAGAAACATCGACAAGGATGTGGTGGCGGAGCACCGGGAGGCGCAGCTGGCGGAACCGCCCGGTGGGACCGCGGAGGGAAGAGGCGGGCGTCATCGTCGCTGTCGGATTTCAGGTCGACCATGACCCAATTCCGTGGGCGGAATCGAAGATCCGCGACTGCGTCGAGTGGAGATGGCTTGGCGTCCTTGTGTGGCCGTGGCGAACAGGTCCAGCAGCCGCCGCTGCTGCTGCCCCGCCTCCTCCCTCTCCTAGTCCTGTCTGGACCAGGCGACCGCCGCATCCAAGGGGAGGGCATTGTCCGCGGGGACGAGGTCGTTGAGCGACCTCGCGATCGCCTCATGGGCCGCCGCCTCCTCGTCCCGCGCGGCCTCCTCGGCAACGAGGTCAGACGCAGCGGCCGCCGCTGTGTCCTCCTTCTTCGGCTTCCTCTTCCTCCCGCGCACCGGTGACGACGAGGCGCTCGCCCCCTCACGGATGACGAGGGCGCCGCTGCTGCGCCCTCTGGTCGGTAGTGGCGACGCCGGCTCCGTCTTCACCGTCGTCCTCGGCGTCGCTGCTGGAGGAGCCGATCCGCAGCGCCGACCCCGACCCCGACGAGGATGACGACGCCATGCGCCGTGGCAACCCAGAGCTTCAGTGTCGGGGCGACACAGAAGGCACTGCTGCCGGCGGCGGCATCCCCATGACGGGGTAGTTGCCGCCCTCGATGTGCGTGAGCACATTCTCGAGGGTGCGGCCCGGCGTGCTCCACCAGCGGTGGCAACCGGCGACATTGTTGCGCGCGGGAGGAGGGGGAGGACCGTCGTACGCCGTGAGTTCTCGTTCGTACCTGCGACAGAAGAACTTGTTCCACGCGACATAGTTGTTCGGGAAGTAGCGCTCCTCGGCGCGTTGCTCGTCGCTGAGGGTGACGAGGACGGCGTCGATCTCGGTGTCGAGGGCGTCGCGTCCCACTGGTGGCGGCGGGATCGGGACGCTCCCCACGCTCAGGCGCCATCCTCCGAGCGCGCGGAAGTTCGTCGGCACCGGGTAGCCCACCATGAGGAGTAGTCTTGCCTCCCACTGGTGCAGGGAACGCCGGCCGAAGCCGTTGTTCACCGCGCCATCGATGTAACCCGCCATTGCTCGCTCGAGGAGGTTTGGGGAGAGAATACTGGGCTGGGGAGAGGAGGGAGACGGCGGTGGTGAATACGGCCAGACGCGGTAGTTCCGCGATAAATAAAGGGAGCCGCTCGTGAATTCGAGGCGACGGCATTAACTCGTCGCGTGGAAGCTACGCGTCCGGCGAAGACTGACCGGCGGCAGGCTTTTACAGCGTGCGGAAGACGATGCGATGAGGACGAGGGTCGACCTTTCTCGCCGACAAGTCGGAGCCACCAGGTGCGCGGGAACTTTCCCGCGTTTTTGTTTCCTCCGGACTCCCCGAGCGCGCCCCGGGGAGCCGGGATGACATGGGCTCGACTGGGCTATTTTTTGCCATCCAGATGAAAAAGGGGCTGCCGGGAGCCTCGTCGGGGAGATGACGGGAGATGCTCTTATTGACCAAGTTACCGAAACGTGCCTTTTCCCCTCCCGAGCTCCAGTGCCCTAGTTATTTAAAAAGATTAAAGGTATTTTTACAAGATATTAAAAAATATAAAATAATTATGGAGATTGTCAGTTATACATCCGACAATCATTAAACTCTCAACCCAAAATTCCTTTTATTTTGTTCTACACAAAAATAACAAAATCTTATATGTTTTGGAGATATGAAAATAGCTACTCAGATCTACATTTCTGTCATTTTTGTGTAGTTTAGAATATAAAGTATTTGAAATTGATTTTTTGCACTTTCGTGGGATACATCATTGACTATATGCGTATTTTTTTTCCAGAATTTTTTGAAACTCAAAAATATGAGTTTTGATTAATTGTTTTCAAAACGAGAGCAGTTGAGCCCATTGCACCAAATCTCTGCCTCCAAATTACAACTTTTATTTGGCTTTTTTGACTGTTCAGAAGGAGAGAGATGTTATGGTCCTGCAGAATGTGTGGCATGTTTTTGTTGGGTGCGGTATTAGCCGACGTCCCTGGTTGTCTCCCTATGAGCTAGAGTTGGCCTAGGGGCTCCACATAAAGAATTTTTTTTTGGAGCAACCGGCAGGAGCTCTGCCTATTCATTAAGAAGAGGGAAATATGACCAGTTTATAAGGGAAACTGGCCGAAAATCGATACAAACGCAACACCCGTGTCTAGTTTATTAGGAAAACCAGACAAGAAAAACCAAACGACACAGTTTTCAGGGAGAAACCGGCGAAAACCACACACCTGGCCACACGACCTATAGCAACTAGGTCTGGAGCGCCGCCGAATGAAACCAGCACGACGGCAACAGCGAGCGCCGCGACTACCCGGTCCACGTCCCTGGAAAGGAAGTCAGAGCCGAAAGAGACGGCTAGGCCTTTCATGCTTCGAGGGGTGAGGCAGGCCGCAAAGCAAGCCAGCGGCACTCGCGCACCGACGGATACCCGAAAACGTCGACCCAACTAGTAGCCAAGGCATTGCCGTGATGGCTCCTAGACATTCCGAAAAAATGACGCCTCCAAGGAGGTCACGACATCCAAAGACGCCGCCGTCATCAAATCCGGCTATAGCCAGATTTGGGCTTTCACCCTGGAATGGTGGGCGGAGGGGTGTCAGGACTCCACAGCAACGCCTCCAAGGAGGAAAAACGACGCCCTCGAGCGCCGCCGTTGCCGGCACCGAACAAGTCAGGCAGGATTTTCGTCCGGAGACCCGCACCACCTCCACTGTCGCAGTGACAGCCCAAAACACCGGACGAGCATAGAATACCGACAAGAGGGACGCCGTCCACGCCATGGAAGCATGCCCTGCTGCCCACGCAGCCAGAGGCATACCATCAACACGACCACGATTCCGGAGCCGCCGCTCCGGCCTCCACGCACAGCAGGCCAACACCTCACGCCAACCTTGCCGCCGTCCCCAAGGCGCTGATGCAGCACTTGGCCAACCAAAAGCCGCGCCACCGTCCTTGTACCGTGGCACACCTCCACCACGGCTTGCAGATGCCATTCGGGCCGCGCACCAGCCAGCCTGCCACCCACGGTGGTATACCATAGCCACCAAGCTCCAGCAGATCAGGGCGCGGGGACCCTGATCCACGGCCTCCACACAACCCGTGCAGAGGAGAAGCTAGGCCGCCAGAACCTCTGCCACCACCGCGTCCCCGGGGCCCCCGCCCTGGCCTGCCTGCGCCGGCGCGCCTCCAAGCCCGAGCAGGTCCAGATCGGACCCCTCCGAGCCTAGAGCGGGCCCTGGCCGCGCCACCGCCGCCAGCCGCCAAGCTCAGGTGCCGGCGCCTCTGCCGCGCCACCTAGCCCGGCGACGCTCGGGCGCCGCCGGAAGATCCGCGGCCGGCTGCCGCCGAAGCCCCGCCGTCACCGCACGCCACACCGGGCACGCCAGGCGCGCGGCCCGAGCCGCACCGCACCCAGTGAGCCCCCCCCGCCGTCGATACCCGGGGCAGCCACCCCGGCATCCCGCGCCACCATGAGCCTCCAGGGCCAGCCGTCGACGCCCAGCCGCCCTCCGCGTCCACCGCGAGCTCACCCCGCGCCGCCTTCGGTGGCCGGGGCCGCCGCCACCGCGACGACGTCAGCGGCAGCGGCGGAGGGGTAGCCGCGTGGGGGATCTGGCCGGCGGCGCGGTTAGGGTTCCCCCGAGTCGCCCCGCTCGAGCGACGCGGGGGTTGGTAGGTTACATAAAGAAAATTTTGCGTCGGTGAAAAAGTTGTTTATAGAAAGCACGGGCTGAGTGGAGATGCTCACCGACACACCACAAATAGGCGCTGACAGTGCGCTATGGAGCGCGCCGACAATTGCTCTCTCCACTTGGGGAGGACTGCCACACACTGGTGACCCGAAACCGGCATCCCCAATAGGATATTTTGATCTAAAAAATTAAATCTAGCAAATAAGGATATAAATTTGAATGAAGTTTTGGAAGTAACAATTGAAATGTTGGCCAACATCTGGCCATCAATTCGCCATCATCGTTGTTAGGCTACCAAAAAACAACTTGGGCATCGTAGCCAAATGGATCAAAGGAAGAGCGTGAGCGGTGGTGCAACCTCCATGACATCCGACTCTGCGTCGATCACCAGCGGCTCGGCGTCTATCACCGGAGGCTAGGGGTCGATCACCTGCGGCTGGGGGTCGATCACGAGTGGCGTTGCCGATGCCGGCACCCCACACGAAGGGGATGGCACGGGATTGCCGGCGATTGTATTGGGCTCCAAAACTGACCGGTTACTTTTGGGGAGCACCGGTGCGGCTCAAAAATTGCGTCGAACCCCTAAATAGCTATTGGGATCGCTATGGGATGCACTTGCGGATATGCTTTAACTTAGCCTATATCCAGCTACAAATCTCATCCAGTGGCTCTCCTACTCTCAATTCTTGCTGCTGTTGTTGGTCTGTTTTAGAGGGAACATGCGATGGAGCTGCTTAGTTTGGCGCCAAATAGGACCACTGCATTTGCTGCTCCCGCACTTTTTTTTCCTTCCTCTTCCTTCTCATGGTTTCTTGTTCATGCAATATGATCATGCAAATTAGGAACACCAGGTGCATGGCGTTGATTCGGCTGTTCCTAAACATTTGAGGAGTAACCCTTCCAAAGTTCTGTAGAACATGTCATCCCCAATAAGGACATACTTCACGGCCTTGTATCTTATCCGTTTAGGTGCCCCCCGAGCCGAATCTTTCAAGTAATTGAAGATATCGGCTCTCTAGTCATCTGGCTCCAGAAACTGTACCTGAACATCGGCTCCATCTGCTACGTCCTTGTAGCCTGACGCCACCTGTGCGAGATCGTTTGCCTCGGTATTTTGTGTCCTTGGGATCCAATTGAAGTTTAGGTACCTAAATTGTGCCATTAGCTCATGGCATTGCATCCATAATGGGAAGAGCGACTCGCTCTCGCATCTGTATTCCTCCGTGAGTTGGGAAATCACCAATTTGGAGTCTCCAAAAAGTTCCACTGCTTCTGCCCCGGCTTCCAATAGCAACTCCATTCCCTTGCGTATTGCTTCATACTCAGCGACATTGTTGGTGCAAGGGGTAGGTAGCCTGATGGAGAAGGAATATTTTGCCCCCCGAGGTGACACGAGTAGAATGCCGATGCCGCAACCATCATCACAAACCGATCCATCGAAAAACATTGCCCATGCACGCACAGACAGTGCTGCTATATCAGTGTTGATTCGTTCAGCAATAAGATCGGCCAACGCTTGTCCCTTGACTGCTTTCGCAGGCTGATACCGGATATCAAATTCCGATAATGCAAACATCCACTTACCGAGTCGGCCTTTCAACACAGGAGCCGACAGCATATGTTTGATGACATCTGATTTGCATATGACGACAATTTCCGCTGACAGCAAGATGTGACGAAGCTTGGTGCAGGTGAAAAACAAGCAGAGGCACAACTTCTCGATCTCAGGGTACCTAGTTTCTGCATCCAACATCCTTCTGCTGAGGTAGAAAACCACTTTCTCCAGACCGTCATAAACTTGCACCACCACTGAGGCGATGGAAGTGTCCGCTACTGACAAGTAAATGTAGAAAGGCCTGTCTTGCTGGGGCGGAACCAACACAGGTGGCTTCGTTAGATACTCCTTAATTTCGTCAAATGCTCGCTGTTGCTCTGCCCCCCAGCGAAACTCCTCATCAGCTTTAATTTTTACCAACCCCATGAACGGCTCAATCCGTCCTGACAAATTGGAGATGAACCTTCTGACGAAGTTGATTTTGCCGATGAGACACTGGAGTTCTTTCTTCGTGGTAGGTGGTTTCATTGTTCGCACTGCCTCTTGACTCTTCAGGCCGATCTCAATTCCGCGTTCATGAACCAAGAAACCCAAGAATTGACCGGCCGTTACACCAAAAGTACACTTCTTTGGATTCATTCTTAGTCCGAACTTTCTAGTTCGGTCCAGGACGTGTCGCAAATCTTCCAAGTGTCCTTCCACTGAAACAGACTTGACTACCACGTCATCAATGTAAATCTCCACCAACTTGCCGATCAGATCATGAAAGATGTAGTTCATGGCTCTTTGGTACGTTGCGCCAGCATTCTTCAGTCCAAATGTCATGACCACATATCCAAACAAGCCCACCGAGCCTGGTACTCTGAATGCAGTCTTGTGTATATCTTCTGGAGCCATAAAAATTTGGTTGTAACCGGCATTGCCATCCATGAAACTCAAAACCTTATGACCAGCAGCTGCATTGATCAACGTCTCTGCTACCGGCATTGGGTACTCATCCTTTGGAGTGGCTCTATTGAGATCTCGAAAATCTATGGCGACGCGCCATCGGCCATCCTTTTTCTCTACAGGCATGATGCTAGAAATCCACTCAGCATACCTGCATAGCCTGATGAACCCGGCGTTCAACATTTTCTCGATCTCTTTCTTGACTTCTTCTAAGATTTCGGCCTTCATCTGACGTGCTCGCTGCTGGAACGGCCGAAATCCTTTCTTCAGAGGGAGTCGATGCTCAATGATGCTCCTGTCTAACCCAGGCATCTCTGTGTAATCCCATGCAAAGCAATCTGGGTACTCTTTCAACAAGGCTATCATCAGGCCCCTCAGCTGTGGATCTAACTTTTTGCTGATAAATGTTGGTCGTGGCTTATCCCCAGGACCAATGTCAATCTCTTCCAGCTCATCAGCCGATGTAAACCCATATCCTAGCTTTCCATCGCCTGCTAGGTCAATGGTGAACACAGGCAAAACATATGGTGAGGATAGTTTGGGCCGATTGCTAGAATCGGCCTCCTTTTTCATTGCATTGCTCAATGAGGGTTTACAACTTATTGGTGTTTTATGACGACTACGTGACATGCTTGAAGTGAGATCGTTGCTTTTTATTTTTTGGGGCCGATCGCAGGGATCAGCCTTGCCACGTACGTCCATTTCCTCTGGTCTTGCTACTCTGTCAGGCCGGTGGATAAGACCAGTCTCACCCCGTTTTTTGAAGCTTCGATGCGCTCACAGCCGTCCAAACTGATTCCAGAGATCGGCTCTTGATCGTCTGCATCCCAAATACTCATGCCAGCTAGTGAGATCTCGATCGAGTCATCTGCATGAACGACCTCTACTTCATCTCCATCCTACTGTATCAGGCATTGGTGCATTGTGGATCGAATGCAGTAGTTGGCGTGAATCCAATCCCTCCCTAGCAGGACAGCGTAGGTGCTTTTGCTGTCGATGCTGAAGAATGACGTAGGGATGGTTTTTCGGCCCACGGTTAGATCTACGTTCAGAACGCCTTGCGCTTCTGATGCCTGGCCGTTGAAATCGCTTAGTGTGACGTTGGTCTTGATCAGATCTGCGTTAGAGCATCCCAAACGCCGTAGCATGGAGTACGGCATTATATTGACTGCCGCTCCCGTGTCAACTAACATCTTGTTGACAGGCTGCCCATTGATATAACCTCTTAGGTACAGGGCCTTCAAGTGCCTGTAGCTCCTCAGTCGTGGCTTTTCAAAGATAACCGGCCGTGGACCACAGTCAAACTGTGCTACTGGCACTTCTTCAGTGCTTGGAGCGCAAAACTCCGACGGGAGTATGAACACCATGTTTGCGCCAGCCGATGCCTTCGCATCGGCTTTTGCTTGTTTGGGGCGCCATTCTTTCTTCTGTGGACGCGTCTCTGTCTCCAAAGTTTGCTGAATTTTTACGGCCAGATCGGGCCGTGCCTTTCTCAACGTGTAAAGGTACTGCGCCTCGGCTTCCTCCAAGTTGCGCAGCCTCTGAACCCTCCGCTTTTGGGAATGACTGAGTCCATCAGGGCACCACCTTGGCCAGTGGTATCTATCTTCTTCTTCATCTTCTGACTCTTCGAAGTCTTCCTCTCGAGATGACTCAGTTCGTCGGTTCTGAGGTGGAAGAGGCCCTAGACGCTTGAACACTGAAACCTCACTTGCGCCCTTCTTCTGCTGTCGACATTCCGGGCAGTTATCGATTGTAGGCAATCGGCTCATTCCTGAGTCCCAGCAGTGTTTGAAGAAAGGACAATCCCAGTGTCTGTCCATGTCTTCCTGCTCTCTTGACTTCTCCTTAGCGCAGTGCTCATATCTTTCGTCGTTTCTATCATACCGACGATATTTTCTGCTGTCAACATCAGACCAACGATATCTTTCGTCATCCATGTCGTACCGCCGACGTCGGTCGTGCTGATGCTCATATTTATTCAGGAGATGCGCGGAGAGCGGTCGTTGGTACCGCACGTTTCTCACTTGTTCCTCGGTGAGGTACCGTCTGTCATCATATCGGGGCCGGTCGCGTGGATCGGCCTCCTCCTTATCCTTGCCACGGGAGTGACCGATGTCTTCTTTATCCTTGCCATGGCGGTCTACAGGCCCTGCCATGTTAACCTCGAATGAGAAACCTGGCTCGCACCCCGTGGAGTGATTGAGTTCCACCATGTTAACACCAGGAAAGGGGTGCGTGTCTACTTTCCTGGCAAACTGACCGAGGATCAGACGGCCATGTTCTATCGCCATTTGGATCTGCCGACGCAACTCTTTGCAGTCATTGGTGGCATGGGTGAACGAGTGATGCCACTTGCAGCACGGTCTCCCGTTCATTTCTTGCGCCGTAGGGATTTTATGGCCTTCGGGTAACTTCAGCTGCTTTTCTTTCAGCAATAAATCGAATATCTGCTCGGTTTTGCTTATATCGAAGTCAAACCCTTTTGCAAGCCCTTGTTGTTTCACCCATTTGCAGGACACGGGAGTTTCCCCTCGAGTCCATTCAGCCACGGCTACCTCCTGGTCTTCTGCAAAGTCTTCGACTTCTTCTGCCTCGACCAGGCCTATCGGGCGCTTGAACTTGTCTTGGTACAATTCTGGGTGGCGCTGTTCATATAATGTTAATTTCTGAACCATGTGTGCCAGTGAATTGTATTCCACTTGGAAAGCCAGATCTTTGATCGGCGCTGCGAGGCCTACCACTGCCAGATCGACTGCTTCTTTCTCAGTTAAACGAACCGAATAACATCGGTTCTTGACAGTCCTGAAACGCTGAATATAATCAGACACCGTCTCTCCCCGCTTCTACCGGACCTGCGTCAGATCGGCAATGCCAGCCTCGGTAGCTTCTGAGTGATATTGTACATGAAACTGCTCTTCCAGTTGCTTCCATGTCCGGACTGAATCTGGTGGCAATGAGGTGTACCACCCAAAAGCTGGTCCTGTGAGAGATTGCGCAAAAAACCTCACACGTAACGGGTCTGATGTTGAAATCATGCCTAACTGCGCCAAATATCGGCTCACGTGCTCAATTGAGCTAGACCCTTCTGATCCACTGAACTTTGAGAACTCAGGGAGCCGATACTTGGGCGGCAGCGGGATCAGATCATATTCGTTGGGATACGGCTTGGAATAGCCGATTGTTCTCCTCTTTGGCAGGATACCGAACTGGTCTCTCAAGATCGTGCTGATTTGTTCCATGGTATGAGCTGCAGGAGTTGAGCTTTCATGACTCGTCCCGGTGGCATATTTAGCTAGCCACGCCTGTTTATCGGCATCTGCTCCAGAAATCCCACCTGCTGTAATCTGGTTCGTGCGCGCCCAATTATTGCAGTCCGGCACGTATGTGCACACGTATCCATGTGGGATCTCTTTAGGTGGCTCATACAAGAATTGGTAATCGCCAGGATCACCTCCAACCTTGTAGACGACGTATGCAGGTGAACCCTGTGGCTCTGGAGCTGCAAGCGTGAATGGCAGTTGCGGTCTGGTGTGGAATGGTGCCTCTCCCTGATGAGTTCCGAGGGTAGGCCCTGACGGGGAGTACTGATGCTTCATGATTTCCTGAACCACGCGAACCGCAATACGCTCAAAAGTGTTCACCAGGCTTTCAGAATGGCGGTGTAGAGAATGAGCCACCATATAATGAACTTCTTGGCGCAGAGCCTTGGTGCGCTCCTCCGAAGGGAGAGACAGATCTACTCCATCGAGCACGCCTTCGGGTGTGAATCCTTTGAACCTAATGCCATGTGCACGGGTCCTTTCGAAAGAGCCGATGAGATCGGCTTCGAAGAGAGCCTTAAGCTCATCATATTTCTTCTTGTGATCCGCAGGCAGATCTTCATACTTGACTGGTTCGTCCGACATCGTAGCTGCAGATGTTGACGTAGTTGGTGTAGAGTGTCCCACCGGGCGTGCCAGAATGTGTTGCCTACCAAAACCCACCGGCGAGCAGCGACGAGCAACACGAAGAGCCGGGAGGCTCCCAGGACTGCTGGTGGGCCCTGGTCCCTCGGGCAACGGCCCACAATGCTCCGGTACACGTCCTGGCGGTCGCAAGGGCGTGCCACCTGACCTATACCTGGTCAGGAAGGTGATGGATTGCTTCGATTAGTTTCCTGCATGGCAGACACATAAACATTAAATGCGAGCCCGATCGGCTCTCAGGTTGCCCTGTGAATCGGCTCAAAGAGCCGATTGCCCCATGGTTCACGTTGGATTTACGATGACATGGGGATCCTGCTTGATCAGTACAAAGTTGAATCAATCTACGACAGTTTAGGGTTTTCACCGCATAACCGGAACATCCTACACGTAGTTGAGCCTAGCAGATACGAAAGATGATGGAAAACTAGTCCTAAAAGAGGCCTAAAAACCAACATGAAGTCAATTCCCGGAACAATCCCTTCTAGGACTAGCAAACCACGCCTCACGCACTACCGGATCGTTCAACCCGTTTGCAAGGCCTAACCATGCGGATATCAAACTAATCCTTGGAGAACAAGGAACAACTATAACAGATCGGATCTACTAAATAAAGAACAAGCAAGATGCTGCCCTTACACCTAAGATAGATGTAAAGGCAGCTAGATATCGAGGGGTAGCATAGCCAAGCAAACATATTCAGAAAAGCATCGATGCAAGCCCCAAAACATCTACGATAAGGGTGTTACTCGCCATCAACAAGACTTCAGTACGAGTAACACCAGATAACGAATAAACCGATACTGCCTAGATCGCAAGATGCGATCTAGGCAGCATGATGCTTACCCGGAAGAAACCCTCGAAACAAGGGGTGGCGATGCGCCTAGATTGTGTTTGTTGTGAACGTGGTCGTCCTCCTTTCTCAATAACACTAGGTACATATTTATAGTCCGTGTACTTTCTAATTCGGGAATAAACCTAACCGTGTACGAGCTAAACTCTATCTCTTAATTCTAACGAAATCTACCATAATACACAGATACACGGGCAATCTAGCCCAAACTCTCGTACAAGGCTGCTTCAGAGACACTTTATACGCAAGTCCTCTAAGCCCATCTCGATCACGGCCCATCTCCTGCTCTGGCTAAATTCTGGTGATAACACATGCCCCCCTGGTTTTGGCAATAATAATTCCAAAACCACTCTGTTTTTTCTTCATCGGGTCACGCGTTGCAGAGCAGAACCGCTTCAGTGTCTTTCCATCATGATGCCCTGTCTTCTCAACTTCTGCACGATTGACAGTTTTGGCACCGCGTCCTCGAAAACTGCTCAAGCATTAAATCTCCACTATACCCCCTTTATTTAACCGCGTCGAGCAGTTCGCTTCTTCATCCCCTTGCTCCGTACTAGCCATCGGAAAGTCCTCCTCTGCGCCATGGACTCCTCCTCCTCTTCCTCCTCCGGTCTCTCTTTCCAGTCCTCCTCCTCCAGCGAGCCGATGCCAGAGTATGACCCGATAAGGGCGTACGAGGCCTGCGCCCCGGAGTGGTGGGATGAGAGGGACTGGGACTTTTCCGTCGAGTCCGAGGACAAGGATTCCTTGACCGACGGGGAAGATGACCTCCACTTCCTCGTGGATGGGGCCTTGGAGGAGGCAAGCGACGACGACGCCTTCTCTTGGGATGCGGGCCTCTCCTCCGACGAGGAAGACGAGGAAGCGGAGGAGGACACCTCCTCCGACGAGTACCCGCCGGCGAAACGTTTCCACGCCGGGTCGGAAGACGACGACGACGATGAAGATGAAGAAGACGAAGCCCCCGCCAAGGGCGTCAGCAGCAGCGATGAAGACGTCGCCGGCAGCAGCGCCGACAGCGGTGCAGACGGCGACGACGAGGGCAGCGACGGCCCGTAGATTAGGGACTAGCAGGGCTAGTAGTAGTGCATTAGGCAGTAGATCATCCTTTTGAGAGCAATCGGCTCTTACTTGTAAAAAATCCTCCTATCAATGAAGAATATTTCCCAATTTGATTTCTCAGATTTGTCCAATTTGACTCTTCCGATTGTCAAAGTAAGTCCACACATCAAGAACCGATAGCAACGCATCGGTCTTTCACCATAAAACGCCAATAAGGCCAAACTCAGTTACCTAATTTGACAGGTCCAAGCAGACATTCCCCAAATTCAAACGGTAACTTGATACTTGCTTGTAATAATTTGTACCTCTAGAGTCGATGGCTGCGCATCGGCTTTTTTATTCTAAAGTCGATGTCTGTGCATCGGCTGTACTTTGCAAAAAAAAAAAAATTACCGGCCGATTTCACACATCGGCCCCCATATTTTACTGCCCATCATCCCACATACTTGGGAAATACTTCTTGAGATGCTGGCCATTGACAGCCACTGGGAACTTTACGCCGCTCAGCTCCTCGAGCATGTATGTGTTACCCTTTAAAACTTGGTCGACTCTGTACGGCCCGTGCCAATTTGGAGACCATTTACCATACACTTTATCCTTTGTCCCCAATGGCAACACAGCTTCCCATACCAGATCACCAACGTGGAACTCCTTTGGTCTCACTTTCTTATTATATGAGCGAGCTACCTTGGCTTTGTTCTCTTTAATTTTCTCAAGCGACCACAGTCTAAGCTCCGTGACATCCTCAATGCTATCACTCATCAGGGCTGCATATTCTTCAGTTGTTAAATCATTCTGAAACGCAATCCGTCTCGAGCCAGCCGTGATTTCCCAGGGCAACACGGCTTCTTGTCCATAGACCAGATGGTATGGCGAGGTTTTTATCGCTCCATGACATGACATGCGATAAGCCCACAAAGCCTCTGACAATACCTCGTGCCAACGTCTAGGGTGCTCGTCGATTTTCCTCTTAATCAGCTTGATAAGGCTCTTGTTGGACGCTTCAGCCTGCCCATTTGCTTGAGCATAGTATGGAGACGATCGGATCAGCTTAATTCCCATGTTCTCGCAGAACTTTCTAAACTCGCGAGAAATAAAAACCGAACCTCCATCGGTCGTGATAGTCTGGGGAATCCCGAATATATGAATGACATGCTCCTTCAAGAAATTGATGACATCTTTCGACGCCACTGACTTCATAGGGACGGCCTCCACCCATTTAGTGAAATAATCTGTAATGGCCAGAACCCACTCATGGCCTTTGCTCGATGGAGGATTAATTTTTCCGATCATATCCATGCCCCAACCTCGGAATGGCCAAGGCTTGATGATGGGATTCATCGCTGATGCGGGTACCATCTGAATACTCTGAAACTTCTGACATGCTTGACACCCTTTATAGTACTTAAAACAATCCTCAAGCATGGTGTGCCAATAAAATCCCGATCGCCTGATCAGCCATTTCATCTTATGAGCCGATTGGTGAGTTCCACAGGCGCTTCGTGTCCCTCGTGTAAGAGCCGATTTGATTCGGCTGTTCCTAAACATTTGAGGAGTAACCCTTCCAAAGTTCTGTAGAACATGTCATCCCCAATAAGGACATACTTCACGGCCTTGTATCTTATCCGTTTAGGTGCCCCCCGAGCCGAATCTTTCAAGTAATTGAAGATATCGGCTCTCCAGTCATCTGGCTCCAGAAACTGTACCTGAACATCGGCTCCATCTGCTACGTCCTTTTAGCCTGACGCCACCTGTGCGAGATCGTTTGCCTCGGTATTTTGTGTCCTTGGGATCTAATTGAAGTTTAGGTACCTAAATTGTGCCATTAGCTCACGGCATTGCATCCATAATGGGAAGAGCGACTCGCTCTCGCATCTGTATTCCTCCGTGAGTTGGGAAATCACCAATTTGGAGTCTCCAAAAAGTTCCACTGCTTCTGCCCCGGCTTCCAATAGCAACTCCATTCCCTTGCGTATTGCTTAATACTCAGCGACATTGTTGGTGCAAGGGGTAGGTAGCCTGATGGAGAAGGAATATGTTGCCCCCCGAGGTGACACGAGTAGAATGCCGATGCCGCAACCATCATCACAAACCGATCCATCGAAAAACATTGCACATGCACGCACAGACAGTGCTGCTATATCAGTGTTGATTCGTTCAGCAATAAGATCGGCCAACGCTTGTCCCTTGACTGCTTTCGCAGGCTGATACCGGATATCAAATTCCAATAATGCAAACATCCACTTACCGAGTCGGCCTTTCAACACAGGAGCCGACAGCATATGTTTGATGACATCTGATTTGCATATGACGACAATTTCCGCTGACAGCAAGATGTGATGAAGCTTGGTGCAGGTGAAAAACAAGCAGAGGCACAACTTCTCGATCTCAGGGTACCTAGTTTCTGCATCCAACATCCTTCTGCTGAGGTAGAAAACCACTTTCTCCAGACCATCATAAACTTGCACCACCACTGAGGCGATGGAGGTGTTCGCTACTGACAAGTAAATGTAGAAAGGCCTGTCTTGCTGGGGCGGAACCAACACAGGTGGCTTCGTTAGATACTCCTTAATTTCGTCAAATGCTCGCTGTTGCTCTGCCCCCAGCGAAACTCCTCATCAGCTTTAATTTTTACCAACCCCATGAACGGCTCAATCCGTCCTGACAAATTGGAGATGAACCTTCTGACGAAGTTGATTTTGCCGATGAGACACTGGAGTTCTTTCTTCGTGGTAGGTGGTTTCATTGTTCGCACTGCCTCTTGACTCTTCAGGCCGATCTCAATTCCGCGTTCATGAACCAAGAAACCCAAGAATTGACCGGCCGTTACACCAAAAGCACACTTCTTTGGATTCATTCTTAGTCCGAACTTTCTAGTTCGGTCCAGGACGTGTCACAAATCTTCCAAGTGTCCTTCCACTGAAACAGACTTGACTACCACGTCATCGATGTAAATCTCCACCAACTTGCCGATCAGATCATGAAAGATGTAGTTCATGGCTCTTTGGTACGTTGCGCCAGCATTCTTCAGTCCAAATGTCATGACCACATATTCAAACAAGCCCACCGAGTCTGGTACTCTGAATGCAGTCTTGTGTATATCTTCTGGAGCCATAAAAATTTGGTTGTAACCGGCATTGCCAACCATGAAACTCAAAACCTTATGACCAGCAGCTGCATTGATCAACGTCTCTGCTACCGGCATTGGGTACTCATCCTTTGGAGTGGCTCTATTGAGATCTCAAAAATCTATGGCGACGCGCCATCGGCCATCCTTTTTCTCTACAGGCATGATGCTAGAAATCCACTCAGCATACCTGCATGGCCTGACGAACCCGACGTTCAACATTTTCTCGATCTCTTTCTTGACTTCTTCTAAGATTTTGGCCTTCATCTGACGTGCTCGCTGCTGGAACGGCCGAAATCCTTTCTTCAGAGGGAGTCGATGCTCAATGATGCTCCTGTCTAACCCAGGCATCTCTGTGTAATCCCATGCAAAGCAATCTGGGTACTCTTTCAACAAGGCTATCATCAGGCCCCTCAGCTGTGGATCTAACTTTTTGCTGATAAATGTTGGTCGTGGCTTATCCCCAGGACCAATGTCAATCTCTTCCAGCTCATCAGCCGATGTAAACCCATATCCTAGCTTTCCGTCGCCTGCTAGGTCAATGGTGAACACATGCAAAACATATGGTGAGGATAGTTTGGGCCGATTGCTAGAATCGGCCTCCTTTTTCATTGCATTGCTCAATGAGGGTTTATAACTTATTGGTGTTTTATGACGACTACGTGACATGCTTGAAGTGAGATCGTTGCTTTTTATTTTTTGGGGCCGATCGCAGGGATCGGCCTTGCCACGTACGTCCATTGCCTCTGGTCTTGCTACTCTGTCAGGCCGGTGGATAAGACCAGCCTCACCCCGTTTTTTGAAGCTTCGATGCGCTCACAGCCGTCCAAACTGATTCCAGAGATCGGCTCTTGATCGTCTGCATCCCAAATACTCATGCCAGCTAGTGAGATCTCGATCGAGTCATCTGCATGAATGACCTCCACTTCATCTCCATCCCACTGTATCAGGCATTGGTGCATTGTGGATGGAATGCAGCAGTTGGCGTGAATCCAATCCCTCCCTAGCAGGACAGCGTAGGTGCTTTTGCTGTCAACGATGAAGAATGACGTAGGGATGGTTTTTCGGCCCACGGTTAGATCTACGTTCAGAATGCCTTGCGCTTCTGATGCCTGGCCGTTGAAATCGCTTAGTGTGACGTTGGTCTTGATCAGATCTGCGTTAGAGCGTCCCAAACGGCGTAGCATGGAGTACGGCATTATATTGACTGCCGCTCCCGTATCAACTAACATCTTGTTGACAGGCTGCCCATTGATATAACCTCTTAGGTACAGGGCCTTCAAGTGCCTGTAGCTACTCTCTCGTGGCTTTTCAAAGATAACCGGCCGTGGACCGCAGTCAAACTGTGCTACTGGCACTTCTTCAGTGCTTGGAGCGCAAAACTCCGACGGGAGTATGAACACCATGTTTGCGCCAGCCGATGCCTTCGCATCGGCTTTTGCTTGTTTGGGGCGCCATTCTTTCTTCTGTGGATGCGTCTCTGTCTCCAAAGTTCGCTGAATTTTTACGGCCAGATCGGGCCGTGCCTTTCTCAACGTGTAAAGGTACTGCGCCTCGGCTTCCTCCAAGTTGCGCAGCCTCTGAACCCTCCGCTTTTGGGAATGACTGAGTCTATCAGGGCACCACCTTGGCCGGTGGTATCTATCTTCTTCTTCATCTTCTGACTCTTCGAGGTCTTCCTCTCGAGATGACTCAGCTCGTCGGTTCTGAGGTGGAAGAGGCCCTAGACGCTTGAACACTGAAACCTCACTTGCGCCCTTCTTCTGTTGTCGACATTCCGGGCAGTTATCGATTGTAGGCAATCGGCTCATTCCTGAGTCCCAGCAGTGTTTGAAGAAAGGACAATCCCAGTGTCTGTTCATGTCTTCCGGCTCTCTTGACTTCTCCTTAGCGCAGTGCTCATATCTTTCGTCGTTTCTATCATACCGATGATATTTTCTGCTGTCAACATCAGACCGACGATATCTTTCGTCATCCATGTCGTACCGCCGACGTCGGTCGTGCTGATGCTCATATTTATTCAGGAGATGCGAGGAGAGCGGTCGTTGGTACCACACGTTTCTCACTTGTTCCTCGCTGAGGTACCGTCTGTCATCATATCGGGGCCGGTCGCGTGGATCCGCCTCCTCCTTATCCTTGCCACGGGAGTGACCGATGTCTTCTTTATCCTTGCCATGGCGGTCTATAGGCCCTGCCATGTTAACCTCGAATGAGAAACCTGGCTCGCACCCCGTGGAGTGATTGAGTTCCACCATGTTAACACCAGGAAAGGGGTGCGTGTCTACTTTCATGGCAAACTGACCGAGGATCAGACGGCCATGTTCTATCGCCATTTGGATCTGCCGACGCAACTCTTTGCAGTCATTGGTGGCATGGGTGAACGAGTGATGCCACTTGCAGTACGGTCTCCCGTTTATTTCTTGCGCCGTAGGGATTTTATGGCCTTCGGGTAACTTCAGCTGCTTTTCTTTCAGCAATAAATCGAATATCTGCTCGGTTTTGCTTATATCGAAGTCAAACCCTTTTGCAAGCCCTTGTTGTTTCACCCATTTGCAGGACACGGGAGTTGCCCCCCGAGTCCATTCAGCCACGGCTACCTCCTGGTCTTCTGCAAAGTCTTCGACTTCTTCTGCCTCGACCAGGCCTATCGGGCGCTTGAACTTGTCTTGGTACAATTCTGGGTGGCGTTGTTCATATAATGTTAATTTCTGAACCATGTGTGCCAGTGAATTGTATTCCACTTGGAAAGCCAGATCTTTGATCGGCGCTGCGAGGCCTACCACTGCCAGATCGACTGCTTCTTTCTCAGTTAAACGAACCGAATAACATCGGTTCTTGACATTTCTGAAACGCTGAATATAATCAGACACCATCTCTCCCCGATTCTGCCGGACCTGCGTCAGATCGGCAATGCCAGCCTCGGTAGCTTCTGTGTGATATTGTACATGAAACTTCTCTTCCAGTTGCTTCCATGTCCGGACTGAATCTGGTGGCAATGAGGTGTACCACCCAAAAGCTGGTCCTGTGAGAGATTGCGCAAAAAACCTCACACGTAACGGGTCTGATGCTGAAATCATGCCTAACTGCGCCAAATATCGGCTCACGTGCTCAATTGAGCTAGACCCTTCTGATCCACTGAACTTTGAGAACTCAGGGAGCCGATACTTGGGCGGCAGCGGGATCAGATCATATTCGTTGGGATACGGCTTGGAATAGCCGATTGTTCTCCTCTTTGGCAGGATACCGAACTGGTCTCTCAAGATCGTGCTGATTTGTTCCATGGTATGAGCTGCAGGAGTTGAGCTTTCATGACTCGTCCCGGTGGCATATTTAGCTAGCCACGCCTGTTTATCGGCATCTGCTCCAGAAATCCCTCCTGCTCCAGAAATCCCTCCTGCTGTAATCTGGTTCGTGCGCGCCCAATTATTGCAGTCCGGCACGTATGTGCACACGTATCCATGTGGGATCTCAGGAATTTGTAATCGCCAGGATCACCTCCAACCTTGTAGACGACGTATGCAGGTGAACCCTGTGGCTCTGGAGCTGCAAGCGTGAATGGCAGTTGCGGTCTGGTGTGGAACGGTGCCTCTCCCTGATGAGTTCCGAGGGTAGGCCCTGACGGGGAGTACTGATGCTTCATGATTTCCTGAACCACGCGAACCGCAATACGCTCCAAAGTGTTCACCAGGCTTTCAGAATGGCGGTGTAGAGAATGAGCCACCATATAATGAACTTCTTGGCGCAGAGCCCTAGTGCGCTCCTCCGAAGGGAGAGACAGATCTACTCCATCGAGCACGCCTTCGGGTGTGAATCCTTTGAACCTAATGCCATGTGCACGGGTCCTTTCGAAAGAGCCGATGAGATCGGCTTCGAAGAGAGCCTTAAGCTCATCATATTTCTTCTTGTGGTCCGCAGGCAGATCTTCATACTTGACTGGTTCGTCCGACATTGTAGCTGCAAATGTTGACGTAGTTGGTGTAGAGTGTCCCACCGGGCGTGCCAGAATGTGTTGCCTGCCAAAAGCCACCGGCGAGCAGCGACGAGCAACACGAAGAGCCGGGAGGCTCCCAGGACTGCTGGTGGGCCCTGGTCCCTCGGGCAACGGCCCACAATGCTCCGGCACACGTCCTGGCGGTCGCAAGGGCGTGCCACCTGACCTATACCTGGTCAGGAAGGTGATGGATTGCTTCGATTAGTTTCCTGCATGGCAGACACATAAACATTAAATGCGAGCCCGATCGGCTCTCAGGTTGCCCTGTGAATCGGCTCAAAGAGCCGATCGCCCCATGGTTCACGTTGGATTTACGATGACATGGGGATCCTGCTTGATCAGTACAAAGTTGAATCAATCTACGATAGTTTAGGGTTTTCACCGCATAACCGGAACATCCTACACGTAGTTGAGCCTAGCAGATACGAAAGATGATGGAAAACTAGTCCTAAAAGAGGACTAAAAACCAACATGAAGTCAATTCCCGGAACAATCCCTTCTAGGACTAGCAAACCACGCCTCACGCACTACCGGATCGTTCAACCCGTTTGCAAGGCCTAACCATGCGGATATCAAACTAATCCTTGGAGAACAAGGAACAACTATAACAGATCGGATCTACTAAATAAAGAACAAGCAAGATGCTGCCCTTACACCTAAGATAGATGTAAAGGCAGCTAGATATCGAGGGGTAGCATAGCCAAGCAAACATATTCAGAAAAGCATCGATGCAAGCCCAAAAACATCTACGATAAGGGTGTTACTCGCCATCAACAAGGCTTCAGTACGAGTAACACAAGATAACGAATAAACTGATACTGCCTAGATCGCAAGATGCGATCTAGGCAGCATGATGCTTACCCGGAAGAAACCCTCGAAACAAGGGGTGGCGATGCGCCTAGATTGTGTTTGTTGTGAACGTGGTCGTCCTCCTTTCTCAATAACCCTAGGTACATATTTATAGTCCGTGGACTTTCTAATTCGGGAATAAACCTAACCGTGTACGAGCTAAACTCTATCTCTTAATTCTAACGAAATCTACCATAATACACAGATACACGGGCAATCTAGCCCAAACTCTCGTACAAGGCCGCTTCAGAGACACTTTATACGCAAGTCCTCTAAGCCCATCTCGATCACGGCCCATCTCCTGCTCTGGCTAAATTCTGGTGATAACACACTCACATACTTGATACATGTAACTACAGGAATGGCGACATACGCCGACGGCTGTGGCGTACGCCGACGGCCAAATGTCGGGGCCGTCGGCGTATGGCTCGGGACGGCCAGCCAGTCCCTCGACCCTCGGCGTATCGTTGTCGTCGGCGTAGAGAAGTCTACGCCGAGGGCAGCCCTCGGCATACATTTGGCCCTAGGCGTAGACAGGGCTACGCCGACGGCCACCCTCGGCGTATGCCATTTTTTAAATTTGTCTAATTTCTAAAAATCATAACTAATTCATATGATGTCAGAAAAATGCGTATGAGGTATCAAAATGTTCAGAAAAACATCCTCTATCCATTTATGTCAAAATCATGCATATTTGAATCATGTACAGTACCATTTTAATATAGAAACAATTCAATCACTTTCTTATATGTCCTCAGGTTCCCGTTTTAGCAAGATGACAATTTAAACGAAGTCAGAAAATATCGCGGAGCCGCATGGCATCATTTTATGTGTCCTGGTAACCACTCCAAAAGATGGAATTGGGATACGGCAATTCTTTTAGAAAACCCTTCATGAACAGGGCTATCAAGTCCGGAGTTCTATCGCTTTTAGGGCAAATGAGTAGGAAACGGCCCGTGACACCGCATAGTTCGTCAGAATGAGGCCATATTTGGCACGTGTGTGGTACTTGGGATGGGAAGCAAGGTCCCGGGAGCGGATTTCCAATCCGACCCATGGGCGACGGTTTTTTCATTTTCGGGGTGCCAAAACGGGGTTTTTTTTTGTGAAGTAACTACATGGGGCGCATTTTAGTATTGCGCGAGAACTCCGCGTAGTGGTAGGACACCGCCTTCGCACCACATATCACATGCCATATGTGCGCGCTAGCTATCTGGGAATCCATGCGGCTTCCTACGGTGTCCCGCCGAATCCGTTGGAAAGTGATCGGATTTGAACTAGGGCTACACTTTTCGTCTCTCAATAAATTCCGGGAAAAATGTTATTAGGTCTATGACACATCACTTTATGTGCGATTTTTTTCCGTTTAGCGCGATGGCAAACGGGTGCACCAGCTCGCCCGGTACGGCCATACCGCATCTTCGTGGGGGCCCGTTTTGGCCAAATGGCAATTTAAACGAA
This sequence comes from Lolium perenne, assembly GCF_019359855.2. Taxonomy (NCBI): domain Eukaryota; kingdom Viridiplantae; phylum Streptophyta; class Magnoliopsida; order Poales; family Poaceae; genus Lolium; species Lolium perenne. The sequence goes on along the minus strand of NC_067250.2, from coordinate 63,053,432 downwards.
GTCAGAAAATCCCGCGGAGCCGCATGGCATCATTTTATGTGTCCTAGTAACCACTCCAAAAGTCGGAATTAGGATACGGCAATTATTTTGGAAAACCCTTCACAAATAGAGCTATCACGTCCGGAGTTCTCTGGCTTTTAGGGCAAATGAGTAGGAAACGGCCAGTGACACCGCATAGTTTGTCGGAACGAGTCCATATTTGTCACGTGCGTGGTCCCTAAGATGGGAAGCAAGGCCCCGGGAGCGGATTTCCAATCCGACGTGGGGGCGATGGGTTTTTCATTTTCGGGGTGCCAAAACGGGTTTTTTGTGAAGTAACTACATGGGGCGCATATTAGTATTGCGCGAGACCTCCGTGTAGTGGTAAGACACCGCCTTCGCACCACATATCAGATGTCATATTTGCGCGCTAGCTATCTGGGAATCCATGCGGCTTCCTGTGGTGTCCCGCCGAATCCGCTAGAAACTGACCGGATTTGAAGTAGGGGTACACTTTCCGTCGCTCAATAAATTCCGCAAAAAATGTTTTTAGGTCTATAACACATCACTTTATGTGCTAATTTTTGTCTGTTTAGCGTGTTGGCGAACAGTGCACCAGCGCGCCCGATACAGCCATTTTGCATCTCCCGAGGGAGCCGTTTTGGCCACATGGCAAATTGGACGTCATATTTCAATTCCTCTAATTTTTAGGTTCAAATGATGATATGGATGTTATATTTAGATTCCTCTCATTTTTCTGATCAATTTAGACATATTATTTGTGGAATTTCGATTTTCCGATTTAAAGATATTAATTATTCCATATTAAATATTAAATAGAAAAAGGACCAAGCAATAAAATTATTTTATTGTTATTTGAATTCAATATTATTATTACTTATATATTCATTGTTGTCTACTTAAGTAATTGTTTGGGATTCAAAAAAAAGAGGTGTGCATCTCGGTTCAAGGGTTAATAGGGTTGATATGCTATTATTATCAGCAAGAGGTGTCAATTCTTTAATGGAAGGGAACCAAGAAGTTAAGCGTGATGAGCCTGGAGTAGTGTGAGGATGGGTGACCGACTGGGAAGTTTAACAATGATTGTAATTTAACCTAAGATTAAGTGTACTTAGAGTTAAATATGTATTGGGTGAAAGATAAACAAGTAAAAAAAAGAAAAAAAGAAAAAGAAAAGAAAAAAAATGATGTAAACGAAATTAAAATTTTAAAAAATTTAAAAGTCTATGCCTAGGGTTTTGCCGTCGGCATATAGAAAAAATATATTTTTTTCAATTTTTTTTTGAAATTTTTTTGGAAAAAGGAAATTTGAATTTTTTAAAAATCTATGCCGAGGGTTTTGCCGTCGGCGTAGCGTGCTACGCCGAGGGCCGGGCTACGCCGACGGCGATAGTGGCTTTGCCGAGGGAGTTATACGCCGAGGAGCTACGCCAAGGGTGGCCCTCGGCATAGCCTACGCCGACGGCCAAAGCAGGCTATGCCGAGGGTTCCTGGCCCTCGGCATATCGCCACATTCCTGTAGTATGTCACGGTTATTGATTTTATGGGTATATTATTTGAGTGCTACTGTTTCTATCGAATTAACCCAATACAGAAATCATGACCATAAAATTATGAAAATAGCACACAAAAATATTTTATTGCTCAAAGAAGGAAAACCCAACCACTGATCACAACATGATATGTAGTACCTTAAAATACAAATTTTGCAAATTCTAGTAGGAAATATGCTCAAATAAGAGTAAAATTACAATGCATTCATGTGAACATGATAGCCTATTATTAACAACACACGGAGTTCATGCACGCATACAAATGAACGTGTTGGAGTTGAAGTATGTTCAACTTATTGTGTCCATCAAAGTGGGAGTTCCCAATTTCATGGGTATATCTCAATTACTGAATAGGGTCCCAGTACTGACATGATTTTGTAATCGTCACTGAATCCAGCATCGACAAATATCCCCTTCCACTCAATTTCGTTTCGCTCCACCCCGTTGATGTACAACATGAACAAGTTTTGTATGGCTTCCATCTCGGTTATTTTCTTCTCGCCATGCTCTAATCCTCTTACCATATCTATGATTATCACTTTTCCTCCAACATTTCTAGCAGGGATGGCTTCCTTGCAACGTTTAAGTATCTTGACGCAGTCTTCATGATCCCAATCATGTAAAATGTTCTAGAACCAATATGCATAAACAAATTGAAGTAATAAATTTTAGAAATTTAGTGAAAATGAATGATGAAAGAACCGATAATTTAGTGAGACCGAAAAGACCGGTCAATAATTGGTTAGAAAAAAATTTCAGACCGAATTTAGATCGTTAAATTCGTCATTAGTTTCTAACAAACGAATAGACTGAACTGACTAAACTATACGTGTGACCACCCCAAACTCCAGAATTATGTGATGTGCGTGAATTGTTGTATGTCAATCAAACACTATTGCATGGGTTTACTTTTGTTGGTATTGGTGAGCATTTATTTTACCAATTAATAAAAATATATGCATTGCAAAAAAGTACAAAAGTAAGCTAAAATGCTGCTATTTTTTTGACTAAATATTGTTAATTTTTTTATGTTGACTAGATCGACCATACTTTTGGGTCATGACAGAACCGGAACATGAATTATCGGGTACCCGAATCTGTAGGGTAGTGAATGTGTTGGCCTTCATTTTTTAGATGATCAAATTTAAAATAGACCGAAATGCAAAGACCGAATTGTCGGTCATGACCAAACGCCCATCCCTATATGTGGAGACGAGAGACATGAAAAGTAGGGGAAGTGAGGTTTAATGCAAAAGCTAGCTACAAGCTGCAACACGTGGTACATATAAAATAATACATTCTTATAGCTAACTATTGTGCATATTGGCTATAAGCTAACTATGGATAACATAGGCAACAACGAACTCAACTACTACCTCCGTTTCAAAGAAGAAGACACCCTCATTTTACGTGTTTTTTCTTTAACTATGAATTACTCTAAATATACAAAGATTGTTGGTTTAAAATTTGCATTATTAGAAAGTGTTTTTTAATATGAATCCAACGATATCAATTACATATAACGTAATTAAGATTTTGTTGCTCGATTTATTTGGTTAAAGTTCGTCTTAGAATGTGTGTGCGTCTTATTCCTTAAAACGGAGGTATTATTAAACTTACTGTAATGAGTCTTAATTTGGTCTCTACCAGTGCCCCGCACACGGTGGCACTCCACTCAATATTTTCGCCACCTGGCACAAATTTATGAGGAGAGAAGACATAAAATCTCCTACTAGTATTATATAGATATCGTCTCTACATGAAAATTAATAATTGTTAGGTCCACATGGAAGGACAACACACAATTGCTAAGTCCACATTGCGATTATAACATTGATGTCGATTTCAGTAGTTCCATTTTCATAGCTTACAACTGCTTCCTAGATTTGTAATATATTTTGAGCAAAACCTTTATTTTCACGAGGGTTTTAAAACTAAATCTAAATTTGGTATGGGTCGAGAAATGTTATTTCAGACTTCATTTGTTACCACCTGGTAATTCACAAGTCACCATTATATCATCTATCAACTTACACTGGAGACTGTATACTAGTAGATAAAAAAGGCACACGAGTCCTATCGTCTGCCCTCCAAAATGGCCACCACTCGGAAAACCTAGCCGCCTCCACTTTAGCATTTTCCATAGATCGGTTCCCCCTCCTCCGGCCGGCTTCGCCGGCGTCGGGAGGGGTGGGAAACCCGATCTATGCGTGGAGTTTCTAATAAAAGTAGTATTTTCAGTAGATTATGTTAGGATTTTGGTAGCTGACTTCTTGTTGGTTTTTCCTCCTGGCATCGTATTCAATAAGTGATCTTCGGTCTTTCGTTCGATGACGAGATCTCCTTCCTGATATCAGTGGTGGTGTTGAAAGATCACAATTCTCTAGGTATGTGTCTTCAGATCTTGCTTCGATAGATCGATTTTGGAAATTTTCTCATGGTTGCCGCGAAGAGGATTATCCTCGCAGTTTTTGTCCCAGCTGCAACGTCCCCGACAATGGTAATTCAAACTCTCGGTTCTCTAGCGATGTCGACAAGACTGGTCGGTTGTTATTCCCTAGGATACTGGTGTTGGTACTCTTGCCGATGTTGATTGACTACGTTAATGGTTGCATGCACACAACCTTGGCATTGCGGCTTAAATTAGAATTATGGGATAACCTCTGTTGTTATTTACATGCTTATGGTTTATTATTTATCTTTGGTTGCTTTTAGAAGAGTACAAGATTGGTACTAGAAGAAGACAAATTTTGAAGATCTCGAAGATTTGTTAGTAACATTTAGACTTTATTTTGTAATCATTGGAACAACTCATGTATTTCTACCATGTACTATTTATTACTACGAATATATGTGGTATTTTGTGTCAAAAAAATATATGTGGTACTTATTGTATGTAAAAAAAACCTACACCGGAGACATACTACCATGGTGGTAGCTATTAGTACAATATAATTGTTTTTAAATATATTCAATACCATCAAGGTGTACCAACAGTCCTGATAATACTCCCTCTTCTTTTTTATTATCTTTTGTACTATTTTTAAGTACTATCGCAATAATTCCATAATACTAATATTCTCGCTCTGTTTTTATTTGTCCTGCATTCTGGGTCTAATCAAAGTCAAACTTTCTAAATTTTCAACAAGTAAAAAGAAATAAATACCAACATCTTACATATCAAATGCATACAATGTGGAAATATAATTTATAAAAATTCTAATACCATAGATTATGTTGTAGCTGTTGATATTTTTTCATGCATTTTGGGTCAAACTATATAAAGCTTGACTTATACTGAATAAAGAATGTAGAGTAAACTCTGAACGGAGGGAGCGACCAGTATTTGTCTATTTGAGCGAGTAAGCGTGCCATCATTAATTGAATAATTGATTAGAATTCGTAAAAACCATGCATGTGTGAAATGCATACCTTCAGCACGACAGCATCGGCCGATGGAATGGATTCAAACATGTCACCGGCTATGAATTGCAGATTTTCATGACCGGCACCGTCGGCGTCCTGGCCGATAACGTGAGGAAGGTCCATAACGGTGCACTTGATGTGCGGGAAAGCCCTTGCGATGACTTTTGTGCCTGCGCCACTGCCACCGCCGACGTCGACGAGCGAGCCCAAGCCGCCAAAGATATGGCCATTGCCAGCAATAGTGACCTCGAGGAAGACCTGGCTATCAGCGGCCATCGAGCCGTTCAGGACACTGTTGAATTCAGTGTCCTTGCTGCCCATCTCCCACTGGGAGCAGCCATGTGCAAGTTCGAAGAGGGACCCGGCGCCCGCAGGCGCCGGCTCACTCCTGAACCAGTCGGGCATGCTGAAGAAGGACGAGACGACGAGAGGGTTCACCAGGAAGGGCACCATAGGGGTCAAGTTGTGCCAGCCGACGAGGAAGCGGCACGTCGTGGTCAGCCCGTACAGGACAGCGCCACCTTCTTCCCCGGCGGCGGTGCTGAAGATGCCGGAAGCGGTGAGAAGTTCAAGCACGCGCTGGAGGTCCGCGACTTTGGCCGGATGTACCTTGGTGTCGGCTGCGATGTCGGCCTAGGGTGGCGGTGCCGCCACGGCGGTGGATGGCCTCCGGGATGCCCAGATCCACGGCGCACTTGAGCGACATGGACTTGACGTAACCGAGAAGGTGGTTTTGGAGCTCGGCGAGACCTGAGAGCAGCTCCTGTGGGCTCACTTCGGCCAATAGCTTGAGCGTCATCTTTCTAGTTTAGCAAACCTTACTGCAAATGTAAGCGTAGATGCAGGTATAATTCTTGGTCCTTCTAGAGCACTCCCTCCCAGGCTTTTTATACAGGATCAACGGAGTACTATTTGCCCTAAAAAACGGAATAGTATTGAAAAATATTGACCTTCTTTAACAACTCGACCAGTTAGGTGAACTCTAGCTGCATCACCCCCCTATACAATAATCGCAAGAAAGACATATGAGAGACAGCAAGATCTAACTATCAAGATGCCGTTAGAGTGCTATAAGTTCAAGAAAATATGACGTGAAAATAAATAATACTCCGTATTCCTAATTCATATTGGAAAATAAGAAAAAAGTTACCGCTTATTTTTATATATACCCCCAGTTCAGATGAACATAATGTTTTGTAGCAAGTTGTAAATCAACCTAGTTACACTTAGCATGGCGTATATCCTCAAAATATGTTTTTGTTATTCCAATAGTATGGATTGCTTTTCGTAATACTTCTATATATAACATGGTAATTTACTTCCAAAGTTTATTGATCGTAACTTCATTATTATACAAGTGACACAGTCCCATTTCAGTAAATTACCACAATAGCTTTTGCACATAGAACGGGATTTTGTTTGCTCTTGGCCCTGGCACCGGAGAACCCTATATCTTTCTGCACCTTGCAGTTGCAGGTGGCCTTTGGGATATGTAGCTTAATTAGCAAGGGAGATACATAATAGATCGGTGGGTAATAATACAGAGTACATATTAGAAGAGAGTAAAAAAAAGGTAGACCAGCGATGGAAGGAACAGTGGTATTTAATTAACAACGTGGTGAGACTCAATATTGGGCTATCTAGGACACCACCTCATGTACTAGCCAGGAAACCTCACTACAGGAAAACACATCTTTGCCGTCTTTTTTTTTAAGTTAGTTGTGCTTAAATTGGGATCCGCTGGAACGACTTTCCGGAAGAACGGGCACTGTGAGGCACACCGGAGAGAACCGAACGGAACCGACATCGTATCTATGATAAAACAATACGGTGTGGACCTTAAAAATGATTTTTGCAAAAAAACTGGAGCAAGAGAAAATGAAAGATATCACACAAAATACCATGAGTTCCTACAAAGATATCACACACTAGTGGTCTTCTAATTTTATGCTACCAGCACATATTGCGTTTCCTGTAGCCGCTTCAATAAAAAAACTTATTTTGACCCTGGGAAAATGAAAAATAAGTTTTTCATGGCTAGGAAAGGAACATAAAACCAACATTGCTTCCCATACCAAGTGCCATGCCTGTGCGCAAAATGGGCTTGTTCCAACGAACGATATCGGTTTCGTGCTATTCCCTCTCTGGTGTTCCTTGAAGCGATCATGTCTGTAATTTTCATCATGTTTTGATTAAAAACATTATAATTTCACAAAAATATTTCAAAGTTGTTTCTAAGGTTAACTTAGAGGTTTCAAAAATTTACACCAACATGTTTCAAAGATTCACAAGCTGTGAATATAAATAATGTAAAACATGAAAAACTATATAGCTTTGCCGAGTGTGGTACTCAGCAAAGTAGAGTTCCTATCATTGGACGAAGTAGAGAGGCCACGGATCTATGACATGGCATACCCCCACCGGCCGCCTCCTTTTCCCCACCTTTTTTACTCTTTCCCTTTTCTTCTCTCCTTATTTGGTCCGGTCCTCTACCTCGGCCACACAATTCCGCGCACGACGACTGGCCGCCTCACGACTACAACGCCTCGCACCGCGGGAAGCTCTTCCACCTCGTTGGACTCCGCCGCCTCGCGGCAGTCTCCAACCACCAAGGAGCTCCTCTGCCTCGCCCCGGTCTCCACCACGAGTGTCAGATCCCAACTGTGGAATCCGACGGAAAAACCTCCTGATATGGAGTACCCTCGATCAATTGGGGATTTCTACTGATAATCTAAGCTAAGACAAGTAAAAAAGAGACACAAGATAGCTTTAGGGTTCATATATTCGAGAACCCTATCGTCCCGACCTGGGAGGCTATACATAGCCCAATCTGGAGTTCAACTATTACATCGTTGTAGAAAATAATGAAAATGACTGTTGCCAAACGGGAAACAGGATGGCTTCTCCAAGTCACCTTGATTTGGGCCGCTCGGCCCAAAAAATTAGTAACGGGCGAGGTCTAAACGTCAACGATTGTGCAGAAATGAGCGTCGCGGGTGGTGGGCGGCCCGAACTGCGGAGTCAGCGGGGGGGGAGGGGGGGAGGGGGGGCGTCACAACAACTGCGCTTCGGGCTGGTGGACACACCTGACCCACACTCTGCACGCTCCTATTCACGTACTTTTGTGTCTCCCTGCACAACAGTCCAAGACCTGCAGCACTGGGACCCATATTTGTAAGGAGAGACAACCACTGTCTGCATACATGTACCTGGCCTGCAGCACTCGGGCCCGCATGTCAGGTACCGACACGACCCACCTGCGTGGGACCGCCCGTTCCGACAGCCTCCAGGCATGCGAAGTGGACCAGAACTGTCAGTACCACCAACATGGGTTTCACATGTCAGTTGCCATGCCAATTTTTTGTGTGCACATGCCAGCACAAGTGTCTGCCAGCCGTCAATTCTGGACGCATGGCCCCGCAGGTCAGAGCGGACCCTTCTGTAAGAGTTTTGGTGGGTACGGCATGCCAGAGATCTATGGGGCCCGCATATCAGAGCCTATTGGGACCCACATATGACAGTTTTAGTGGGTCCAGCATGCCGGAGATCTATGGCTGACTAAAGGCCCAAGGCCAATTTATTCAGGTCGAAATAAGACACGCAGAGGAAATTACTGGGCTAAATTACTTGGCCTAATTCCAATTTATTCAGGTTGAAACAAGACACACAGAATAACCCAGATTATATTCAGAGCCGAATAACGGGCCAATGGCTTATCCTGGAATCGCATCCCCCGGTAACATTGATACAACAAAAGCAGGTCTCTGATTAAAAAAAATCCTAGTAGCATCACGCGTAGGGCTATGTGTGACACTTGCCAAACTTGACGGGAAAAAACTTGCAGAATCACCCATACCGTTAGTCCGACGGATAGCCATCGTAGTAATCATAGTACGTGAAACCTAGCTAGCCATAAGGTTGCACCCTCTGTAGTTCAGATAACTCAGATGGTTCTGCAATACTCGGCCAATATCTCGTCAAGACGGAAAGGGCCTACATGTTTCTCCGGAGAACCTACTCCATAGCCAGGAACATATTCCGGCTCCTCTTGCCATGAGATACCCATGTCATCATAAGCTCTAATCTCGGATAAATCCGCGTAGTAGATGCTGTCGGATTGGACGGTGTGGACCTTGCTGGTGTCAACGGAGATGCACCTGTTCCGGCCGACGAAGATGAGATGGCTGCCGATGCTTCTGACCGGCTCTAGGACGCTCATTTTGGTCTCCACCCGGTATACAACAGGTTGGCCATTGTAAACCCGCCCGCTCAACACATACAACAGCTCCCCCTCAGACTCCATAAGGTAACACAAATTGGCTGGGTATTCGCCGGGCAGAGTTGGTCCAGAAATGCTGGCACGCATCCTCAGAGTCCTTGTTGAGCGTAACAATTGAGTTCCTTCATCGGCGGGGTAAGTCATGCTTGAAATTATGGAGCCGTATTTATCTGTTGCGAGGTGATGCTATGGAGAACTCCAAAGCAACTTGACGCCCTGTACAATGCTTCTCCAAAGCCTAATGCGGAGGGCCCTTCCTCGGTGCTCTGATCAGCCCACCGCAAGCTACAATTTTGAAGGTTTGATACGAACACCATGAGCGGGGACGTCATCACGACGACGGAGGACAACTCTTCCGCTGGTATCTGCGCCTTCAGACATACAACTGCCGACGGCAGGACTCCCTACGCCGACGGTAATCCCGTACCGGCGGCCGTTCTGGTGGCCGACCAGGAATGTTTCATGTGCCAACGGTCCCAACGAAAATCCGTCGGCACAGGTTGTGGCCGTCGGCACTTTCTACGTTTCCTGTAGTGGCATGAGCTCGTAATGTTCCTAGTCTTGAAAATGCCATTACGCTTTGATATTGACCGGTACTACCTTAACGCAGGTAGCATTGATTGGATGCAATGCTTCGATCAATCAAGTGCGCGAACCACACATCAAGGTGACCATAATAATTTGCATCTGTCATCCGGGAAGCATCATGGAGAATGACAAGTCTTAGTGATGATCTGTGATTCTTTTTTTTTTTTTTTGAACATAGAAGGGTTCCGAAGGACCCCGGCCCTTTAATATGGAAGTGACAATACACATATGATTACAGCAGGACCCAAACCATAAACAATTTATATATTACTTATAAAATTTATCATTATATTTAGATTCAAGAGGGGCCGTTGCAAACCTGAACCCGAGGAGTAATGACTAATGTGGTAACATGCAATCACATGTAATGCTAATTAGGCATTTTTATAATATGACATATCATTACGTATAGAAAGAAAAGACAACGGTAAGGCTAGCCATAATGCTAGTATCATAGCTAGTATCATACACATTGGTCCCACAAAAATGCTGATGTGGCAGCTAATTAAGGAGGAGAGAGGAGATTAGAGTAACATAGGTGGATACCGTATCATAGCGCATGTCACGAGAAAAGTTAATTCCAAACAAATCTTGTGCACACATTTGCATTGAGATTCTAAAAAGTAATAAATATAGCATAACTATGATACTACTTCATCATACTAACCACTATAGAGATAGTACCATACACAAGTATCATATGCATGATACTACAACATGATACTTACCACTATGGCCAGCCTAAGTAGTTATGTTAGTATCACATCACACTTTCCAAGGAGTTTGGTAATAAGACTAAGAAACTTCATGTCTCACTTCATTAATTACTGGATTCACCAATAGTTTTACGTGCGTGAGAGAAAAGAGAGAGAAAATAAATGCATTGGGCAAAGAGAGGGCATTTAAAGAGAAAGTCCTTATAATGTCTAACAATTTCAAAAATCACAAACAACTTATAATCCCTAACGGAAGAATAAATATGGCCTTCTATGTTATCATACCAATTATACTACCCACTACCAAGGTAGTAACATAGGTTAGATAATGTGTATGTCTACTATATGTTACTCCCCACTACGACTAACCTAAAAACTAATTAAAACTAAATACCATCAGTTCTAGAAGACCAGTGGTTTATTGTAAATTAATTAGTAGACATTTTAATTTCAGGCGGGCGGTAGGGCCACAAGTGAGTGCATGCACACATACAGGGACAAAATTTGTTAGCACTAGGGCTTCAGGAAAGCTCTAGCAACATTGTTAGTGGTTGGACATCGCCTTATTATTTTGGCTCAACTCATGATCGATTATGAAAAATGATCTCAGTGTGTTATATATCACGATCAAGAAATAAACTTATCTTGAGCCAACACTAGGTCGCTCCATTTTAGGACGTCAAATAAAAATAATAAAAATATGCATAATAAGTATGTTATATATTTTATAAAAGGAAATATGATAATTTGTTACCTTGTATGCCATGGAGATGTTTTTTTTTTCATTCTATATGCAAGCAAGTTTTGGTTGGTTAGTTAAGCGCAGAGCAAAGTTAGACGCTAACGTGGCATACCTGAGGAGAAAAGTTATGAAACTCAACACATTATAACGAGAGAACGTGAGATCGGCGACTAATTGTCATGCCGTGAGCGTGATAGAAAGAAAGAGGAAAGGTCGTGTGATCATTCGTGGTCCATCTATCGATGATGATAGTAGTGTGCTTCCGAATTGAAAGCATGTCCTCAAATGTTGCAGTTATCATTTGATAATGACCGTTACGTACTTCCGAACAAACCAGTGGGCGCCGCCGGCCGGCTGCTAAGAACAAATCAATTGCTAATTAATATGCAGACTACATTTGCATCTGTATGATCGTTACTATATGGGTAGGAAAGATTCCCGTGCATTGCTAGATACCCATACGAATTTAGACCTGTACGCACAAGGATAGTAATTAAATTGGATTATAAAAGTTGATCAAAAGAAATGAAGAAGTCAGGAAAGGTGAACTGAAAAAGTTCACCATAGGTATAATATGATAAAGGGTGGATCCGATTGTAACTGCTATCTTGGAAAATTTGAGCAGTTTAGCAGGCTTTACACAATACCATATTTGATCTATTTATAGAAGATACAAAAATACATTATCGCCTGAAAATGGCAATGTAGCTTTCTTTCAACTTCAGTTTTTGGCCAGATTACCAGAGTGGCATCGGCTTGAAACACCAACTGCCCTTAAAGGTTAACTCATATATGCATGTATATATATTAGTAGAACATCACTCGCCTTGGATGTCCAGGATTCATGGCACTTCAAAGATGGCCCTATGGACTGAACTGCTTTTGTAGAACTTTTTATGGACCTGAATTAATCAAGGCTTAGATGGCATTGCCGTGCAACATTGCGTGCAGTAACTCATCCCAGAAAAAAGTTTCAGTGTCCTCCACGGAGGAGCTGACCCACACAAGCTCTGCGTGTCGGAAGCCAGCGACAAGTTTGTTATGCTGTTCTCCGCAGCCAGTAGGGTCGCAAATGGGACGGGATGTGGGTTGGATATTTGCTCTAACTCTGCCTTAATTCTCCTTTAAATTAGTACTTCCTCTTGCTCTTGTCCAGAAATTGTAGCCTGTCCAGAAATTGTAGCTACAATTTCTGGACAAGAGCAAGAGGAAGTACTAATTTAAAGGAGAATTAAGGCAGAGTTAGAGAAAATATCCAACCCATATCCCGTCCCGTTTGCGACCCTACTGGCTGCGGAGAACAACATAACAAACTTGTCGCTGGCTTCCGACACGCAGAGCTTGCGTGGGTCAGCTCTTCCGTGGAGGACACTGAAACTTTTTGCTGGGATGGATAACTGTAACATCCCAAAATTTCAATAAAGGAGGAAAGAGAAAGTTTCCAAAATGCAAAAATTAGAACCAACAAAAACTTTTTATCTCCATATAGTGCTATGCATATAACTCACCTTTTATATTTGTGTTAGTGTGTATTTGCCATGATGATTGCTTGTGTGATTGCAAGTGTGCTAAAACCATATCAATGATCTCATGATCACCCAAATAGAAGGAAAAAGAAAAGAGAAAATAAAATGGAAAAATCAAACCAACACTCACATATGGTTTATGCCATTTTTGCAAATCCTTAACCTAGACCATTTTGGGTTGCACAATTGGTTGTGAATGGTTACTAAACCCTTATTAACACTTTTGGAATCAAAGAAACTCAAATCAAATTAAATTTGAATGAAATATGAGCTCACATGCACTAATGGTCAATTGGGCAAATCTTAGCCTGATGTCCTCTTTGAGCCTCTGTTTTGAAAGATTTCTAAACTAAACATGGACAACTCTTTGCACCTCACCCAAGACAACATCAAAGTAAACAACTTTTCCAAAAACCATCACTGCAAATTCTTGCTCATTTTCAAATGGTGATCAAGCAAAGTAGAGACTTTGAAACAAATTTAAGATAATGTGTATTTTGGATCTTTGCAAAACAATTCAAACTTGACCACCACCATTCTACTGCAAATAATATATGATTGCAACCCACCAAAATTCATCCAAAAATTATAAAATAACTTTCTTACGGCCATTTCATCAAACACATGGTGAGCACAATTCGGCCAACCTCATACATTGCAAAACCCATTGGATAATCACCTCTCTCTTCAACCCTAGGTCATCCTCTGTACCTCTGACCCTTCTACACTTTGCCAAACACAATAGACAAGATTTAGTACATAGGGTCGTCACCATTTGACCAAAATCATCCATGCCGTGGCATGGCATGGACATGGACATGCTCCCTCTCTCTGGCCCTTCCCAACGTGCACCACCTTGTCAAACTTGTTCCCCTCACTCACCTGATCGTGCCAGACACAAAGATCGTGCCAACGGTGCACCGCACGCGCCAGGACACGCGACGCCCAGACGTGCCCAGACGCGCACGCGCATGCCAGAGCGCGCACGACGAACGCCACGGGCACGCCCAGACACGACGCCGTCCCACTCCTCTGCGTCACCTCGTCCTCTTCTCTCTGCGCCACCAGCTCCGCTACGTCACCAGCAACGCAATGGACAACTCCACTGGCCCGCGGGAACGCTGTAGCCGACGACATCGTCGACGACCACCGCTGCGGTACTGAGCACTCGCGTCACCCTCTCGTCCTCGCCTCTGCATGGTTTTCACCGCCGTCAACCCCTACGTCGTCACCGTGACGTCGCCGAGCCAGGAGCGTCATCACCATTGCCCCTCCGTCCCTGTAGACGCGTCGCCATGAGTGACATCACCGCAGCACCACGGCCACCATCCGCTGCTATAAAAGGAGCCACCTCCGCGCCTAGTTCTTCACACCACCTTGCTCCCCTCTCTCTTCTCAAGCTCCTCACCCACTTCCCTCGCTCGATTCGCCACCGTAGCTAGCCAATTTGATCGCCGGAGCCGCGGAGGTGCTGAGAAGCGTGCCGCCGATTTCGGCCACCGTTGGGGACGCCGTCGGTGCCAGCTGCTTCGCCGTCGTCCACAACTTCACCCCGCACACTGCCAACCCTAGCTGGAGCACCGGTGAGCTCTCCCACCCCCCACCGTCGCCGCCAGTAGCCGCACCTCTCGTCGCCGTCGACGATGCACGAGCACCGTTGATCTCTCTTCTAATCGTGCGGCACAGATCGACTCATACCGTTTCGCGGTTAAAAAGGCACTGACGAGTGGCCCCCACTCTGTCAGGCGGCCCGCTCACGAGAGATGTGCAGCTGGGCCGGCCCGTTTCTTTTTCCCTCTGTGCAGCCCATTTCGTTTCCCACCGGCCCGTTTAATTCAAATTCGAATTTCTGTTTAATTCAAAATTACTCACAGATGCTGTTTTCAAAATTGAATAGAATAAAATCCACCAAACCAAATTTGACAAATTTTATATATTTGGAAAGCTTATCAAATTATCTACCCAACTACACTGGTCCCAACCCTAGATTATTTGTACAATTAATGTGGAAAAAATAACAAGGTGGGGCCTTTTGCAACTTCAAACAATTATTAAAAATCAACCAAAAATGCTTTTGAGTTGATTCCAACTCTCACAAATCACATTTTACATTGTCTATCAGAATATATAAAAATATGACAGAGTTGTTTGTATGATCATGGTCTAGATTAGAAAATGGCTCTATGGCTATTTCTAGTCCATTTAAATTATTCTAAATTAATTATTAAATATTATGGGAGCTATTCTCTCATTTAAATCTTGTCTCAAATAACTCAACATGAGGTAGAGACCATAGTCTATTACATCTCATATTGAATTATTTGATGATATTAAATCATTACCATGTTAGGATTAAATTGCATGAGGTGTACCACCTCATTTAAATCATTTTCCCAAAGGATGATTATGAAGGGGTTGACCTTGGTCAACCTAGGTCATACATTACTAGTTAAGGGAATTAAATCTTAACAAGATTCAATGAGAGGAAATTATTTCTCCCAAGAATTAAATAGCAACACCAATTAATATTTTTAACGAAAGGAAATTATTTTTCTTAAGAATACAACAAAGTTAACCCACCTAATAATCATGTTGTGATGCTAGCCTAGCTTGTGTGACTCATGTGTGTACTTAGTCTAGTGTTTAAGTCTTGTTTGGTGATGGTATGTATCTTATTCGTTTTTAGACGCTAGTACCAAGGAGTATCAAGAGGAGGAGGTCTACTTCCAAGGAGAGGAAGACCACTTTGATCAATACGCCAACCAAGGCAAGCTAATATTCTTGCTAAGTGCAAAGCTCTCCAAGAGCAAGGCACCACCACATTGTACTTCATGCTTAATGATTCCATCCCAAGTTGTACTTTACAAGCTTTACTGGTTTTGATTTATCAAAGTTTACTTTTTGATTCATGATTCACTTGGTCTAGAGTAGACAAGATCATCAAAATTAGCCTAAAGCAATGAAAGCTAGATAGCACCCCTCATGACTAGTTTGCTAGTGCTAACAAATAAAACTGACTACTCTAGATGGGAACATTGTGAAATGAAATGACCTTGAATGATTTTGAAGGTGAATATGACCTGAATGACTTGATGAACTTGATAAAAACTGATGGTTGGGTTCGGATGCGATACCTTTCCAATTTACAAGTACCCCCACAATACCTGATTATGGGTAGGGCTTAACTGGAAGTTTATGTATCTTAGTATGGGTTCCCTCTAAACAAGCGTCATAGGGGTTATGCCGGGGCTGCCTCCGTGGAATGTGAAATGATGTGAAATGACGTGAATATGAGGTGAATGTCCGGCCCAAGCCCTGTGCAGTTCCCAGGCTGACGGTTTGTCTTCACTGGGAGGCCAAGCTCATGGGGAGAGGTGCCTATACTAGGATATGTAAGTAAAAATTTATGGTTGATGATCCGCGTACTGAGTTACGATTATTCAGGGTTATCCCTGACGAATGTAATCAAATGTTGTGGCACAAGTGTGCAACCTCTGCAGAGTGTAAAACTATTTGAATAGCCGTGTCCACGGTTACGGACGATTGGAAAGGCCATACTGTTCCGTTGTCAGATGTTTTCTAAACTGAATGGTGAAATAAATGGTGACCTGAATGGTGAACTTGAATTGAATCACAACTGAGTTGTGGGAATGACACTAATGTTCCCACTTGAGTTGTTAGCAAATGAGGAGTCTTTTACTAAATATTTATGAACTAAAATTGGCTTTATGCAAATAAACCTAGCTCTTAGCATCCACTTAATAAAATGGATAGTAATTACAATAGTATAAGTCTGCGAGTACTTTAAAAGTACTCACGACTGTGTCCCTGGCTATTCAAATGGCCAGACTATGAAGAGGAGCAGCAGTATGAAGATGACGGTCAGCAGGACGTCTACAACAACTAGGAGTTCTTCTGACGTCAAGCGTTGGCCTGTGGAATTAGATAGTCCACTACTACTACTACGCTTCCGCTTTGTAATATTTGTGATGTTCGTTGATCAATAGATCAACTATGGTTGTAATATTGGATCATGTGATCTACTTTTGTAAGACGATTATGGTTTGTAATGAATGATGACTTATGATATCAACTGTTATGTCTCGCAACAACAATATTCCTGGGATTGCGATGAATGGCATAATAGGCATCCGGACTTAAAAATCTGGGTGTTGACAAGTTGGTATCAGAGCCATTGTTTGACCTTAGGAGACCCTAGTTAGAATGGACGTTCTGAAAAACTTAAGTTCAAAAACAAATGAAGTGAATATTTCTGAAAAACTTAGCCACTTTCTTCTCTTTGAGATCTTGTTGAAATAAGAAGTCATGCTCTTCCTTATGAATCTACATAAAATTTTGCCACACTTGTTCACATCTCTAACTTACTCATCCAATTCACTTTCAGATGGAGCCAGCCAACACCAAGTTTTACCAGCTGGGGAATGGCGGGAGTCTGATCTTCGAAAGGGACCTAGATGCCCTCTCTGAGTTCCTTGGACGCCCGCACCCAGAGTTCCACGGAGTCGAAGTCAACGACCAGCCCAGAGGGGAGCTTCAGTGGGTTATCACCGCTGATCTGAGGGGCAAGATGGAGCGTCCTACCTCTGAGAGGATCCTCTTTTCCTTCAGGGAAAGCAACTGGCTGGACGAACTCGCTCGTGCTCTTCAGGAAGCACTTGCCCGTCTGTGCGGACAGAATGTGGCAGCCATCCAGGGGGATCGCTTTGCGCATCTCGCAAGGCGTAACTCCGCTGGAGAACCCATGGACCTGCAGTCCCACCCCCAGCTGAGGCACCACATGGAGCATCTGGACTTTATGCTGTACGAGACCCAGAAGGAGCTGGACAACTCACGTGGCTACGCCAACCAGACCCACCTTGCACTGGCTCAGCACGCCGATGCTATCAAGATGCTTGCGAAGGACCGCAAGACACTCCGCCAGCAGCGTGCCAAGAAGGACGCTACCATTGTGCACCTTCGCGCAAAGATAGCATCCTTGGAGGCCACTGTCAAGGCCCAAGAGGACCAACTGAATGAGATGGAAGAAGACGGTGAAGACATCCAGGGAGGAGAAGCCTTCCTGAGTGATGACGATGACTTTGAGGAGGACGAGTACATTGATGTGGAGGACTACGAGTTCCTGGAGGCCGGAGAAGATGACTTCATCCCGATCGATGTGGATGATGAGTAGTTGCACTTGATCACTTATGTAGGTGTGAGTTGTATCCCGTCCCTTGTATCGTAGCGCGAGTGAAATGGTTCTTAAAACCATTGGTGTGTTAGCTTGTAATATATGATGAATGAATGAATGAACGTGTGTTTATGTTGACATCTGATACGTCTCAAACGTATCTATAATTTCTTATGTTTCATGCTTGTTTTATGACAATACCTACATGTTTTGTTCACACTTTATATCGTTTTGATGCTTTTTCCGGAACTAACCTATTGATGAGATGCCGAAGGGCCAGTTGCTGTTTTCTGCTGTTTTTGGTTTCAAAAATCCTAGTAAGGAAATATTCTCGGAATCGGACGAAATCAATGCCCAGCATCCTATTTTTCCACGAAGCTTCCAGAACACCCGAGAGCCAGCAGAGGGGGGCCACAGGGCCACCAGATGACAGGGTGGCGCGGCCAGGGCCTGGGCCGCGCCCCCCTATTGTGTCATCGCCTCGTCAGCCCTCCGACTCCGCCTCTTCGCCTATATAAAGGTCCCTGACCTAAATCTTCGAGAGGGAAAAGCCACGGTACGAGAAACCTTCCAGAGCCGCCACCATCGCGAAGCCAAGATCTGGGGGACAGGAGTCTCTGTTCCGGCACGCTGCCGGGACGGGGAAGTGCCCTCGGAAGGCTTCTCCATCGACACAACCGCCATCTTCATCAACGCTGTTGTCTCCCATGAGGAGGGAGTAGTTCTCCCTCGAGGCTAAGGGCTGTACCGGTAGCTATGTGGTTAATCTCTCTCCTATGTACTTCAATACAATGATCTCATGAGCTGCCTTACATGATTGAGATTCATATGAGTTTTGTATCACTATTCATCTATGTGTTACTCTTGTGATGTTATTAAAGTAGTCTATTCCTCCTTCACGGTGTAATGGTGACAGTGTGTGCATCGTGTAGTACTTGGCGTAGGCTATGATCATAATCTCTTGTAGGTTATGGAGTTAATTATTACTATGATAGTATTGATGTGATTCATTCCCCCTTCATAGTGTAAAGGTGACAGTGTGTATGCTATGTTAGTACTCGGTTTAAATTGCAAAGATCTATTATGCTCTAAAGGTTACTTAAATATGAATGCCGAATGTTGTGGCGCTTGTTAACTCCGGCTTGAGGGAGCTCTTGTAGCCCTACACAACGAATGGTGTTCATTATCAAACAAGAGTATATGTAGCACAAAGGAAGAGAACTTATTTATTATGTGATCAATGTTGAGAGTGTCCACTAGTGAAAGTATGATCCCTAGGCCTTGTTTCCAAATACTGCAATCATCGCTTGTTTACTGTTTTACTGCATCTTTACTTCCTGCAATATTACTACCATCAACTGCACGCCAGCAAGCACTTTTCTGGCGCCGTTACTACTGCTCATATTCATTCATACCACTTGTATTTCACTATCTCTTCGCCGAACTAGTGCACCTATACATCTGACAAGTGTATTAGGTGTGTTGGGGACACAAGAGACTTCTTGTATCGTGATTGCAGGGTTGCTTGAGAGGGATATCTTTGACCTCTTCCTCCCTGAGTTCGATAAACCTTGGGTGATCCACTTAAGGGAAACTTGCTGCTGTTCTACAAACCTCTGCTCTTGGAGGCCCAACACTGTCTTCAAGAATAGAAGCACCCGTAGACATCAAGCACTTTTCTGGCGCCGTTGCCGGGGAGGTAAGGTAAAAGGCACTCATACTTCGGTCCCAGGTAACTAAGTACTTTTCTGTTGCCGTTGTGTGTGTGCTCGAAGCTATTTCCTTTAGATCCTGCAATTACATCCTTTTGTCTCTTGTTTTACACTAGTAAGGCTTAATGGAAGACAACAACAAAATGAGAGATCTTTATGAACTTTATCTTGAATTAGGAAATGATGTGTTTGAAGAGAAAATTAAAAAACCCATGGAACTTATGCATGCTAATGGGAATGTTATTTGTATGAATGCTTTGAACACCATTGTTGCTAATGCTATGGAAGAATTTAAGCTTGGGGAGGTCGGTTTTGATGAAAATGATCTCTTTAGTCCTCCGGGTATTGAGGAGAATGTTTATGTTGATTATGATATGCCTCCTATTTATGATGATTATAATGATAGTGGTCTTTTGGTGCCGCCTACTATGGAGAGTAAATTTTATTATGATGATACTATACCTCCTATATTTGAGGATGAGAATAATAATGATAGCTACTTTGTTGAATTTGCTCCCACTACAACTAATAAAATTGATTATGCTTATGTGGAGAGTAATGATACTTTTATGCATGTGAATAAGAATGCTTTATGTGATACTTATATTGTTGAGTTTGTTCATGATGCCTCTGAAAATTATTATGAGAGAGGAAAATATGGTTGTAGAAATTTTCATGTTACTAAAACACCTCTCTATATGCTGAAATTTTTGAAGTTACACTGGTTTTATCTTCCTATGCTTATTACTTTGCTCTTCATGAACTTGTTTATTTACAAGATTCCTATGCATAGGAAGCATGTTAGACTTAAATGTGTTTTGAATTTGCTTTTTGATGCTCTCTTTTGCTTCAACTCTTATTTCTTGGGAGTGCATCATTGAAATTACTGAGCCCATCCTAATGGCTATAAAGAAAGCACTTCTTGGGAGATAACCCATGTTTTTATTTTACTACAGTACTTTTGTTTTATATTTGAGTCTTGGAAGTTGTTACTATTGTAGCAACCTCTACTTATCTTATTTTATTGCATTGTTGTGCCAAGTAAAGTCTTTGATAGTAATGTTGATACTAGATTTGGATTACTGCGCAGAAACAGATTTCTGTCTGTCACGAATTTGGGCAGGGTTCTCTGTAGGTAACTCAGAAAAATCTGCTAATTTACGTGCGTGATCCTCAGATATGTACGCAACTTTCATTCAATTTGAGCATTTTCATCTGAGCAAGTCCAGTGCCACTAAAAAATTCGTCTTTACGGACTGTTCTGTTTTGACAGATTCTGCCTTTTATTTCGCATTGCCTCTTTTGCTGTGTTGGATGGATTTCTTTGTTCCATTAACTTCCAGTAGCTTTGGGCAATGTCCAGAAGTCTTAAGAATGATTGTGTCACCTCTGAACATGTGAATTTTTGATTATGCACTAACCCTCTAATGAGTTTGTTTTAAGTTTGGTGTGGAGGAAGTTTTCAAGGGTCAAGAGAGGAGGATGATATACTATGATCAAGAAGAGCGAAGAGTCTAAGCTTGGGGATGCCCCCGTGGTTCATCCCTGCATATTTCAAGAAGACCCAAGCGTCTAAGCTTGGGGATGCCCAAGGCATCCCCTTCTTCATCGACAACTTATCAGGTTTCTTCTCTTGAAACTATATTTTTATTCGGTCACATCTTATGTACTTTACTTGGAGCGTCTGTTTGTTTCTGTTTTGTTTGAATAAATTCATGCTTGTGTGGGAGAGAGACACGCTCCGCTGTTGTGTATGAACACATGTGTTCTTAGCTTTACTCTTAATGTTCATGGCGAAGGTTGAAACTGCTTCGTTCATTGTTATTTGGTTGGAAACAGAAAATGCTGCATGTGGTAATTGGTATAATGTCTTGAATAATTTGATACTTGGCAATTGTTGTGCTCATATAGATCATGTTTAAGCTCTTGCATCATGTACTTTTCACCTATTAATGAAGAACTACATAGAGCTTGTTAAAATTTGGTTTGCATGATTGTTCTCTAGAGTCTAGATATTTTCTGGTTAAGGTGTTTGAACAACAAGGAAGACGATGTAAAGTCTTATAATGCTTACAATATGTTCATATGTGAGTCTTGCTGCACCGTTTTATACTTGAGTTTGCTTCAAACAACCTTGCTAGCCTAGCCTTGTATTGAGAGGAATTCTTCTCGTGCATCCAAATCCTTGAGCCAAAAACTATGCCATTTGTGTCCAACATACCTACCTACTACATGGTATTTCTCTGCCATTCCAAGCAAATACTACATGTGCTACCTTTAAACAATTCAAAAGCTATTATCTCTTATTTGTGTCAATGTTTTATAGCTCATGAGGAAGTATGTGGTGTTTATCTTTTGATCTTGTCATTTACTTCTGACAAACTTTCATAATGGACTAGTGGCTTCATCCGCTTATCCAATAACTTTGCAAAAAGAGCTGGCAATGGGGTTCCCAGCCCCCATTAATTAACTTGCATTAATAATTCTCTTCACATGTTTTGCTCTGATTCATCAGTAAGCAACTTAATTTTGCAAATAGACACTCCTCCATGGTACGTGATTGTTGGAAGGCACCCGAGGATTCGGTTAGCCATGGCTTGAGAAAGCAATGGTTGGGAGGAGTGTCATCTAAAAAATAAAAAAATAAAAAAACTAAACTAAAGTACATGTGTAAACAAAAGAGAAGAGGGATGATCTACCTTGCTGGTAGAGATAACGTCCTTCATGGGAGCCGCTCTTGAAAGTCTGGTTGACGAGGTAGTTAGAGTACCCGCTACCATTCGTTGACAACAATAAACACCTCTCAAAACTTTATTTGTATGCTCTCTATATGATTTCAAAACTTGAAAAGCTCTAGCACATGATTTAATCCCTGCTTCCCTCTGCGAAGGGCCATTCTTTTACTTTATGTTGAGTCAGTTTACCCACTTCTTTCTATCTTAGAAGCAAACACTTGTGTCAACTGTGTGCATTGATTTTTACATGTTTACCTATTGCACTTGTTATATTACTTTGTGTTGACAACTATCCATGAGATATACATGTTACAAGTTGAAAGCAATTGCTGAAACTTAATCATCCTTTGTGTTGTTTCAAAGCTTTCTACTAAGAACTTATTGCTTATGAGTTAACTGTTATGCAAGTCTTATTGATGCTTGTCTTGAAAGTATTATTCATGAAAAGTCTTTGCTATATGATTCAGTTGTTTAGTCATTATCTTTACCATTGCTTTGAATCACTTCATTCATCTCATATGCTTTACAATATTATTGATCAAGATTATGTTGGTAGCATGTCACTTAAGAAATTATCATTGTTATCGTTTACCTACTCGAGGGCGAGTAGGAACTAAGCTTGGGGATGCTTGATACGTCTCAAACGTATCTATAATTTCTTATGTTCCATGCTTGTTTTATGACAATACCTACATGTTTTGTTCACACTTTATATTGTTTTGATGCGTTTTCCGGAATAACCTATTGACGAGATGCCGAAGGGCCAGTTGCTGTTTTCTGCTGTTTTTGGTTTCAGAAATCCTAGTAAGGAAATATTCTCGAAATCGGACGAAATCAATGCCCAGCATCCTATTTTTCCACGAAGCTTCCAGAACACCCGAGAGCCAGCAGAGGGGGGCCACAGGGCCACCAGATGACAGGGTGGCGCGGCCAGGGCTTGAGCCGCGCCCCCTATTGTGTCATCGCCTCGTCAGCCCTCCAACTCCGCCTCTTCGCCTATATAAAGGTCCCTGACCTAAATCTCGAGAGGGAAAAGCCACGGTACGAGAAACCTTCCAGTGCCGCCGCCATCGCGAAGCCAAGATCTGGGGGACAGGACTCTCTGTTCCGGCACGCTACCGGGACGGGGAAGTGCCCCCGGAAGGCTTCTCCATCGACACCACCGCCATCTTCATCAACGCTGTTGTCTCCCATGAGGAGGGAGTAGTTCTCCCTCGAGGCTAAGGGCTGTACCGGTAGCTATGTGGTTAATCTCTCTCCTATGTACTTCAATACAATGATCTCATGAGCTGCCTTACATGATTGAGATTCATATGAGTTTTGTATCAATATTCATCTATGTGTTACTCTTGTGATGTTATTAAAGTAGTCTATTCCTCCTTCACGGTGTAATGGTGACAGTGTGTGCATCGTGTAGTACTTGGCGTAGGCTATGATCATAATCTCTTGTAGGTTATGGAGTTAATTATTACTATGATAGTATTGATGTGATTCATTCCCCCTTCATAGTGTAAAGGTGACAGTGTGTATGCTATGTTAGTACTCGGTTTAAATTGAAAAGATCTATTATGCTCTAAAGGTTACTTAAATATGAATGCCGAATGTTGTGGCGCTTGTTAACTCCGGCTTGAGGGAGCTCTTGTAGCCCTACGAAAAGAATGGTGTTCATTATCAAACAAGAGTATATGTAGCACAAAGGAAAAGAACTTATTTATTATGTGATCAATGTTGAGAGTGTCCACTAGTGAAAGTATGATCCCTAGGCCTTGTTTCCAAATACTGCAATCATCGCTTGTTTACTGTTTTACTGCATCTTTACTTCCTGCAATATTACTACCATCAACTGCACGCCAGCAAGCACTTTTCTGGCGCCGTTACTACTGCTCATATTCATTCATACCACTTGTATTTCACTATCTCTTCGCCGAACTAGTGCACCTATACATCTGAGAAGTGTATTAGGTGTGTTGGGGACACAAGAGACTTCTTGTATCGTGATTGCAGGGTTGCTTGAGAGGGATATCTTTGACCTCTTCCTCCCTGAGTTCGATAAACCTTGGGTGATCCACTTAAGGGAAACTTGCTGCTGTTCTACAAACCTCTGCTCTTGGAGGCCCAACACTGTCTACAAGAATAGAAGCACCCGTAGACATCAACATCAAAAGAATTCAAGTTTTAAATTTTTGAACTTACCCAAAATAAGCCATAGAAAATTCCCTCTCATCTCATGATCTATCTCCATGTTCAGATGGCCCCTCCAACTCGCAGCGCAAGTCAGGATGCCATGATGCAACTGCTGTAGACTTTGATGGCTGTTAGAGAGGATGAAAGGGCTGAAAGACAAGCCAACATAGCAGCACTACAACAGATAGCCAACAACAACCAGGGCCATGGAAACCATGATCACCCAGGATCAAAGCTCAAGAACTTCCAAAACACCAACCCACCTGTTTTCAGCAAGACTGAGGAGCCCCTTGATGCAGATGATTGGCTCCAAACCATGGAGAACAATCTAGAAGTAGCTGGAGTTGACGCCAACGAGAAAGTCCTGTTCGCCACTCATTATCTAGCAGGACCTGCAAGAGCCTGGTGGATCAGCACCCGTGCCATGAACGCCAGACAGATCATGACTTGGGCTGATTTCAAGCTCAAGTTCAGCAAGTATCATGTGCCCCCGGGTCTTATCAAGAAGATGAGGGACGAGTTCAGGGAACTCAAGCAGGGCAGAATGTCCGTGGTGGAATACCGAGACAGGTTTCTCACCTTGTCAAGGTACGCCCCGGACGAGACCGACACAAATGAGAAGAGGAAGGAGAGGTTCCTGAATGGACTGCATGACGAGATGCAGACTGTGCTAATCAACATCCCCTTTGCCAACCTTGAAGCCCTGGTGGACTCCGCCATCCAGATGGAGGGAAAAATCCACCAAGCCAACGAGAACCGCAAACGCCGCATGATGCACCAGAGTGGGCCCAGCAATACCCCAAGGTATCGCCCTAGCTCAAGCGGAGGTTTTTGCCCCGAGAAACAACAAGCCACAGATGCAGATGTCACGCCTCGGTTTTCAAAACCGGAGTGGAGGAGACCCTAGGCCAGGAGGCCACCACAACAGCAACAACAACCACCATGCCAACAACAACAACTTCAACCGCGCCCCGATGAGATCCCCCGGCAACAACAACCCCAATAACACCAACACTGCTCCGAGGACTTGGAGCAACGCTATCCCCATCACTCCCAAGGACAAGGCCACAATCACCTGCTATGAATGTGGAGTTGTGGGACACTACTCATGAGTGCCCCAAAAGGTTAGCCAAGGTTGCCGCCGCCACCGCTGCACCTGCTCAGCAACAGCGCCGTGTCTCCACCGGCAAGAAGTTCGCCCCCAACAACCCAAACACCTGCAACGGCCGCCTCTTTCACATGAACGCCGAAGAAGCTCAGGAAGCACCAGATGTCGTGCTGGGTATGTTTTCTGTTAACTCAGTACCTGCAAGAGTGTTGTTTGATTCTGGAGCATCGCATTCGTTTGTTACTGAAGATTTTGCATGCACTAGTAAAATTCAACCAATCAGTCTGAAGCATGTCATGATAGTTCAAATACCTGGATCAACAACCAAAGCTAGAAAATTTTGCAAAGATGTACCCATCAGAATTCATGAAATAGATTTTTATGCAAACTTGATTATACTGGGAGCAAAAGGTTTGGAAGTAGTACTGGGTATAGACTGGATGTCGAAACATCATGGATTGATTGATTGCGCCAAGAAGGCCATCACCATGACTAGTAGCACCGGAGTGGTAGTAGAACATGTGTCAGAAAGAATGCCCAGAAAGTTCACCTGCAACCAAAGTGTAGCCAAGCCAACTCTGGATCAGATCAGGGTCGTCTGTCGATACCCTGATGTGTTTCCGGATGATCTACTCGGTATGCCCCCAGATCGGGATATCGAGTTTATCATCGAGTTAATTCCTGGAACATGACCTATATCCCAGAGAGCCTATAGCATGAACCCGGTAGAATTAGTGGAGCTGAAGAAGCAACTGGATGATATGTTGTACAAAGGTCTGATTCGACCAAGTGCGTCGCCTTGGAGATCACCAGTTTTGTTTGTGGATAAGAAGGATGGTGCCAATCGGTTATGTATGGATTATCGTAAACATAACGATGTCACCATCAAAAACAAATACCCCTTGCCAAAGATAGAAGACCTGTTTGACCAGCTGACCGGTACCACAATATTCTCTAAGATTGATCTTAGGACTGGTTACCATCAAATGAAGATTCGGGCAACGGATATCCCCAAAACTGCCTTCACCACCCGATGTGGATTGTATGAGTACAATGTCATGTCATTTGGATTAACCAATTTTCCCGCTTACTTCATGAACCTCATGAATAAGATCTTCATGAACTTTTTGGATAAGTTTGTCGTTGTTTTCATCAACGACGTCCTTATCTACTCCAAATCCGAAGAGGAACATGAGCAACACCTGGAAGTTATCCTAAAAACCCTTAGACAGCACAAGTTGTATGCCAAGTTCAGCAAGTGATGACCCACAAGTATAGGGGATCGCAACAGTCTTCGAGGGAAGTAAAACCCAATTTATTGATTCGACACAAGGGGAGACAAAGAATACTTGAAAGCCTTAACAGCAGAGTTGTCAATTCAGCTGCACCTGGAAACAGACTTGCTCGCAAGAGCTTATCAGTAGTAACAGTTTTATAGCAGTAGCAGTAGTGAAATAACAGCAGCAGAGTAACAAAGACAGCAGTAGTGATTATAGTAAACAGCAGGATTAAAATACTGTAGGCACAGGGATGGATGAACGGGCGTTGCATGGATGAGAGAAACTCATGTAACAATCAAAGCAGGGCATTTGCAGATAATAATAAAACGGTATCCAAGTACTAATCAATCAATAGGCATGTGTTCCATATATATTCGTACGTGCTCGCAATGAGAAACTTGCACAACATCTTTTGTCCTACCAGCCGGTGGCAGCCGGGCCTCTAGGGAATCTACTGGAAATTAAGGCACTCCTTTTAATAGAGCACCGGAGCAAAGCATTAACACTCCGTGAACACATGTGATCCTCATATCACCGCCATCCCCTCCGGTTGTCCCAATTCCTATCACTTTGGGGCCTCGGGTTCCGGACAGCAATACGTGTATACAACTTGCAGGTAAGATCATAAAGCAATGAATATCATAATGAAACAATAACATGTTCAGATCTGAGATCATGGCACTCGGGCCCTAGTGACAAGCATTAAGCATAACAAGTTGCAACAATATCATAAAAGCACCAATTACGGATACTAGGTGATACGTCTCCGACGTATCGATAATTTCTTATGTTCCATGCCACATTATTGATGTTATCTACATGTTTTATGCACACTTTATGTCATATTCGTGCATTTTCTGGAACTAACCTATTAACAAGATGCCGAAGTGCCGATTCTTTGTTTCTGCTGTTTTTGGTTTCAGAAATCCTAGTAACGAAATATTCTCGGAATTGGACGAAATCAACGCCCGGGGTCCTATTTTGCCACGAAGCTTCCGAAGTCCGAAGAAGAGACGAAGAGGGGCCACGAGGGGGCCACACCCTAGGCGGCGCGGCCCCCTTGGCCGCGCGGCCTGTGGTGTGGGGCCCTCGTGCCGCCTCTTGACCTGCCCTTCCGCCTACTTAAAGCCTCCGTTGCGAAAACCCCGATCTGAGAGCCACGATACGGAAAACCTTCCAGAGACGCCGCCGCCGCCAATCCCATCTCGGGGGATCCAGGAGATCGCCTCCGGCACCCTGCCGGAGAGGGGAATCATCTCCCGGAGGACTCTACGCCGCCATGGTCGCCTCCGGTGTGATGTGTGAGTAGTCTACCCCTGGACTATGGGTCCATAGCAGTAGCTAGATGGTTGTCTTCTCCCCATTGTGCTTAATTGTCGGATCTTGTGAGCTGCCTAACATGATCAAGATCATCTATCTGTAATTCTATATGTTGCGTTTGTTGGGATCCGATGAATAGAGAATACTTGTTATGTTGATTATCAAAGTTATATCTATGTGTTGTTTATGATCTTGCATGCTCTCCGTTACTAGTAGATGCTCTGGCCAAGTAGATGCTTGTAACTCCAAGAGGGAGTATTTATGCTCGATAGTGGGTTCATGCCTGCATTGACACAGGACGGTGACGAGAAAGTTCTAAGGTTGTGTTGTGCTGTTGCCACTAGGGATAAAACATTGATGCTATGTCTAAGGATGTAGTTGTTGATTACATTACGCACCATACTTAATGCAATTGTCTGTTGCTTTGCAACTTAATACCGGAGGGGTTCGGATGATAACTTTGAAGGTGGACTTTTTAGGCATAGATGCAGTTGGATGGCGGTCTATGTACTTTGTCGTAATGCCCAATTAAATCTCACTATACTCATCATAATATGTATGTGCATGGTCATGCCCTCTTTATTTGTCAATTGCCCAACTGTAATTTGTTCACCCAACATGCTGTTTATCTTATGGGAGAGACACCTCTAGTGAAATGTGGACCCCGGTCCAATTCTCTTTACTGAAATACAATCTACTGCAATACTGTTCTACTGTTTTCTGCAAACAATCATCTTCCACACAATACGGTTAATCCTTTGTTACAGCAAGCTGGTGAGATTGACAACCTCACTGTTTCGTTGGGGCAAAGTACTTTGGTTGTGTTGTGCAGGTTCCACGTTGGCGCCGGAATCCCTGGTGTTGCGCCGCACTACATCCCGCCGCCATCAACCTTCAACGTGCTTCTTGGCTCCTCCTGGTTCGATAAACCTTGGTTTCTTTCTGAGGGAAAACTTGCTGCTATGCGCATCATACCTTCCTCTTGGGGTTCCCAACGAACGTGTGAGTTACACGCCATCAAGCTCTTTTTCTGGCGCCGTTGCCGGGGAGATCAAGACACGCTGCAAGGGGAGTCTCCACTTCTCAATCTCTTTACTTTGTTTTTGTCTTGCTTAGTTTTATTTACTACTTTGTTTGCTGCACTAAATCAAAATACAAAAAAAATTAGTTGCTAGTTTTACTTTATTTTCTATCTTGTTTGCTATATCAAAAACACAAAAAAATTAGTTACTTGCATTTACTTTATCTAGTTTGCTTTATTTACTGTTGCTAAAATGGCTACCCCTGAAAATACTAAGTTGTGTGACTTCACAACCACAAATAATAATGATTTCTTATGCACACCTATTGCTCCACCTGCTACTACAGCAGAATTCTTTGAAATTAAACCTGCTTTACTAAATCTTGTTATGCGAGAGCAATTTTCTGGTGTTAGTTCTGATGATGCTGCTGCCCATCTTAATAATTTTGTTGAACTATGTGAAATGCAAAAATATAAAGATGTAGATGGTGATATTATTAAACTAAAATTGTTCCCTTTCTCATTAAGAGGAAGAGCTAAAGATTGGTTGCTATCTCTGCCTAAGAATAGTATTGATTCATGGACTAAATGCAAGGATGCTTTTATTGGTAGATAT
Source organism: Lolium perenne (assembly GCF_019359855.2). Lineage (NCBI taxonomy): Eukaryota > Viridiplantae > Streptophyta > Magnoliopsida > Poales > Poaceae > Lolium > Lolium perenne. The sequence continues at coordinate 63,023,435 of NC_067250.2, read as the reverse complement.
TATCCCCCTGCTAAAATTATATCTTTGAGGAGTAGCATAATGAATTTTAAACAAGTAGATACTGAACATGTTGCTCAAGCTTGGGAAAGAATGAAATCTCTGGTTAAAAATTGCCCAACCAATGGACTGACTACTTGGATGATCATCCAAACCTTCTATGCAGGACTAAATTTTTCTTCACGGAATTTATTAGATTCAGCTGCTGGAGGTACCTTTATGTCCATCACTCTTGGTGAAGCAACAAAGCTTCTTGATAATATGATGATCAACTACTCTGAATGGCACACGGAAAGAGCTCCACAAGGTAAGAAGGTAAATTCTGTCGAAGAAACCTCTTCCTTGAGTGATAAGATTGATGCTATTATGTCTATGCTTGTGAATGATAGGACAAATGTCGATCCTAATAATGTTCCGTTAGCTTCATTGGTTGCACAAGAAGAACATGTTGATGTAAACTTCATTAAAAATAATAATTTCAACAACAATGCTTACCGGAACAATTCTAGTAACAACTATAGGCCATATCCTTATAATAATGGCAACGGCTATGGTAATTCCTATGGGAATTCTTACAACAATAATAGGAACACACCCCCTGGACTTGAAGCCATGCTTAAAGAATTTATTAGTACACAAACTGCTTTTAACAAATCTGTTGAAGAAAAGCTTGGGAAAATTGATATACTTGCTTCTAAAGTCGATAGTCTTGCTGCTGATGTTGATCTTTTGAAATCGAAAGTTTTGCCTAATGAAAATCATCATAATAAAATTGTTACTACAGCAAATGCCATCCAAGTTAGAATTAATGAGAATATAAGATTAATGGCTGAACTGCGTGCTAGGTGGGATAGAGAAGAAAATGAAAAACTAGCTAAAGAGAAGAATGTAGCTAAAGTTTGGACTATTACCACCACTAGTAATGCTAATGCTACACATGTTGCTGCACCTCCTACTAATAATAATAAAAGAATTGGTGTTAGCAATGTTTCCACTTCTAATGTAAAGCGCGAGAAACTACCTGAAACTGCTAAAACTGCTGAAACTGCCTGTGATAAAGCTGCTGAAATTTTTTCCAACATTGGGGATGATGATCCCATTGCTTTAGATTATAATGGTTTGAATTTTGATGATTGCCACATCTCTGAAGTTATAAAGTTCTTGCAAAAACTTGCTAAAAGTCCTAATGCTAGTGCTATAAATTTGGCTTTCACACATCATATTACAAATGCTCTCATAAAAGCTAGAGAAGAGAAACTAGAGCGCGAAGCCTCTATTCCTAGAAAGCTAGAGGATGGTTGGGAGCCCATCATTAAGATGAAGGTTAAAGATTTTGATTGTAATGCCTTATGTGATCTTGGTGCAAGTATTTCTGTTATGCCTAAGAAAATTTATAATATGCTTGACTTGCCACCGCTGAAAAATTGTTATTTAGATGTTAATCTTGCTGATCATTCTACAAAGAAACCTTTGGGGAAAGTTGATAATGTTCGCATTACCGTTAACAATAACCTTGTCCCCGTTGATTTTGTTGTCTTGGATATTGAATGCAATGCATCTTGTCCTATTATATTGGGAAGACCTTTTCTTCGAACTGTTGGTGCTATCATTGATATGAAGGAAGGTAATATAAAATATCAATTTCCTCTCAAGAAAGATATGGAACACTTCCCTAGAAAGAGAATGAAGTTACCTTTTGATTCTATTATTAGAACAAATTATGATGTTGACACTTCGTCTCTTGATAATACTTGATACACACTTTCTGCGCCTAGCTGAAAGGCGTTAAAGAAAAGCGCTTATGGGAGACAACCCATGTTTTTACCTACAGTACTTTGTTTTTATTTTGAGTCTTGGAAGTTGTTTACTACTGTAGCAACCTCTCCTTATCTTAGTTTAGTGTTTTGTTGTGCCAAGTAAAGCCGTTGATAGAAAATTTCATACTAGATTTGGATTACTGCGCAGAAACAGATTTCTTTGCTGTCACGAATCTGGGCTGTTTTCCCTGTAGGTAACTCAGAAAATTATGCCAATTTATGTGAGTAATCCTCAGATATGTACGCAACTTTCATTCAATTTGAGAATTTTCATTTGAGCAAGTCTGGTGCCTCGATAAAATTCGTCAATACGAACTGTTCTGTTTTGACAGATTCTGCCTTTTATTTCGCATTGCCTCTTTTGCTATGTTGGATGAATTTCTTTGATCCATTAATGTGCAGTAGCTTTATGCAATGTCCAGAAGTGTTAAGAATGATTGTGTCATCTCTGAATATGTTAATTTTTATTGTCACTAACCCTCTAATGAGTTGTTCTAAGTTTGGTGTGGAGGAAGTTTTCAAGGATCAAGAGAGGAGTATGATGCAACATGATCAAGGAGAGTGAAAGCTCTAAGCTTGGGGATGCCCCGGTGGTTCACCCCTGCATATATCAAGAAGACTCAAGCGTCTAAGCTTGGGGATGCCCAAGGCATCCCCTTCTTCATCGACAACATTATCAGGTTCCTCCCCTGAAACTATATTTTTATTCCATCACATCTTATGTGCTTTTCTTGGAGCGTCGGTTTGTTTTTGTTTTTTGTTTTGTTTGAATAAAATGGATCCTAGCATTCACTTTATGGGAGAGAGACACGCTCCGCTGTAGCATATGGACAAGTATGTCCTTAGTTTCTACTCATAGTATTCATGGCGAAGTTTCTCCTTCGTTAAATTGTTATATGGTTGGAATTGGAAAATGATACATGTAGTAATTGCTATTAATGTCTTGGGTAATGTGATACTGTCAACACCCGGATTTTTAAGTCCAGATGCCTGTCATGCCATACATCGCAATCCCAGGAATATTGTTGTTGCGAGACATAACAGTTGAATATCATAAGTCATCATTCGTTACATACCATAGTCGTCGTACAAGTAGAGATCACATGATCCAATATTACACAAAGAGTTGATCTATTGATCAACACACACAGTTCATAGTTCATAGCGGAAGCGTAACGTAGAAGGGACTCGCTAGTCCACAGGCCAACGTCTGACGTCAGAAGATTTCCTAGTTGTCGTGGGCGTCCTGCTGGTCGTCCTCTTCATACGGCTGTTCTGCTTCATAGTCTGGCCATTTGAATAGCCAGGGACACAGCCGTGAGTACTTTAAAGTACTCGCAAACTAATACTAAAGTAAGTACTAACAATTCTAGTAAGGAGTGCTAAGCTCTAGTTTATTTTGCATAAAGCCAATTTTAGTTCACAAACATTTTTGTAAACAACTCTGTATGTGCTAACTAACTCAAGTGGGAACATTAGTGTCATTCCCACAACTCGGTTGTGATTAAAAATCAGTGTCACCTTTCAAGTTCAAAACCACAAGTCGCCCTTCACCATTCATAGCTTTCGAAAAGTTCTGATGACGGAACAGTATGGCCTTTCCAACTGTCCCTAACTGAGGACGCGGCTATTCGAATAGGTTTAACTCTGCAGAGGTTGTACACTTGTGCCACAACAATTGCAATAGCTCGTCAGGGGTAACTGGCCCTGATTTATCGTACGCAGTACGCGAACTACCAATCATAACCTTTCATTTACATACCCTAGTATAGGCACCTCTCCCCATGAGCTTGGCCTCCCAGTGAAGACAGACAGTCAGCCTGGGAACTGCACAGGGCTTGGGCCGGACATTCACCTCATTTCGCATCATATCATATCATTTCTATTGTGGTAGAGGCAGCTTTCGGCATAACCCCGATGATGCTTGTTTAGAGGGAACCCATACTAAGACACACAAACTTCCGGTTAAGCCCTACCCAGATTCAGGTATTGTGGGGGTACTTGTAAAATTGGAATGGTATCGCATCCGAACCCAACCATCAGTGTTTTTGGTAAAATTCACCAAGTCATTCATCCGCCATATTCACCTTCAAAATCTTTCAATAGAATGACTCATCATTCCAAGGTTTTCAAAGTCATTTCAAATTCCAAAATCCCAAATGGAGTAGTCACTTTCAAAATTGGCACTAGCATCTAGGTATGAGGGGTGCTAAGTATTTTGCTTTGCTTCTAGGCTAACTTTGATACTCTTGTACTAATCCAATACTAACCAAGTGAATCACAAATTAAAAAGTACTTTGATAAAACAAAAGTAAATAAAGATTGTAAAGTAAAACTGGGAAATAGGATCATAAGCATAACGTAAAGAGGGTAATGCCTTGCTCATAGTGAGCTTTGCAATGTGCTAGAGTATTATCTTGCACTGGGGTTAACTTGCAAAGTCTAGCTTGCATTGATAATCGCTTGCTAACTTTACCACCCTAGTACTTCTTTTCTTTGACCAACGTTAACTATAAAGTAACTCATTTAGAAAAACCAGTAAACTTGTAAAGTAAAAACTTGGGATGGGTTCATATAAGAAAAGATAAGAATCATGGTGCCTTGCCCCAAAGGGGCTTTGCACTTTGCAAGAATATTAGCTTGCAACAATAAGACTTGCAATGGTATTGGCTTGCAAGAGTAAAGCTTTCATTGATAATAGCTTGCCTTGGTTGAAGTGAGGGTCCAAGTTCTCTTCTCCTTTCTCTTTGTAGAAGTCCTCCTCTTACTGATGGTCTCCGGTACTAGCGTCTAAAATACGAATGCGGGGTACACAATCATCATACCAAACTTACATACTAAACTAAGCTCACACAAGTTTTACACAACTTAAACTAGCATCACACACTACTATTAAGTGGGTGGATGTGTTCCTCTTATTTAGGAAAAAAATAATTTCTTCTCATACTAACTTAGGTGTTACTTTCAAATACTTAGAGAAATAATTTCCTCTCATTACCTTATTAGGATTTAATTTCTCTTATGAATAATATATGACCTAGGTTGACCAAAGTCAACCTCTTCATACTCATCATTTGAGAAAATGATTTAAATGAGGTTCCATACCTCATACAATTTAATACTAACGTGGTAGTGATTTAATGTCACCAAATAACTCAATGTGAGGTTATATAGACCATGGTCCATACCTCATGTTGAACTACTTGAGACCCAGATTTAAATGAGAGGACAACCCCTCATATGATTTAACACATAGTTGTAACTAGGTTACCCACTATCATTGAGGTGATTTACCTCCTCAACAATTCATTGGCTATTCTAACATTACTTGTACTCACCCATTGTTCTATTTACACAAATACTATAATTAGGGTGCATTGGTGGTGTTGCTTGAGGAAGATAATTTCCTCTACTTACATATGTGAAAGATAGTTTCCATATAGTGTTTGAGAAATACTTTTCTCTCATTGAAATCTTCTTAAGGTTTAATTTCTCAAACAATCATATATGAAATCATGTTGACTCAGGTCAACCATTCATCATCATTATTTGAGAAATAGATTTAAATGAGGTAGAGTACCTCATACCATTTAATAACACTACAAAGGATTTAAATCTCTAATTAATTCATATAAGTGAGTTTGGCCAGGGGTCCAAACATCACATGAATTTATTTGAGACAAGATTTAAATGAAGTATAAGACTTCATAAGAATTACTTAATAGTTTTGGGCAATATCAACTAGTTAAACTGGCCATATTATCCACTACTTAAACTAGAGCATGATCATGTAAAGTGACCACACCATTTTCTTACATAAACAATTAGTGTAAGTCAAATGTGAGCTATTGGAGTTGGAATCAACTCAATATCTATTTTGGTTGATTTTTAAGAATTATTCTAAGGCAGAAAAGTCCCTGCTTGTTTATTTTGCTACATTAATTCTACAAATAAATTTGAGATGGGACCAGTGGCATTTGATAGACAATTTCACTAGCTTTCCAACGGTATAAAACTCCCTAAATTTGGTTTAGCCAATTTGAATCTATTGATTTTCAAAGTGGAGGCAGTATTCAAATTCATTTGTAAATTATTAAACTGGATTTGAATAACAGGGCCGGCGGGAGGTTAAACGGGCCCAAGAATTTGAAAAAGCCAGGGAGCAGAGTTGGGCCGGCCCAGCAGTGCGTCCAGCGCGCAGCGGGCCAGCTGACAGGGGGACCCACACGTCAGCGGGTGAAACTCACCGAATCTGTACGGGGGCTGAGAGGCGTTGGATTAGATGCAGATCAGGCGGTCAAGGCGCGTCGTCTCCGTCGAGGGGAGGGGCTTGCTGGCGCGGCGAGGCACGGGGGTCGACGGCGAGCTGGGGCTCCGGCGACGGTCGGCGAGGATGCAGGGCAGCGTTGTCGAGGACGAGGAAGCAGATGGCGCAGGCGGCGGCTCGAATGGTGGCCTGAATCGACGGCGGCGATCTCAGGACCTCTGCGGGCTCCGGCGATGAAATTGGGGCTACTCCGGCGGAATTGGGAAGGGGGAGGTGGTCGAGGAGATCAAGGATGAGGAGGGAAGGCGACTGGTGTGCTCAGAGAAGGAAGAGGAGCGCTCCTTTTATAGGTGGCAAGATGGCAGGGCGGGGTGCGGCATGTCGACAGCGACACGGCGTCTCCGGCGAGGGAATCGGGTCGGCGACGTTAGCGCGAGCTAGGCGGCGTCCAGGCGGTGTTAGGGAGCTAGAGAATGAGGTGGGGGACGGTAGGGCGAGCGCGCGAGAGGCGAGGTACTGGCGGCAGGCTTACGGGGGTCCGGCGAGCTGGTCATCGGCGACAGGCAGAGCGAGAGCACGGGAGTGTGTCTGGTGGATTGGCGCGGCGACGGTGATGCTCAAGGTGCAGGGAGGGGGGCCAGGGGCTGCGCAGGTCGTCGGGGCGGCAGGTGGCCGTGGCGCGCGCTGGGGCGTGTCCACGCCGTGATCGGCATGGCCTGGGCCACTCTGGGCGCGCGTTGCCTGGCACATGTGGGCTTCCTCTCCGGCAATGGCGGGCACAGGGGGTTGCAGGGGAGTGAGGTGGAGCTCCAGGACATGGTGGGCACGGCTGGTGAGGAAGGAGAGAAGAAGAGGGGGAACATGGCCGGCATGGCATGGCTATGCCATGCTTGGCTAGCTCCACTAGGTTTTCTGTGGGTGGTGAGGCAGAGAGGGGACAAGGGAACCAGGTGGAGTGATTTGGGGCAGGGTAGGGTTAGCTAGGACACTATTTCAAATAGTGTCAAATAGTTCCCTATTTGTATTTCACCAAATTTGTCCAAATTTGGTTTGATTCAAAAAGTTGGCCAACTTGAAAAGGGTGTGTTTGGTTTGGTTCTAAATGACCAGAGGCAAGGAGAGGTGGTGGTGAAATTTAGAAAAGCAAAATATTGCAAAGTTCACTAAGTGGGAGATTGTTCCACTTAATTAAAAGTTGCAACTTTGCATGAGCATAGCTAATGATCAAAAATGATTTTGGCCAGGGGGTCTTTACAAAAAGTGTTCACCTTGATGTTGACTTTGAAATGGTGCAAAGAGTTAGCAAGAGTTAGTTTGAGAAAATTGAATGGCAAGGGCTCAAGGTAGTGATCAGGCTAAAATGGGCAGATTTGACCAATATCACATGTGATCCCCAATTGAGTTTGAATTTGGTTTGAATTGGGTTTCTTGGATTCCAAAAGTTGTAATAAGTGTTTAGTAACATTATACAACTAATGGTGAAGGCCAAAATGGTCTAGGGTCAAAATCTATAAAAATGGCATAAGCCATATGTGAGGGTTTTGTGAAATTCTAACTTTTATTCTTTTATTCCTCTTTGCTTCATTTTGACAAGAGTGAGGTTTATTTGGTGTGAGATTGAGTTGGATGAAAGGTTCCAACCATTTTGAGGCAATGGAGGTGGCTAGGTCAGGATTGGATAGGTGTATGTGAATGAGAAATGGAGTTATCTCACTATTTGATTTCTCTCCATTTGAGTTGACTTTTGTTGACTCTAATGTGATTCCTATTAGTTTAAAAACATTTTCAAACCATTGAAACCATTTCAAATGGTCTTGCTCAAAGATTTGCAAAATTGGCCAGAATGCATGAGAGGTGACATGTCAATTTTTCTTATTCTTGTAAGGTGCTCCCCTTGCTTTACTTGAGCAAGGTTGAGGGTCAATTTAGGGTTAGATTGGGTTCAGAGAGGGTTTCACACCATTTGGTTAGGGTAGAAGTGCATAGGACAAGAATTGGTGAAAATGGCTAAGTGTCACCTATGCCTCTATGCATGTGTGGCATTTGATTTTTAATTTGACTAGGCTTGACCCAATTGAGTTTGTTGAGTGTTGAAATGGTATATAGGAGTGATCCAACCATTCAATTTCAAGTCTTAGGGTCAAGATCCTCAATTTCACAAATTTGATATTTTGCCCTCATATGCCTCTATGGCATTATTACTTTCCTTTTTACAATCTTTTGTTTCACTTTGGATTGGGTTGGAGAGGTACTAGATAAGGTTCAAGAAGGTTTTCCAATCCTCTAAATAAAGTAGAAAGGCCTAAGGTAAAGTTTTACAAAATAGCCATAGGCATATATGCCTCTTTCTTAAATAAGATTTTTCCTTCTTTATTTTATTTCTCAAAGATTGACGACAAGAGGGATGTGGGTTAGGGTTTAATAAGTTTTGCAATGGTTCACCACCATTTAGCAAAATAAGAAAAGGTAGGGTTCAAGATTTACATATTATGGCTATAGGCCCATATAAGTATTTTTCTTCTATTTTGGTTTCTCCAAAAAGATCCAAAGGATTTTTGGAAAAGGTTAGGGTTTAGGGTTTTTCTTATTTGATTTCTTTCTCTTTTAAATCCATTTGGTTTGTGATCTTCACTTGATCACTTTAGGGTTTTAGGGTTTAACACATAAGCATAATAACACTCATCATGGCAAAACACAAATAATAGGTAGGAGCACTAAGCATAGCACTCTATTTGAGAAAAGTTTTTGTTGGTTCTCATTTTTATAAAAAGGAAATTCATTTTCTCTTTATTTTGAAATTTGGGGTGTTACAAACCCTTCCCCCTTAAACAAATCTCGTCCCGAGATTTTAAGAAGAGTTAGGTTCCTAAGAGAGATTGGGTGATAGGTTTTAGCAGGAAACATACTTGGCATATTCCGAGGTGCTTCTTGTGCTTCGGTGGCCGTTATGTTGTAGTAGCGGCCGTTGCGGTTGTTCGGGTAGTTTGGAGCAAACTTTCTTCTAGTTGCGATACGGTGCTGCTGCTGTGCAGGTGCAGCGGGGTTGGAGGCAAGCTTGGCAAGCTTCTTGGGGCATTCATTGGAGTAATGACCCACCGTTCGACATTCATAGCAGGTTACCGTTGATTTGTCTGTTTGGGCAATGGGTACAGCATTGCTTCCAGTCCTTGGGGCATTGTTGGCGGCTTTCATCGGGCACTTGTTGGAGTAATGACCAGTAACACCACATTCATAGCAAGTCACATTGGACTTGCCTCTGGGGGCATGGTTGGGTATTGAGATGAGCTGCTCCAGTGATGCTATCTTCACGCGGAGGCGAGCAATGAGGTAGTCCTTCTTGGCGTGCTGATGGCGAAGTGCCTTGCGCTCCATTGCAAGGATGTTGATGGTGTCAGTCATCTTGGCGTGCTCAATGTGCATCTGGTTGGCCTGGGCACGGAAGTTGTTGCGGGTAGGAGGGGCCATCTGAACAATGGGGTAGATCATAGGATAAGAGGGAAATTTCTATGGTTTGTTTGAGTTAAAGTTCAAAAGTTCAAAACTTGAAAACTTGAGTAGTGTGGAGGGGGTAAAAACCAGCAACACTTTTTCATTCATACCAAACATCACACACTACAAATCTAACACACCGTTGGTTTGAAGAACCATTCATTCGCTCTACGATACAAGGGGATCCTGATACAACTCACACCTACTTAAGTGCTGGGGTGATATTACTCTTCCGGGTGGATTCTTCTTCTTCACGGGTGAGGTGCTTGGCGAGAGACGAGGGCGTTGTCCAAATCCCTGCGGGTTTTGTACTGCCTGAAGTCCTGAGGTGCTTCATAGGGGTTCATCTTTGGTTGTGGTGGGGGCATGGTCATCGGTCTTCCCATGGAGTCATGTCTTGGGTAGTAGATGAAGCGAGTGTTCTTGATCTTGTCCTCATTTTGTCCACACAGATGGGAAATTGCTTCTTGCATAGCTTTGACTAGTCCTTCCTTCCAAGTGTTTCCCGTAACAGAAATCCAGATGGTTTCCCATACCGGGGCATCAGGCTTCCTTCGTAGATCAGTAGAAACATCCCACCGAGGTGGTTCTCCTAACTGAGCTTTGAGGGGTATTCCGAAGAATTCGGGATACGGATGTCCTAGATATTCCACTAGTTGCTTCAACTCCTTTTCGAACTTTAGGTCGCCTTCGGGACCAAGCTGATAGGACTCCCATTGGTACTTCATCTGTGAGCAATTAGGATAAGTAAGTTAAAGAAGTAGTCAAGTGTGCAACATTTTAGGTAGGCTTGCAAAGAAAGTAAAGTAGAGATTTCTCATTTTTGCAAAAGATCTCAAGGATAAGAGTAAGAACAAGTTTTCACAAGTATTCATTTCATTGGTTTTTGAAACTAAGTTTTTCAGACGTCCATTCTAACTAGGGTCTCCTAAGGTCAAACAATGGCTCTGATACCAACTTGTCAACACCCGGATTTTTAAGTCCAGATGCCTGTCATGCCATACATCGCAATCCCAGGAATATTGTTGTTGCGAGACATAACAGTTGAATATCATAAGTCATCATTCATTACATACCATAGTCGTCGTACAAGTAGAGATCACATGATCCAATATTACACAAAGAGTTGATCTATTGATCAACACACACACAGTTCATAGTTCATAGCGGAAGCGTAACGTAGAAGGGACTCGCTAGTCCACAGGCCAACATCTGACGTCAGAAGATTTCCTAGTTGTCGTGGGCGTCCTGCTGGTCGTCCTCTTCATACGGCTGTTCTGCTTCATAGTCTGGCCATTTGAATAGCCAGGGACACAGCCGTGAGTACTTTAAAGTACTCGCAAACTAATACTAAAGTAAGTACTAACAATTCTAGTAAGGAGTGCTAAGCTCTAGTTTATTTTGCATAAAGCCAATTTTAGTTCACAAACATTTTTGTAAACAACTCTGTATGTGCTAACTAACTCAAGTGGGAACATTAGTGTCATTCCCACAACTCGGTTGTGATTAAAAATCAGTGTCACCTTTCAAGTTCAAAACCACAAGTCACCCTTCACCATTCATAGCTTTCGAAAAGTTCTGATGACGGAACAGTATGGCCTTTCCAACTGTCCCTAACCGAGGACGCGGCTATTCGAATAGGTTTAACTCTGCAGAGGTTGTACACTTGTGCCACAACAATTGCAATAGCTCGTCAGGGGTAACTGGCCCTGATTTATCGTACGCAGTACGCGAACTACCAATCATAACCTTTCATTTACATACCCTAGTATAGGCACCTCTCCCCATGAGCTTGGCCTCCCAGTGAAGACAGACAGTCGGCACACTGCACAGGGCTTGGGCCGGACATTCACCTCATTTCGCATCATATCATATCGTTTCTATTGTGGTAGAGGCAGCTTTCGGCATAACCCCGATGATGCTTGTTTAGAGGGAACCCATACTAAGACACACAAACTTTCGGTTAAGCCCTACCCAGATTCAGGTATTGTGGGGGTACTTGTAAAATTGGAATGGTATCGCATCCGAACCCAACCATAAGTGTTTTTGGTAAAATTCACCAAGTCATTCATCCGTCATATTCACCTTCAAAATCTTTCAATAGAATGACTCATCATTCCAAGGTTTTCAAAGTCATTTCAAATTCCAAAATCCCAAATGGAGCAGTCACTTTCAAAATTGGCACTAGCATCTAGGTATGAGGGGTGCTAAGTATTTTGCTTTGCTTCTAGGCTAACTTTGATACTCTTGTACTAATCCAATACTAACCAAGTGAATCATAAATTAAAAAGTACTTTGATAAAACAAAAGTAAATAAAGATTGTAAAGTAAAACTGGGAAATAGGATCATAAGCATAACGTAAAGAGGGTAATGCCTTGCTCATAGTGAGCTTTGCAATGTGCTAGAGTATTATCTTGCACTGGGGTTAACTTGCAAAGTCTAGCTTGCATTGATAATCGCTTGCTAACTTTACCACCCTAGTACTTCTTTTCTTTGACCAACATTAACTATAAAGTAACTCATTTAGAAAAACCAGTAAACTTGTAAAGTAAAAACTTGGGATGGGTTCATATAAGAAAAGATAAGAATCATGGTGCCTTGCCCCAAAGGGGCTTTGCACTTTGCAATAATATTAGCTTGCAACAATAAGACTTGCAATGGTATTGGCTTGCAAGAGTAAAGCTTTCATTGATAATAGCTTGCCTTGGTTGAAGTGAGGGTCCAAGTTCTCTTCTCCTTTCTCTTTGTAGAAGTCCTCCTCTTCCTGATGGTCTCCGGTACTAGCGTCTAAAATACGAATGCGGGGTACACAATCATCATACCAAACTTACATACTAAACTAAGCGCACACAAGTTTTACACAACTTAAACTAGCATCACACACTACTATTAAGTGGGTGGATGTGTTCCTCTTATTTAGGAAAAAAATAATTTCTTCTCATACTAACTTAGGTGTTACTTTCAAATACTTAGAGAAATAATTTCCTCTCATTACCTTATTAGGATTTAATTTCTCTTATGAATAATATATGACCTAGGTTGACCAAAGTCAACCTCTTCATACTCATCATTTGAGAAAATGATTTAAATGAGGTTCCATACCTCATACAATTTAATACTAACGTGGTAGTGATTTAATGTCACCAAATAACTCAATGTGAGGTTATATAGACCATGGTCCATACCTCATGTTGAACTACTTGAGACCCAGATTTAAATGAGAGGACAACCCCTCATATGATTTAACACATAGTTGTAACTAGGTTACCCACTATCATTGAGGTGATTTACCTCCTCAACAATTCATTGGCTATTCTAACATTACTTGTACTCACCCATTGTTCTATTTACACAAATACTATAATTAGGGTGCATTGGTGGTGTTGCTTGAGGAAGATAATTTCCTCTACTTACATATGTGAAAGATAGTTTCCATATAGTGTTTGAGAAATACTTTTCTCTCATTGAAATCTTCTTAAGGTTTAATTTCTCAAACAATCATATATGAAATCATGTTGACTCAGGTCAACCATTCATCATCATTATTTGAGAAATAGATTTAAATGAGGTAGAGTACCTCATACCATTTAATAACACTACAAAGGATTTAAATCTCTAATTAATTCATATAAGTGAGTTTGGCCAGGGGTCCAAACATCACATGAATTTATTTGAGACAAGATTTAAATGAAGTATAAGACTTCATAAGAATTACTTAATAGTTTTAGGCAATATCAACTAGTTAAACTAGCCATATTATCCACTACTTAAACTAGAGCATGATCATGTAAAGTGACCACACCATTTTCTTACATAAACAATTAGTGTAAGTCAAATGTGAGCTATTGGAGTTGGAATCAACTCAATATCTATTTTGGTTGATTTTTAAGAATTATTCTAAGGCAGAAAAGTCCCTGCCTTGTTTATTTTGCTACATTAATTCTACAAATAAATTTGAGATGGGACCAGTGGCATTTGATAGACAATTTCACTAGCTTTCCAACGGTATAAAACTCCCTAAATTTGGTTTAGCCAATTTGAATCTATTGATTTTCAAAGTGGAGGCAGTATTCAAATTCATTTGTAAATTATTAAACTGGATTTGAATAACAGGGCCGGCGGGAGGTTAAACGGGCCCAAGGATTTGAAAAAGCCAGGGAGCAGAGTTGGGCCGGCCCAGCAGTGCGTCCAGCGCGCAGCGGGCCAGCTGACAGGGGGACCCACACGTCAGCGGGTGAAACTCACCGAATCGGTACGGGGGCTGAGAGGCGTTGGATTAGATGCAGATCGGGCGGTCGAGGCGCGTCGTCTCCGTCGAGGGGAGGGGCTTGCTGGCGCGGCGAGGCACGGGGGTCAACGGCGAGCTGGGGCTCCGGCGACGGTCGGCGAGGATGCAGGGCGGCGTTGTCGAGGACGAGGAAGCAGATGGCGCAGGCGGTGGCTCGAATGGTGGCCTGAATCGACGGCGGCGATCTCAGGACCTCTGCGGGCTCCGGTGATGAAATTGGGGCTACTCCGGCGGAATTGGGAAGGGGGAGGTGGTCGAGGAGATCAAGGATGAGGAGGGAAGGCAACTGGTGTGCTCAGAGAAGGAAGAGGAGCGCTCCTTTTATAGGTGGCAAGATGGCAGGGCGGGGTGCGGCATGTCGACAGCGACACGGCGTCTCCGGTGAGGGAATCGGGTCGGCGACGTTAGCGCGAGCTAGGCGGCGTCCAGGCGGTGTTAGGGAGCTAGAGAATGAGGTGGGGGACGGTCGGGCGAGCGCGCGAGAGGCGAGGTACTGGCGGCAGGCTTACGGGGGTCCGGCGAGCTGGTCGTCGGCGACAGGCAGAGCGAGAGCACGGGAGCGTGTCTGGTGGATTGGCGCGGCGACGGTGATGCTCAAGGTGCAGGGAGGGGGCCCAGGGGCTGCGCAGGTCGTCGGGGCGGCACGTGGCCGTGGCGCGCGCTGGGGCGTGTCCACGCCGTGATCGGCATGGCCTGGGCCACTCTGGGCGCGCGTTGCCTGACGCGTGTGGGCTTCCTCTCCGGCAATGGCGGGCACAGGGGGTTGCAGGGGAGTAAGGTGGAGCTCCAGGACATGGTGGGCACGGCTGGTGAGGAAGGAGAGAAGAAGAGGGGGAACATGGCCGGCATGGCATGGCTATGCCATGCTTGGCTAGCTCCACTAGGTTTTCTGTGGGTGGTGAGGCAGAGAGGGGACAAGGGAACCAGGTGGAGTGATTTGGGGCAGGGTAGGGTTAGCTAGGACACTATTTCAAATAGTGTCAAATAGTTCCCTATTTGTATTTCACCAAATTTGTCCAAATTTGGTTTGATTCAAAAAGTTGGCCAACTTGAAAAGGGTGTGTTTGGTTTGGTTCTAAATGACCAGAGGCAAGGAGAGGTGGTGGTGAAATTTAGAAAAGCAAAATATTGCAAAGTTCACTAAGTGGGAGATTGTTCCACTTAATTAAAAGTTGCAACTTTGCATGAGCATAGCTAATGATCAAAAATGATTTTGGCCAGGGGGTCTTTACAAAAAGTGTTCACCTTGATGTTGACTTTGAAATGGTGCAAAGAGTTAGCAAGAGTTAGTTTGAGAAAATTGAATGGCAAGGACTCAAGGTAGTGATCAGGCTAAAATGGGCAGATTTGACCAATATCACATGTGATCCCCAATTGAGTTTGAATTTGGTTTGAATTGGGTTTCTTGGATTCCAAAAGTTGTAATAAGTGTTTAGTAACGTTATACAACTAATGGTGAAGGCCAAAATGGTCTAGGGTCAAAATCTATAAAAATGGCATAAGCCATATGTGAGGGTTTTGTGAAATTCTAACTTTTATTCTTTTATTCCTCTTTGCTTCATTTTGACAAGAGTGAGGTTTATTTGGTGTGAGATTGAGTTGGATGAAAGGTTCCAACCATTTTGAGGCAATGGAGGTGGCTAGGTCAGGATTGGATAGGTGTATGTGAATGAGAAATGGAGTTATCTCACTATTTGATTTCTCTCCATTTGAGTTGACTTTTGTTGACTCTAATGTGATTCCTATTAGTTTAAAAACATTTTCAAACCATTGAAACCATTTCAAATGGTCTTGCTCAAAGATTTGCAAAATTGGCCAGAATGCATGAGAGGTGACATGTCAATTTTTCTTATTCTTGTAAGGTGCTCCCCTTGCTTTACTTGAGCAAGGTTGAGGGTCAATTTAGGGTTAGATTGGGTTCAGAGAGGGTTTCACACCATTTGGTTAGGGTAGAAGTGCATAGGACAAGAATTGGTGAAAATGGCTAAGTGTCACCTATGCCTCTATGCATGTGTGGCATTTGATTTTTAATTTGACTAGGCTTGACCCAATTGAGTTTGTTGAGTGTTGAAATGGTATATAGGAGTGATCCAACCATTCAATTTCAAGTCTTAGGGTCAAGATCCTCAATTTCACAAATTTGATATTTTGCCCTCATATGCCTCTATGGCATTATTACTTTCCTTTTTACAATCTTTTGTTTCACTTTGGATTGGGTTGGAGAGGTACTAGATAAGGTTCAAGAAGGTTTTCCAATCCTCTAAATAAAGTAGAAAGGCCTAAGGTAAAGTTTTACAAAATAGCCATAGGCATATATGCCTCTTTCTTAAATAAGATTTTTCCTTCTTTATTTTATTTCTCAAAGATTGACGACAAGAGGGATGTGGGTTAGGGTTTAATAAGTTTTGCAATGGTTCACCACCATTTAGCAAAATAAGAAAAGGTAGGGTTCAAGATTTACATATTATGGCTATAGGCCCATATAAGTATTTTTCTTCTATTTTGGTTTCTCCAAAAAGATCCAAAGGATTTTTGGAAAAGGTTAGGGTTTAGGGTTTTTCTTATTTGATTTCTTTCTCTTTTAAATCCATTTGGTTTGTGATCTTCACTTGATCACTTTAGGGTTTTAGGGTTTAACACATAAGCATAATAACACTCATCATGGCAAAACACAAATAATAGGTAGGAGCACTAAGCATAGCACTCTATTTGAGAAAAGTTTTTGTTGGTTCTCATTTTTATTAAAAGGAAATTCATTTTCTCTTTATTTTGAAATTTGGGGTGTCACAGATACTTGGCAATTGTTGTGCTCATGTTTAAGCTCTTGCATCATATGCTTTGCACCCATTAATGAAGAAATACATAGAGCATGCTAAAATTTGGTTTGCATATTTGGTTTCTCTAAGGTCTAGATAATTTCTAGTATTGAGTTTGAACAACTGTTGACTGCCAAAACCCACCGGCGGGCAGCGGCCTGTCAACACAGGTAGAGCTGGGAAGAGCCTAGAGCTGCGGCTGGCTGAGACCCCTCCGAGCGACGGCCCGCAATGCTCTTCTGGTCACACGCGGCGATGCGAAGTGCAAGGGCGTGCCACCTGACCTATACCTGGTCAGGAAGGTGATGGGGATGCCTCGCTTAGTTCCTGCATGACATACACGTAAACATTAAATACGAGCCTCGATCGGCTCTCAGGTTATTCTGTGAATCGGCTCAAAGAGCCGATCCACCCATGATTCGTACGGGGTGCACGAATACTTGGTGATCCTGCTTGATCAAGATATAGCTAATGAGATCTACGACGATTTAGGGTTTTCACCGCATAATCAGATCATCCTACTCCAGGTTGGGCCTCGCGGCCACGCACGGTGCTCATAAGCCGATCCTAAACAAGGCCTAAAAACCAACATGACGTTGATCCTCGGAACATCCTGTTTAGGACTTGCGAACGTCACCCTACGTGCCGCTGGATCCTCCCCCCCTTTGTAAGGCCTAACTATTGCAGATATTAAACTAATCCTTGCAGAACAAGGAGCAATCGTAACGGATCAGATCTACTAGATGATGAACAAGCAGGGTGCCGCCCCCACACCTGAGATAGGCGTGAGGGCGGCTAGACATGCAAGGGTTGCACTACGTAAGCATGTTATACGAAGAACTATGCTAACCCTAACACATCTATGATAACTACGTTGCTCGCCATCAAAGACGCTTCAGTACGAGCAACGCATGAACAACGTGGAGCTTGTGCTGCCTAGATCGCAAGATGCGATCTAGGCAGCATGTCGCTTACCTGATTGAAACCCTCGAGATGAAGGAGTTGGCGATGCGCCGAGATTGGTTTGTTTTGGGTTGAACGTGAGTTGTTGTTTATTCCATAAACCCTAGATACATATTTATAGTCCAGCGGACTTTCTAATTCGGACATGCACCTAACCGTGCACGAGTAAAACTCTAACTTTTAATCTAAGATGCGATCTACTATATTATAGATACATGGGCAATTCAGCCCAACTTCGTGTATAAGGCCAATTCTTGTTCTCCCTTCCATGTATATCTTCAAGTCTATCTCAATCGTGGCCCACCTCTGACTCGGTCAAATTCTGGTGATAACACATGCCCCCCTGGTTTTGGAATTGGTAATTCCAAAATCACCCTGCTTTCCTTTGTCGGGTCATGTCGTGGCAGAACCGTTGCAGTATCCTTCATCATGATGCCCTGCCTTCTCAACTTCTCCGCGTGAACTGGCAGTTTTTTTTTTCTTTAGGCACCACTTCCTCGGAAACTGCTGTGGCATTGAATTTCCACTATATCCCCTTTCATTTAACCGCTGCGAACAGTTCTCCTCGGCATCTCCTTCGCATTAGCACTCCAAAAGCCCTCCTGCCACCATGTCTTCTTCCTCCTCTGCTCCATCGGATCCTTCCAGCCAGTCCTCCACATCCCGTGAGCCGACGCCGGAGTACAACCCGGCAGAGGTCCACGCGGCGAACACCCGCCGCGCCATTGCGGCTGGGGAGGAGTCGGACCACGACTTCTCCATCTGGTCCGAGGACGACCAATCCTCGACGGACGGGGAGAGCGACCTCCGCTTCCTCGCCGTTGGGGAAATGGAGGAGGAGAGTGGCGACGACAGCTTCTCCTGCGACTTCACCTCTTCCGGGGAGGAGGAGCAGGAAGAGGAGGAGGAGGACGACGACGAGAGCTCCTCCGATGAGCCGCCGGCCAAGCGGTTCTGCCCTTGGCCGGGCAATCTTAGCGACTTCGACAGCGACGAGGACGATGCTGACGAAGAAGATGAAGACAACGAGGGCCCGGTCGGCGGCCATTGGAGCGACGACGAGCCCGCCGGGAGCAGCGTCGATAGTGGCGACGACGGCGACGACGAGGGCAGTGACGGCCCATAGATAGGGCCTCTAGAATAGGGCCAGTAGTAGTAGATGGGGCAATGTATCCCCTAGTATTTCCTTTTGAGAGCAATTAGCTCTTTATGTAAGAAATCTCGCCTATCAATGAAGAACTTTTCCCCAATTTGATTCTGCCGATTTCTTCTGAGTTTAATTGAGCCGATTCCCTCCTCTACTGACCTTGCCGATTCGTCCCCTTTGCCAATGCGTATTGAACCGATAGCCCCGCATCGGTTCTTTGAAATTCACCTTTCCCTTCTTCAACTGATGATTTTCTAAATCTGGTGGAAAATGCAGGATCTTCAGGGAAACCTTTGAACTTTTCCAACCAAATACAATAATCCTCTTCAGTACTCATCATTGTGAAGAAAGTTGCAATGAAGGAGCAGCCGATGGTATCCCCATCGGCTCTTTAAACAGAGTAAAACAGAGCATCCACCAGGCCTGCTGCCCCCCGAGCCCTACTCGAGCCTGCTGCCCCCCGAGCCTTACTCGAGGCGAGAATATCAGAGAGAATGCGCCAAAGCCGATCCTCTTTCTTCCTCAGACAGCCGATAATCTTCCGTTTCAGCTGAACTAGCCCCAGAGATTGGAAATCCTCGACCAAAAGGTTCAGAATCCCGGATCGGCTCGAAGCCGCTGAAGAAATTCCCATTGTTTTATTCCCTCGAAGCAACAGAAGGCACCACCGTTGGCCTGGATTTGGTGGAGACTCGATAAACATCGCATAATTCCACTAGAGTCGATGGCTGCGCATCGGCTGTTTCTCAATTCTAAAGTCGATGCCCTTGCATCGGCTGTAAAAAATTTTTTTTTTTACCGGCCGATTTTCTCCTATCGGCCCCCAGTGTTTCATTGCACACATGTACCCCTGCATCTGTTCCCATGTTTAGGTGCCCCCCGAGCCGAAGCTGTCAAAGAATGGCAGGTATCGGCTCTGTAATTCGCGCGTCGGCTCCTGATAGGGTCAAGGGCGAACACAAGCAGAACATGTGGTGAGGATAATTTTGGCCGATTGCTGGGATCGGCCTCCATAATGATTGGAGCGCTGACGGAAGGTCCTGTAATGTCCCTTCATAGACCTTTGGGGCCGATCACAAGGATCAGCCTCGCCAAGTTGCACATCGCCTCGCTTCAACTACATGGTCAGGCCAGTGGATAAAACCAGCTTAACCCTTCCCTTTGTCACATCGATGCGCTCGCAGTCGTCCAAGTTGATGCCTGAGAGGGGTTCTTGGCCTGTTGCTTCCCATGCGTTCATGCCAGCCGTTGAAATTTCGGCTGAGTCATCGGCCTGGACGACCTCTACCTCATCTCCATCCCACTGTATTATGCATTGGTGCATCGTGGAGGGAATACAGCAGTTGGCGTGGATCCAATCCCTTCCCAGCAGCACAGCATAACTGCTCGTGCTATCAACGATGAAGAACGTTGTAGGGATAGTTTTCCTTCCTACGGTCAGATCCACGTTCAGAACTCCTTGTGCCTCAGACGCTTGGCCGTTGAAATCGCTCAAAGTTACGTTGGTCTTGATTAGATCCGAGCTAGAGCGTCCCAGCCGACGTAGCATAGAGTACGGCATGATGTTAACTGCCGCTCCGGTGTCCACCAGCATCTTATTTATAGGCCTCCCATCGATATATCCTCGCAAGTACAGGGCCTTCAGATGCCTATAGCTCCTTTCTCGTGGCTTCTCAAAGATAACCGGCCGTGGGCCGCAGTCAAGTTGTGCCACGGATGTCTCATCTAACCCTGGAGCACTGAACTCTGAAGGGAGGATGAACACCATGTTCGTGCCAGCCGATGTTTCATCATCGGCTCCCCTTTGTTTGGGGCGCCACTCCATTTTCCGTGGACGACCCTCTTCATCCAGGGCTCGCTGAACCTTTGCAGCCAGATCATGCCGTGCCTTCCTTAGCGTATGCAGGTATAACCTTTCGGCTTCCTCCAAGCCGCGCAACCGCTGAACCCTGCGTTTTTGTGAACGGCTGAGTCCGTCAGGGCACCACCTTGGACGGTGGTACCTGTCTTCTTCTTCTGGTCCCTCGTCTTCGGAATCCTCAAGATCTGCCCAACGAGTTGACTCAGCGCGTTTGCTTTGTGGCGGGAGAGGCCCTAAGCGCTCGAACACAGACACGTTGGCTGCCTCCTTCTTCTTCTTGTTGCATTCTGGGCAATTGCCGATTGTGGGCAATCGGCTCATTCCTGAATCCCAGCAGTGTCTGAAGAAAGGGCAGTCCCAGTGTCTGGCGTTGTCATCTTGCTCCCTTGATTTTCCCGTGGCACGGCGCTCGTGCTCCTCCTCATCGCGATCCTGCCGACGATGTCTTCTGGCTTCTCTAGCCAGACGATCTCCTTCATCATCATAGTTGGACCGTCGGCGTTGGTTATACTGACTCACATATTTGTTGAGGAGGTGATCAGAGAGAGGTCGTTGATATCTTATATTCTTCACTTCCCCCTCTGTGACGTAGCGCTTGCCATCATGATGGAGCCGATCGCGTGGAGCGGCCTCCTTTGTGTCCTTGCTATGAGAGCAGCTGCCCTCATCTCCATCTTTGCCAGAGTGGTTCCCAGGTCCTACCATGTTGATGCTGAACGTGGGACCTGGCTGGCAACCCTCAGGGTAGGTGACTTCCACCATGTTAACGGCGGGGAAGGGTTGGGTGTCGACCTTCATGGCGTACTGGTTGAAAATTAGACGCCCCTTCTCTATCGCCGCTTGGATGTGCTGACGCCACACCCTGCAGTCGTTGGTGGCATGGGAGAGCGAGTTGTGGAATTTGCAGTACGGCTTTCCGTTTAGCTCTTGCGCCGTGGGGAACTTGAGACCTTCAGGAATCGTCAACTGTTTCTCCTTGAGCAGGAGGTCGAAGATTTGTTCAGTCTTGGTCACGTCAAAATCAAATCCCCTGGGCGGCCCTGGTGGCTTTACCCATTTGCAGGACACGGGGGCTCCTCCCCGAGTCCACTCAGCCACTGCTACTTCTTGGTCTCCCGCAGGAACTTCGTCTTCCTCTGCATCGACCAGGACTACTGCACGCTTGAACTTGTCTTGGTACAGGTCCGGGTGGCGCTGTTCATATCTTGATAGTTTCTGAACCATGTGCGCCAGCGAGGGATAATCTGCTTGGGAGGCCATGTCCTTGAGCTGTGTTGCAAGGCCAGCTACTGCCAACTCGACTGCTTCCTTTTCAGATATACGAACCGAATAACATCGGTTCCTAAGATTCCTGAAGCGCTGGATGTACTCTGTCACCGTTTCTCCGCGCTTCTGACGTAGTTGTGCTAGATCGGCAATGCTAGACTCGGAAGCTTCTGAATGGTATTGCGTATGGAATTGTTCTTCCAATTGCTTCCAAGACTGGATGGAGTTTGCTGGCAAAGAGGTGTACCATCCAAAAGCCGATCCCGTGAGGGACTGTGAAAAGAGCCTCACGCGTAGCTGATCCGACACTGAAGCCGGTCCTAGTTGCGCCAAATATCGGCCGATGTGCTCGATGGAGCTGGAGCCATCTGATCCACTGAATTTGGAGAAGTCAGGGAGCCGATATTTAGGTGGCAGCGGGATCATCTCGTACTCGTCAGGGTACGGCTTGGAATAGCCGATTGCCCTTCTTTTCGGCACCATGCCGAACTGGTCTCTCAGTATGGCACTGATCTGATCCGCTGTGCTGGCTGCAGAAGTTGCACTCTGAAGATTCACCGGGGTGGCGTACTTAGCCAGCCATGTTTGCTTTTCCAGCTCTGAGCCAACTGCAGGAGCTGGGCTCTGGAGTTTCGTCGGGGTGGCGTACTTAGTTAGCCACGTCTGCTTCTCAAGCTCTGTTGCTGACGTTTCTCCTGTTTTCGCCGGAGTCCCTGATGTTGTGGCCTGGTTTGAGAGTGCCCAGTTGCCACAATCTGGCACATACGTGCACGCGTATCCTGAATGTGTTGACTGCCAAAACCCACCGGCGGGCAGCGGCCTGTCAACACAGGTAGAGCCGGGAAGAGCCTAGAGCTGCGGCTGGCTGAGACCCCTCCGAGCGACGGCCCGCAATGCTCTTCTGGTCACACGCGGCGATGCGAAGTGCAAGGGCGTGCCACCTGACCTATACCTGGTCAGGAAGGTGATGGGGATGCCTCGCTTAGTTCCTGCATGGCATACACGTAAATATTAAATACGAGCCTCGATCGGCTCTCAGGTTATTCTGTGAATCGGCTCAAAGAGCCGATCCACCCATGATTCGTACGGGGTGCACGAATACTTGGTGATCCTGCTTGATCAAGATATAGCTAATGAGATCTATGACGATTTAGGGTTTTCACCGCATAATCGGATCATCCTACTCCAGGTTGGGCCTCGCGGCCAAGCACGGTGCTCATAAGCCGATCCTAAACAAGGCCTAAAAACCAACATGACGTTGATCCTCGGAACATCCTGTTTAGGACTTGCGAACGCCACCCTACGTGCCGCTGGATCCTCCCCCCCTTTGTAAGGCCTAACTATTGCAGATATTAAACTAATCCTTGCAGAACAAGGAGCAATCGTAACGGATCAGATCTACTAGATGATGAACAAGCAGGGTGCCGCCCCCACACCTGAGATAGGCGTGAGGGAGGCTAGACATGCAAGGGTTGCACTACGTAAGCATGTTATACGAAGAACTATGCTAACCCTAACACATCTATGATAACTACGTTGCTCGCCATCAAAGACGCTTCAGTACGAGCAACGCATGAACAACGTGGAGCTTGTGCTGCCTAGATCGCAAGATGCGATCTAGGCACCATGTCGCTTACCTGATTGAAACCCTCGAGATGAAGGAGTTGGCGATGCGCCGAGATTGGTTTGTTTTGGGTTGAACGTGAGTTGTTGTTTATTCCATAAACCCTAGATACATATTTATAGTCCAGCGGACTTTCTAATTCGGACGTGCACCTAACCGTGCACGAGTAAAACTCTAACTTTTAATCTAAGATGCGATCTACTATATTACAGATACATGGGCAATTCAGCCCAACTTCGTGTATAAGGCCAATTCTTGTTCTCCCTTCCATGTATATCTTCAAGTCTATCTCAATCGTGGCCCACCTCTGACTCGGTCAAATTCTGGTGATAACAACAACAAGGAAGACGGTGTAGAGTCTTATAATGTTTTCAATATGTCTTTTATGTGAGTTTTGCTGCACCGGTTCATCCTTGTGTTTGTTTCAAATAAGCCTTGCTAGCCTAAACCTTGTATCGAGAGGGAATACTTCTCATGCATCCAAAATACTTGAGCCAACCACTATGCCATTTGTGTCCACCATACCTACCTACTACATGGTATTTTCCACCATTCCAAAGTAAATTGCTTGAGTGCTACCTTTAAAATTCCATCATTCACCTTTGCAATATATAGCTCATGGGACAAATAGCTTAAAAACTATTGTGGTATTGAATATGTAATTATGCACTTTATCTCTTATTAAGTTGCTTGTTGTGCGATAACCATGTTTACTGGGGACGCCATCAACTACTCTTTGTTGAATTTCATGTGAGTTGCTATGCATGTCCGTCTTGTCTGAAGTAAGAGAGATCTACCACCTTATGGTTAAGCATGCATATTGTTAGAGAAGAGCATTGGGCCGCTAACTAAAGCCATTATCCATGGTGGAAGTTTCAGTTTTGGACATACATCCTCAATCTCATATGAGAAAATTATTAATTGTTGTTACATGCTTATGCATAAAAGAGGAGTCCATTATCTGTTGTCTATGTTGTCCCGGTATGGATGTCTAAGTTGAGAATAATCAATAGCGAGAAATCCAATGCGAGCTTTCTCCTTAGACCTTTGTACAGGCGGCATAGAGGTACCCCTTTGTGACACTTGGTTAAAACATGTGCATTGTGATGATCCGGTAGTCCAAGCTAATTAGGACAAGGTGCGGGCACTATTAGTACACTATGCATGAGGCTTGCAACTTGTAAGATATAATTTACATGATACATATGCTTTATTACTACCGTTGACAAAATTGTTTCATGTTTTCAAAATCAAAGCTCTAGCACAAATATAGCAATCGATGCTTTTCCTCTATGGAGGACCATTCTTTTACTTTCAATGTTGAGTCAGTTCACCTATTTCTCTCCACCTCAAGAAGCAAACACTTGTGTGAACTGTGCATTGATTCCTACATATTTGCTTATTGCACTTATTATATTACTCTATGTTGACAATATCCATGAGATATACATGTTACAAGTTGAAAGCAACCACTGAAACTTAATCTTCCTTTGTGTTGCTTCAATGCTTTTACTATGAATTATTGCTTTATGAGTTAACTCTTATGCAAGACTTATTGATGCTTGTCTTGAAGTGCTATTCATGAAAAGTCTTTGCTTTATGATTCACTTGTTTACTCATGTCATATACATTGTTTTGACCGCTGCATTCACTACATATGCTTTACAAATAGTATGATCAAGGTTATGATGGCATGTCACTCCAGAAATTATCTGTGTTATCGTTTTACCTGCTCGGGACGAGCAGAACTAAGCTTGGGGATGCTGATACATCTCCGACATATCGATAATTTCTTATGTTCCATGCCACATTATTGAGGTTATCTACATGTTTTATGCACACTTTATGTCATATTCGTGCATTTTCTGGAACTAACCTATTAACAAGATGCCGAAGTGCCGATTCTTGTTCTGCTGTTTTTGGTTTCAGAAATCCTAGTAACGAAATATTCTCGGAATTGGACGAAATCAACGCCCAGGGTCCTATTTTGCCACGAAGCTTCGAGAAGTCCGAAGAAGAGACGAAGAGGGGCCACGAGGGGGCCACACCCTAGGGCGGCGCGGCCCCCCCCTTGGCCGCGCGGCCCTGTGGTGTGGGGCCCTCGTGCCGCCTCTTGACCTGCCCTTCCGCCTACTTAAAGCCTCCGTTGCGAAAACCCCGATGCACGAGAGCCACGATACGGAAAACCTTCCAGAGACGCCGCCGCCGCCGATCCCATCTCGGGGGATCCAGGAGATCGCCTCCGGCACCCTGCCGGAGAGGGGAATCATCTCCCAGAGGACCCTACGCCGCCATGGTCGCCTCCGGTGTGATGTGTGAGTAGTCTACCCCTGGACTATGGGTCCATAGCAGTAGCTAGATGGTTGTCTTCTCCCCATTGTGCTTAATTGTCGGATCTTGTGAGCTGCCTAACATGATCAAGATCATCTATCTGTAATTCTATATGTTGCGTTTGTTGGGATCCGATGAATAGAGAATACTTGTTATGTTGATTATCAAAGTTATATCTATGTGTTGTTTATGATCTTGCATGCTCTCCGTTACTAGTAGATGCTCTAGCCAAGTAGATGCTTGTAACTCCAAGAGGGAGTATTTATGCTCGATAGTGGGTTCATGCCTGCATTGACACACAGGACGATGTGAGAAAGTTCTAAGGTTGTGTTGTGCTGTTGCCACTAGGGATAAAGCATTGATGCTATGTCTAAGGATGTAGTTGTTGATTATATTACGCACCATACTTAATGCAATTGTCTGTTGCTTTGCAACTTAATACTGGAGGGGGTTCGGATGATAACCTGAAGGTGGACTTTTTAGGCATAGATGCAGTTGGATGGCGGTCTATGTACTTTGTCGTAATGCCCAATTAAATCTCACTATACTCATCATAATATGTATGTGCATGGTCATGCCCTCTTTATTTGTCAATTGCCCAACTGTAATTTGTTCACCCAACATGTTGTTTATCTTATGGGAGAGACACCTCTAGTGAACTGTGGACCCCGGTCCAATTCTCTTTACTGAAATACAATCTACTGCAATACTATTCTACTGTTTTCTGCAAACAATCATCTTCCACACAATACGGTTAATCCTTTGTTACAGCAAGCCGGTGAGATTGACAACCTCACTGTTTCGTTGGGGCAAAGTACTTTGGTTGTGTTGTGCAGGTTCCACGTTGGCGCCGGAATCCCTGATGTTGCGCCGCACTACATCCCGCCGCCATCAACCTTCAACGTGCTTCTTGGCTCCTCCTGGTTCGATAAACCTTGGTTTCTTTCTGAGGGAAAACTTGCTGCTGTGCGCATCATACCTTCCTCTTGGGGTTCCCAACGAACGTGTGAGTTACACGCCATCACTAGGCACTATGCCCTAACAATCTTATGCTATTGCATGACCAATCTCATCCAATCCCTACCATCCCCTTCGGCCTACAGCGGGGGAATTACTCACACATGGATGGGGGAAACATGGCTGGTCGATGGAGAGGCGTCGGTGGTGATGATGGCGATGATCTCCTCCAATTCCCCATCCCGGCGAGGTGCCAGAACGAAGTTTCTGGTCCCGAGACGGAGTTTCGCGAAGGTGGCGGCGTACTGGATGGTTTCTGGCGATTTCGACTAACCCCCCATGCGTTTTTAGGTCGAAGGCAATAAGTCCGAAGGAGGGCGTCGGGGGCCAGCCGAGGCCGCCACACACTAGGGCCGCGCGCCCCCCTCCTGGGCCGCGCCGGCCTAGCGTGTGGGGCCCTCGGGCCCCCACCTGGCTTGCCCTTCTGGCTCCGCCAATATTCTGGGAAAATAGGACCTTCCGCATAAATTCCGAGGATTTTCCTGAAAGTTGGATTTCTGCACAAAAACGAGACACCAGAGCAGTTCTGCTGACAACAGCGTTAGTCCGTGTTAGTTGCATCCAAAATACACAAATTAGAGGCAAAACAATAGCAAAAGTGTTCGGGAAAGTAGATACGTTTTGGACGTATAAACTCCCCCCAAGCTTAGCTTATTGCTTGTCCTCAAGCAATTCAGTTGATAACTGAGTGCGATAAAAGAACTTTCACGAACACCTTTGTTCATATGATGTAAATATTCTCATGATATGGCAAGTACTTAAGCAGTTCATAATAAGATACATGCAAATAAAATCATCTAATAGCTATGTCAATCATGGAAAAGGTACCAACAAACTAATAATGAGCATCATGAATCATGTCTATCAGCAGGATTGCAATGTTCATAGAATGATATGATAAAGTGGTATCTCACTTGCCCATAATTGTACAACAAAACATAAATGCTTGGGCACCTTTGAGGTTCATGAGAAGACTGGAAGTAGAGGTTATCAAAGATTAAAGCATCAAA
This sequence comes from Lolium perenne, assembly GCF_019359855.2. Classification (NCBI taxonomy): domain Eukaryota; kingdom Viridiplantae; phylum Streptophyta; class Magnoliopsida; order Poales; family Poaceae; genus Lolium; species Lolium perenne. The sequence continues at coordinate 62,995,541 of NC_067250.2, read as the reverse complement.
GTTATACCACAAATTAATCATATTTTGGGACAAGCCTATTATACTAAGAATGACAGTTGTGCTCTCAAGAAAGTACTCAAAGAAAGGATGGAGACTCAATGTAAAAGTAAAAGATTGACCCTTCGCAGAGGGAAGCAGGGATTAACATGTGCTAGAGCTTTTTATTTGTAAAACATGAGTAAAATTATTTTGAGAGGTGTTTGTTGTTGTCAACGAATGATAATGGGTACTCTAACTACCTCGTCAACCAGACTTTCAAGAGCGGCTCCCATGAAATTTTATTTTTGGGTGGCACTCCTTCCAACCTTCACAAACCATGGCTAACCGAATCCTCGGGTGCCTGCCAACAATCTCATACCATGAAGGAGTGCCTTTTATTTTAGTTTTATTTAGATGACACTCCTCCCCACCTTCGCTTTCTCAAGCCATGGCTAACCGAATCCTCGGGTGCCTGCCAACAATCACATACCATGGAGGAGTGTCTATTTGTAAATTTATGAAAGTTAATTAATTGGGGCTGGGAACCCCGTTGCCAGCTCTTTTTGCAAAATTATTGGATAAGCGGATGTGCCACTAGTCCATTGTGAAAGTCCGTCCGGAGTAAATGACAAGATTGAAAGATAAACACCACATACTTCCTCATGAGCTATAAAACATAAACACAAATTGAGAAGCATTTTGAAGGTTTTAAAGGTAGCACATGAGAATTTACTTGGAATGGTTTGAAATGCCATGCATAGGTATTTATGGTGGACACTCTGGAATAACTTGGTTTTCATGTGTTTGGAAGCACGAGCAGCGTTCCTGCTCAGTACAAGTGAAGGCTGGCAATAGACTGGGAAGCGACAATCAAGAGAGCAGTAACTGTCATAATCATGCTTGCGACAAAAATAAATTAACGGAGGCATAAAAGTGATACAAGAACTCTGTGGTAAAGTAAATCATCGAGGCTTAATTGACATTTGTTCAGTCATATGCATGCGTGAGCATGTGCCAAGTTGATTCAAGAGAATTATTCAGAGGAGGATACCACAATGTCATACCTATCTATGAATAAAGCAATGCAAGCAAATATTTATGACATGCTACTCATATTAATAAATTGGAGCTAATCATGAGAGGACATGAACTACTAGACTTTCTTAAATGACATATACCTCACATGAACCAACTAAGCATGCTCACATGGATGAGTATATGTACAAAAATGAAAACAAATAGAGTTCATACCAGCCTCTCACCACAATCAGATTGTCGTGGATCGTCATTATTGCTTTTTCACTTGTGTAGCTTGAATAATATGGAATGAAAACCACGCTCCAGCCACCGAAGACCATTGAACTCATAATGAACTTTACAAAACCAAAGAAGAACAGCAAATATTTTTGGTTTTTTCGAATTTGGAAATAAGAACAAAAGGAAACAAACAAACAAAGCAAAATCTTTTTGGATTTTCTTATAGCAAACCAACGATAGCAAATAGAGCAAGATAAAAGCAAGAAACTAAAATAAACAAGTGATGAAGAGAAACAACAGAAATATTTTTGGTCTTTTTGTATTTTAGGAAAGAAACAAAGCAAAAACAAGAAAATGAAAACTAAAAGAAACACAGAAAAGCAAGATGGCAGAAATCTGCCAAAACTTGACAGCAGCACAGTAATCGATTTTTAAGAAAATCTTACGCTGCTCAGCTCGAAAAGTGTTCAACTAATGAAAGTTAGATAACAACCTGGGGAACATGCACAAAAATTGGCAGCTCAAAATAACGTTCTAGCTGTGCACACGAATTTTTTTAGTAACAGTCCAGAATCTGTTTTCAGGCAGCACTTCCCCAAATATCATCTTCCTCTCATTAGAAAACCACTCAAAGAAACTAAACAAGTATATACAAGTATCCAGCAACCATAATATGCAAAAAATAAGTGATGCCGGTATACCTCCCCCCAAGCTTAGGCTTTTGGCCTAAGTGGAGATCAACCCCATGGTGCCCATGAAGTAGCACCTCCGTAGTACGACGAAGATGGATCATATTCCGGGTATGTGCTGGAAGAAGCACCCGGATACGTGACGGTGTAGTCATAAGAGGGCTCGGCGTCCTCGGAGTCATGCTGCTGGTGGAAGCCTTGTATCTTCAATTGCTCATCCACCTCCTCCTTAAAGCGCGACCATGGTTTCCTGTCAATACTGAACAAATCTGGCATCGGCAAAAGGATTTCCCTCTCTTCCCCGTCAGCAAACAATATTCTATAGACAATGTTATCTAAACTAGAGTCGGCCGTAACAAATTGGTGACTCTTCATAGCAGTAATATCGAGCCTCATAGGAGTTATTTTTACATCTGTAGGGTCAAGAGGAAGCTCTAAATATGCTAAAACGCGCGAAGCAATAATTCCTCCAAATATAGGCCCCTTGTTAGACAAGCGGCGAGCAACAAGAGCACCAAGATGATAAGGCGTGTCCCCAGTGAGTGCATCAATTAAGAAACCAAGGTGATAGCTAGATATGTTACTAGTGTTCTCCCTACCAAGAATGCTAGTACCGATGTAATAAGCAAAATACTTAATGGCGGGGAGTTGAATGTTTCTTATCTTGCCACGCTGAATGGTGCGACAATCATCATTGGTGATCCCTCGATAGAGCTCCAGCAATTCCTTGGGGTTATCCTCGATCTTCCTTGCTGTACCTACAGGGGCAATACCCAATGCAGCACAAAAAATTTCCAACTTCATAGTAATAGGTTTACCATAGATCTTGAATGCAACTGTCGGGCGAAAGTGCTTATTGTTGAACTTGAAGCTCTCCACAAAGATTTTAGTGAGCGTGTAGTATTGCTCACTCTCATCTCCCACATAGGTGGTTAAGCCTGCCTTACCGATGAGGGTCAAGAAATCATCCAACAACCCCGCATTACTCAAAAAGTCATAACATGGGAAGGATGCAGCATTAGGGACTCCATTGTCCTCTTCGGGTGTGAAGCTTGGTGCGATGAGGTCCTCATTATAGGATTGCCTGAATCAGGTGGATGACCTCGAGGGCCTCCCCGTGCTTGTTGTCTCTCTTTCAAACACTTCTCCAAAGTTACAATTATCCATCTTCCTTTTCTGAAATTTGTCAACAAACATTATAAAATTTGATTTGGTGACATATAATTGAGGGAAACTACCATAGGAACTTGCTAGAGTACAAATCATGCATCAAAACTAGTTTCTACCACTTAGAACAAGCATGCAAGCTCACTAATCATGTTACCTACAGCAGCAAAATATTCAAGATATACTCCACCAAACAAAATTCTACTTGGATAATCGGAGGAGTCACATACCGGAGAGCAAATGTGCCAAATTTCAGACAAAAATCTGGGCTGAGCAAAGAGATCGAGAAATGTGGAGCTCTTGAGCAAAAATGCGAGTGAGAGGAACCTGGTGCGAGTTTTTTCGGGAGAGAGAAAAGAGTGGGAGGAAGAGATGATGTGGTGGGGCAAGGAGGGGCCCACACACCAGGGTGGCGCGCCCCCCTTCCTGGCCGCGCCGGCCTGTGGGGTGCCACCCTGGGGTGCCCCACTGGTCATCCCCAGGTGTTCCCAGGTGCCTCGTCGAAAAATAGGACCAATGGTATAATTTTTGTGAATTTTTGAAAACTTTGAAAAATGCACATTTCTGGGTGTTAAATTTACTATTACTGGGCAGAAAAAGATTTTGAAATCTCTAATTAACTAAAGAACTTTGCAAAACAAAAGTGCTACAGCAAATAGAACAAGTGGAGGGAGAAAGAGATGTTGTTTAGTTCCTCTATGCATATAAAATGAATTTGTTAACAAGGTTGATCAAGTCTTGCCACCAAATAAATTTTACATAGCATAAGAAGAAATAAACCTCAAATCAATCATGTTACCTTGTATTGTATTGATATGGATCCAATCACAAGAGTTTGATATTCTTCTTTAGGCTCATATATTGGACAATCAATAGTTCCCACTTTGATAGTTCTCACATTAGAAATTGTATTAACTCCACATGCTTTCTCAATCCTCTTGGGAAAATAAACGGTATGCTCCTTGTCATCAACATTGAAAGTAACTTTTCCTTTATTGCAATCAATAACAGCCCCTGCGGTGTTAAGAAAAGGTCTCCCAAGAATAATAGACATATTATCATCTTTAGGCATTTCCAACACAACAAAATCAGTTAATATCAAGCAGTTATTAGTAACTTGAACAGGAACATCCTCACATATACCAACAGGAATAGCAGTAGATTTATCAGCCATTTGCAAAGATATATCAGTTGGTATCAACTTATCGAAATAAAGTCTCTTATAAAGAGAGAAAGGCATAACACTAACACCCGCTCCCAAATCACATAGAGAAGTTCTAACATAATTATTCTTAATAGAACAAGGAATAGTCGGTATACCTGGGTCGCCAAGCTTCTTTGGAACCTTACCATTAAAAGAGTAATTAGCAAGCATAGTGGAAATCTCCTCATTAGGAATTTTCCTTTTGTGAGACACAATATCTTTCATATACTTTGAATAAGGAGGCAATTTAATAGCATCAGTCAAAGGTATTTGCAGGAATAAAGGTTTCATCCAATCACAGAATTTATTATAGTGTTCTTCTTCCTTTGATTTTAGTTTCTTAGCAGGAAAAGGCATTTGCTTTTGAACCCAAGGTTCCCTTTCACTACCATGTTTCTTAGCAATAAAATCTTCTTTAGTATACTTCTTATTTTTAGCATGCTTTTCAGGTTCTTCTTCAACCTCTTCTTTATCAGAAGCATCATACTTATCATTATCTTTATCATGTTCATTACCACTTTCAGTTTCAGCATCAGAAATAGAAATACTATTAGGATCATTAACAGGCTCAGAGGATTCCGCAACAGTTTTATGTTTCTTTTTCTTTTTCTTAGATGGAGCACTAGTTTCAGTTCATTGAGAATCTTGTTCAACTCTTTTGGGATGCCCTTCAGGATATAGAGGATCCTGGGTAGAAACACCGCCTCTAGTTGTTACTTCATAAGTATGATTTTCTTTAGAATTATCTTTTAACAAGTCCTTTTGCACTTTAGTGAGTTGATCAATTTGAGTTTGAACCATTTGAAAATGTTTAACAAGCATCTTAACATCATTGGAGGTTCTCTCCACAATACCTTGCAATTCACCAATAGCTCGAGAATTTTCCATTAAATGATTCTCTACTCTCATATTGAAATTACTTTGCTTAACAATATAATTATCAAACTCATCTAAGCATTGAGCAGGAGGTTTTGAATACGGAATATCTTCTCTAGTAAAGCGTTCAAGAGAGTGTACCTCAATCATGGATGAAGGGGGAGTGATCTTACATGAATCTTCTATGGGAGGTAAATTCTTCACGTCTTCGGATTTAATACCCTTCTCTTTAAGAGATATCTTGGCTTCCCTCATATCTTCATCATTTAATTTAATCATACCCCTCTTCTTCAATATTGGTGTCGGGGTTGGTTCAGGTGTAGACCAATCATCGTGATTCCGGCCTATTCTAGCCAATAATTCTTCAGCGTCGTCTGGAGTTCTTTTCCTGAAAACACAACCAGCACAACTATCCAAGTATGCCCTAGACTCAATGGTTAGTCCACTATAAAATATATCAAGTAAATCATGCTTTTCCAAATCATGGTCAGGTCGAGCTCTAATAAGAGAGCAAAATCTAGCCCAAGCCTCAGGCAATTTCTCTCCATCTTCCTGGTCAAAATTATAAATTCTCTGCAAAGCAATATGTTGAGCACTAGCAGGAAAGTATTTCCGGAAGAAAACATCAAGCAATTCTTTTGGACTATTAATAGAATCAGGTGGCAAACTATTATACCAAGTTTTAGCATCATCCTTTAATGAGAAAGGTAAAATTTTAGCAACGAAATAAGTACGCTTCCTAACATCATCAGAAAACAAGCTACTAAGAGTAGATAGCTCAATCATGTGTTCTACAGCACTTTCTTTTTCAGTACCACAAAAAGGTGTTTTCTCCACAATAGATATATGAGACAAATCAAGAGAAAAATCATAATCTTTATCCTTAATGTTTATAGGAGATGTGGCAAATTTAGGATCAGGAGACAGTTTATATCTAACAGTATGTTGTGCAAGCAACTTTTTAATTTTTCTTGCATCAGTAGTAGCATTGCATTTATCAATAAAATCATCATCAAGTTCTACATAATCTTCATCAAGATCATCACTAGAGTATTCAACAGACTCAGGTGAATTAACAGGTGTAGCAGCATTTTCATTAGGAGTTTCAGCATTTTCAATTTGTCTAGACCTAGCAATTGTAGCATCTAGAAAAGATCCCAATGAACCACTATCATCAAGCACAGCAGAAGCATCATCAATATTATAAGAATTTTCAGATCTGGCAGAAGTATCAGCATGTGAAGCATGTGGTGGTGAAACAAGTTTATCAATCACAGATGGTGAATCAAGAGCAGCAGAGGTACTAAGAGTTGTACCTTTTCTTGTAGTGGATGGTAATATGGAAACTTTAGGATCGCGAGGTTTACCCATGATGGAGAATTTGCAGCGAACAATATCAATCCAAGTGAACTTCCAAATAAAGCTATGCTCCCCGACAACGGTGCCAGAAAATAGTCTTGATGACCCACAAGTATAGGGGATCGCAACAGTCTTCGAGGGAAGTAAAACCCAATTTATTGATTCGACACAAGGGGAGACAAAGAATACTTGAAAGCCTTAACAGCGGAGTTGTCAATTCAGCTGCACCTGGAAACAGACTTGCTCGCAAGAGTTTATCAGTAGTAATAATTTTATAGCAGTAGCAGTAGTGAAATAACAACAGCAGAGTAAAAAAGGCAGCAGTAGTGATTATAGTAAACAGCAGGATTAAAATACTGTAGGCATAGGGATGGATGAACGGGCGTTGCATGGATGAGAGAAACTCATGTAACAATCAAAGCAGGGCATTTGCAGATAATAATAAAACGGTATCCAAGTACTAATCAATCAATAGGCATGTGTTCCATATATAGTCGTACGTGCTCGCAATGAGAAACTTGCACAACATCTTTTGTCCTACCAGCCGGTGGCAGCCGGGCCTCTAGGGAATCTACTGGAAATTAAGGCACTCCTTTTAATAGAGCACCGGAGCAAAGCATTAACACTCCGTGAACACATGTGATCCTCATATCACCGCCATCCCCTCCGGTTGTCCCAATTCCTGTCACTTTGGGGCCTCGGGTTTCGGACAGCAATACGTGTATACAACTTGCAGGTAAGATCATAAAGCAATGAATATCATAATGAAACAATAACATGTTCAGATCTGAGATCATGGCACTCGGGCCCTAGTGACAAGCATTAAGAATAACAAGTTGCAACAATATCATAAAAGCACCAATTACGGATACTAGGCACTATGCCCTAACAATCTTATGCTATTACATGACCAATCTCATCCAATCCCTACCATCCCCTTCGGCCTACAGCGGGGGAATTACTCACACATGGATGGGGGAAACATGGCTGGTCGATGGAGAGGCGTCGGTGGTGATGATGGCGATGATCTCCTCCAATTCCTCGTCCCGGCGAGGTGCCAGAACGGAGTTTCTGGTCCCGAGACGGAGTTTCGCGACGGTGGCGGCGTACTGGATGGTTTCTGGCGATTTCGACTAACCCCCCGTGCGTTTTTAGGTCGAAGGCAATAAGTAGTCCGAAGGAGGGCGTCGGGGGCCAGCCGAGGCCGCCACACACTAGGGCCGCACGCCCCCCTCCTGGGCCGCGCCGGCCTAGCGTGTGGGGCCCTCGGGCCCCCACCTGGCTTGCCCTTCTGGATCCGCCAATATTCTGGGAAAATAGGACCTTCCGCATAAATTCCGAGGATTTTCCTGAAAGTTGGATTTCTGCACAAAAACGAGACACCAGAGCAGTTCTGCTGAAAACAGCGTTAGTCCATGTTAGTTGCATCCAAAATACACAAATTAGAGGCAAAACAATAGCAAAAGTGTTCGGGAAAGTAGATACGTTTTGGACGTATCAGCAAGTGCGAGTTTTGGTTGAAGGAAGTAGGATTCCTGGGACACATCTTGTCTGCAGGAGGAATTGCCGTCGATCCCGCCAAGATCAAGACCGTTACAGAATGGAAAGCCCCAACCACTCAGACATAAGTCCGTGCATTTCTCGGATTAGCGGGATATTACCGCAGATTTGTTGAAGGATTTTCGAGCATAGCCCGACCCATGACTCAACTGTTGAAGAAGGATAAGAAGTTTGAATGGACTGATAAATGTGAAGAGAGTTTCCAGCAGCTCAAGCGCAGATTGACCTCAGCCCCAATTTTGATCATGCCGGACATCACCAAGCCATTTGACGTCTACTGTGATGCATCCAAGATTGGTCTCGGATGTGTGTTGATGCAAGAAGTCAAGGTGATATCATATCTGTCAAGACAACTGAAGCAACATGAGCAGAATTATCCAACCCATGACTTAGAGCTAGCAGCAGTAGTCTTAGCCCTGAAGGTATGGCGTCATTACCTCATGGGTAATCGATGCGAGATCTATTCAGATCACAAGAGCCTGAAGTACATTTTCACACAGAAGGAGCTGAATATGAGGCAGAGAAGATGGTTAGAGTTAATCAAGGATTACGATATGGAAATTCACTATCACCCCGGCAAGGCCAATGTGGTAGCGGATGCCCTGAGTAGACTGCCGTGTCAGTTGAACTCCATGATAGCAGAAGAACAACCTAGCCTATACCAAGAGTTTGAGCAGTTTAGAATGGAACTAGTTAGTGAAGGATTCCTAGCCAGCATAGAGCTTCAGCCCACCTTGATTGGTCAGATCAAAGAAGCACAGAAAGGAAATGCCAGCATTGACGGAATTGTAGGATAACGTAGCATAGAAAACAAAAAATTTCCTACCGCGAACACGAAATCCAAGCCAAGATGCAATCTAGAAGACGGTAGCAACGAGGGGATTGTCGAGTCTCACCCTTGAAGAGATTCCAAAGCCTACAAGATGAGGCTCTTGTTGCTGCGGTAGACGTTCACTTGCCGCCTGCAAAAGCGCGTAGAAGATCTTGATCACGGCGCCACGAACGGGCAGCACCTCCGTACTCGGTCACACGTTCGGTTGTTGATGAAGACGACGTCCACCTCCCCGTTCCAGCGGGCAGCGGAAGTAGTAGCTCCTCTTGAATCCGATAGCACGACGGCGTGGTGTCGGTGGTGGTGGAGAAATCCGGCGGAGCTTCGCTAAGCGTGCGGGATGTGGTGGAGGAGAGAGGGCCGCTAGGGTTTGGGAGAGGGGGGCGCCGGCCACTATGGGGTGCGGCCACCTTGTGGTCTTTGGGTGGCCGGCCCCCTCCCCTTGGCCCCTCATTATATAGGTGGAAGCCCCAAGTGTTGGACTACAAGTCTCCGAATAAGACCCGAACCCAAAACCTTCCATGTGATAGGGAAACCTACCCAAGGTGGGAATCCCACTTGAGGTGGGATTCCCCCTTTCCATGTGGGGGGGTGGCCGGCCCCCATAGGGGAGTCCACTTGGGACTCCTCCCCCTTAGGGTTGGCCGGCCATGGGAGGTGGAGTCCCTCCGGGACTCCGCCTTCCTTAGTGGTTTCTTCCGTACTTTTCTAGAACCTTCTAGAACCTTCCATAGAACCTTCCGGATCATTTTAAATCACATAAAATGACTTCCTATATATGAATCTTATTCTCCGGACCATTCCGGAACTCCTCGTGATGTCCGGGATCTCATCCGGGACTTCGAACAAATATTCGAACTCCATTCCATATTCAAGTTCTACCATTTCAACATCCAACTTTAAGTGTGTCACCCTACGGTTCGCGAACTATGCGGACATGGTTGAGTACTCACTCCGACCAATAACCAATAGCGGGATCTGGAGATCCATAATGGATCCCACATATTCAACGATGACTTAGTGATCGAATGAACCATTCACATATGATACCAATTCCCTTTGTCACGCGATATTTTACTTGTCCGAGGTTTGATCATCGGTATCACTCTATACCTTGTTCAACCTCGTCTCCTGACAAGTACTCTTTACTAAATCTTGCGTGGTATGTGGTCTCTTATGAACTTATTCATATGCTTGCAAGACATTAGACGACATTCCACAGAGAGGGCCCAGAGTATATCTATCCGTCATCGGGATGGACAAATCCCACAGTTGATCCATATGCCTCAACTCATACTTTCCGGATACTTAATCCCACCTTTATAACCACCCATTTACGCAGTGGCGTTTGATGTAATCAAAGTACCTTTCCGGCATAAGTGATTTACATGATTTCATGGTCATAAGGACTAGGTAACTATGTATCGAAAGCTTATAGCAAATAACTTAATGACGTGATCTTATGCTACGCTTAATTGGGTGTGTCCATTACATCATTCATATAATGATATAACCTTGTCATTAATAACATCCAATGTTCATGATTATGAAACTAATCATCTATTAATCAACAAGCTAGTTAAGAGGCTTACTAGGGACTCATTTGTTTGTTTACATAACACACATGTATCAATGTTTCGGTTAATACAATTATAGCATGGTATATAAACATTTATCATAAACATAAAGATATATAATAACCACTTTTATTATTGCCTCTTGGGCATATCTCCAACAGTCTCCCACTTGCACTAGAGTCAATAATCTAGATTACATTGTAAGGTACCTAACACCCATGGCATTCTGGTGTTGGTCATGCTTTGCCCTAGGGAGAGCTTTAGTCAACGGATCTGCTACATTCGGATCAGTGTGTACTTTGCAAATCTTTACTTCTCCATCTTCGATGTACTCGCGAATCGAATGATAACGTAGCTTGATATGCTTCAGCCTCTTGTGTGACCTTGGTTCTTGTGCATTGGCGATAGCACCCATGTTGTCACAGTAGATGACTAGTGGGTCCAATGCACTAGGAACCACACCGAGCTCTACAATGAACCTTTTCATCCATACCGCTTCTGATGAAGCCTCTGAAGCCGCTATGTACTCCGATTCTGTTGAGGATTTCGCCACCGTGCACTGCTTCGAGCTTGCCCAGCTTACTGCAGCACCATTCAATATAAACACGTACCCATCGTGACTTAGAGTCATCAGGATCAGTGTTCCAACTTGCATCGGTGTAACTTGTTACAACGAGCTCTTGGTCACCTCCATAACAAAGAAACATATCCTTAGTTCTTTTCAAGTACTTCAGGATATTCTTAACCGCTGTCCAGTGTTCCATTCCTGGATCACTTTGATATCTGCTAGTCAAACTAACAGCATGTGCTATATCCGGTCTTGTACATAGCATGGCATACATGATAGAGCCTACCGCCGAGGCATAGGGGATCTGACTCATCCTTTCTCTTTCTTCTGCCGTAGCCGGACCTTGAGTCTTACTCAAGACCTTGCACAGTAACATAGGTAAGAATCCTTTCTTACTTTCGTCCATTCTAAACTTCTTTAGAATCTTGTCCAGATATGTACTCTGTGATAGCCCTATTAGACGTCTTGATCTATCTCTATAAATCTTGATGCCTAATATATACGATGCTTCACCAATGTCTTTCATTGAAAAACTATTATTCAAATAACCCTTTACACTGCTTAATAGTTCTATATCACTCCCAATCAATAATATGTCATCTACATATAATATCAGGAATGCTACAGAGCTCCCACTCACTTTCTTGTAAATACAGGCCTCTCCATGACACTGTATAAACCCGAAGTCTTTGATCACCTTATCAAAGCATCGGTTCCAACTTCTCGATGCTTGCTTTAGTCCATAGATTGAACGCTGAAGCTTGCATACTTTGTTAGCATTTTTAGGATCGACAAAACCTTTGGGTTGTACCATATACAACTCTTCCTCAATGTCTCCATTAAGGAACGCCATTTTGACATCCATCTGCCAAATGTCATAATCGAAAAATGCAGCTATTGCTAACAAAATCCTCACAGATTTTAGCTTCGCTACAGGTGAGAAAGTCTCATCGTAGTCAACACCTTGAATTTGTCGGAAACCCTTTGCGACAAGTCGAGCTTTATAGACAGTAATATTACCATCAGCATCTGTTTTTCTCTTGAAGATCCATTTATTCTCGACAGCCTTGCGGCTATCAGGTAAGTCTACCAAAGTCCATACTTTGTTATCATACATGGATCCCATTTCGGATTTCATGGCTTCTTGCCATTTGTTGGAATCTAGGCTCATCATCGCTTCTTCATACGTCGCAGGGTCTTCATCATTGTTATCCACAATCATGACATTTAGACAAGGATCATACCAATCTGGAGTGGCACGTTCCCTTGTCGATCTGCGAGGTTCAGTAGCTATCTCATTTGAAGTTTCATGATCATTATCATTAGCTTCCTCTGTTGTCGGTGCAGGCGGCACAGGAACATCTTCCGGTACTGCGCTACTCTGATCAACGAGCTGAGATTCTTCAATCTCATCGAGTTCTACTTTTCTTCCAGTCACTTCTTTAGTGAGAAATTCTTTCTCAAGAAAGGTTCCATTCTTAGCAACAAAGATCTTGCCTTCGGATCTGTGATAGAAAGTGTACCCTATAGTTTCCTTAGGGTATCCTATGAAGACGCATTTCTCCGCTTTGGGTTCTAGCTTGTCCGGTTGTAACTTTTTTACATAGGCTTCGCAACCCCAAACTTTAAGGAACGACAGCTTAGGTTTCTTATTAAACCATAATTCATACAGCGTCGTTTCAACGGATTTTGATGGTGCTCTATTTAAAGTGAATGCGGCTGTCTCTAATGCATAACTCCAAAATGATAACGGCAAATCAGTAAGAGACATCATAGAACGAACCATATCTAAGAGAGTTCGATTACGATGTTCGGACACATCGTTTCGTTGTGGTGTTCCCGGCGGTGTCAATTGTGAAAGTATTCCGCATTTATTTAAATGCATGCCAAACTCATAACTCAGATATTCACCTTCGCGATCAGATCGTAGAAATTTAATCTTCTTGTTACGTTGATTTTCTACTTCACTTTGGAATTCCTTAAACTTCTCAAAAGTTTCGGATTTATGTTTCATGAAATAGATATACCCATATCTACTCAGATCATCTGTGAAGGTTAGAACATAACGATATCCACCGCGCGATGCTACACTCATTGGTCCGCACACATCGGTATGTATGATTTCCAATAAGTCAGTAGCTCGCTCCATAATACCAGAGAATGGAGTCTTAGTCATTTTTCCCATTAGACATGCTTCGCATCTATCAAGTGACTCAAAGTCAAGTGATTCAAGTAATCCATCGGTATGGAGTTTCTTCATGCGTTTCACTCCAATATGACCAAGGCAGCGATTGCCACATATAAGTAGAATTATCATTCAATTTAATTCGCTTAGCATCAATGTTATGTATATGTGTATCACTACTATCGAGATCTAACAGAAATAAGCCATTCTTTTCAGGTGCTCGACCATAAAAGATATTATTCATAAAAATAGAACAACCATTATTCTCAGACTTGAATGAATAACCGTCTTGCATTAAACAAGATCCAGATATAATGTTCATGCTCAACGCGGGTACAAAATAACAATTATTGAGGCTTAAAACTAATCCCGAAGGTAGATGTAGAGGAAGTGTGCCGACAGCGATCACATCGACTTTGGATCCATTTCCAACGCGCATGGTCACTTCATCCTTTAGTAGTCTTCGTTTATTCTTTAGTTCCTATTTCGAGTTACAAATATGAGCAACCGAACCAGTATCAAATACCCAGGTACTAGTGCGAGAACCAGTAAGATAAACATCTATAACATGTATATCAGATATACCTTCTTTCTTCTTCTTGACAAGGCCGCTCTTCAGATCCGCCAAATACTTGGAGCAATTACGCTTCCAGTGTCCCTTCTCCTTGCAGTAATAGCACTCAGCATCAGGCTTAGGGCCAGTCTTAGGTTTCACAGGAGGCGTGGCAGCTTTCTTGCCACCCTTCTTGAATTTTCCCTTAGACTTGTCCTGTTTCTTGAAACTGGTGGTCTTGTTGACCATCAACACTTGGTGCTCTTTCTTGATCTCAATCTCAGCAGATTTTAGCATGGAGAAGAGTTCAGGTAACTCTTTGTTCATGTTCTGCATATTGTAGTTCATCACAAAGTTCTTGTAACTAGGTGGCAGTGATTGAAGGACACGATTAATCCCCAGTCGGTTAGGAATCACTATTCCCAAATCACTGAGTTTCTTCGCATGCCCGGTCATGGCGAGCATGTGCTCACTAACGGAGCTGCCTTCTTCCATCATGCAGCTGAAGAAGTGTTTCGATGCTTCATAGCATTCCACGACGCATGAGTCTCAAAGATAGTTTTCAACTCATTGACTAACTCATGTGGATCGTGGTGCTCAAAACGTTTTGAAGATCGGCTTCAGACTGCACGGGGATGGCACACTGAACTTGAGAGTACCGAGTTTTCCGAGTCGCGTAAACATTCTTTACTTCATCGGTTTCAGTTTCTGCAGGAGGGTCACCTTGCGGTGCATCAAGCACATATTGCAGATTTCCGCCATTGAGGAAGATCCTCACATGACGGAACCAGTCGGTGAAGTTGCTACCGTTGCTCTTAAGCTTTTCTTTCTCTAGGAACTGATTAAAATTGATTGGGGACGCCATATCTACAACATATTTGCAATAGTTTAGACTAAGTTTATGACAAATTGAGTTCAAATTTTAATTCAACATAATTAAAAACTAGGTGAACTCCCACTCAAAACAATATCCCTCGCATTGTCTTAGTGATCACACGAACCAAATCCACCACACCAAGTTCGATCATCACGAGACAAGATGTAACTTCAATGGCGAACACTCAAAGTGTTCATCATATCAATCATATGATTCATGCTCTACCTTTCGGTATCACATGTTCCGAGACCATGTCTGTACATGCTAGGCTCGTCAAGGCCACCTTAGTATCCGCATGTTTAAAACTGGCTTACACCCGTTGTATGCACTTGTTGAATCTATCACACCCGATCATCACGAGATGCTTCGAAACGACAAGTCTTGGCAACGGTGCTACTAAGGATGAACACTTTATTATCTTGATATTTTAGTGAGAGGGATCATCTTATAATGCTACCGTCGCGATCTAAGCAAAATAAGATGCATAAAAGGATTAACATCACATGCAGTTCATATGTGATATGATATGGCCCTTTTGTCTTTGCGCCTTTGATCTTCATCTCCAAAGCACAGACATGATCTCCATCATCAACGGGCATGATCTCCATCATCGTCGGCGAAGCACCAAGGTCAATGGCGCCATCTTCATGATTGTCCTCCATGTAGCAACTATTACAACTACTTTGAAATACTACTCAACATGAAATTTAAAGACAACCATAAGGCTCCTGCCGGTTGCCACAATACAATAATGATCATCTCATACATAGTCATCATCACATTATGGCCATATCACATCACCAAACCCTGCAAAAACAAGTTAGACGTTCTCTAATTTGGTTTGCATATTTTACGTGGTTTAGGGTTTTCGAGTAAGATCCAATCTACCTACGAACATGAACCACAACGGTGATACTAGTGTTGTCAATAGAAGAGTAAATTGAATCTTCACTATAGTAGGAGAGACAGACACCCGCAAAGCCACTTATGCAATACAAGTTGCATGTCGAGCGTGGAGCAAATCTCATGAACGCGGTCATGTAAAGTTAGCCCGAGCCGCTTCATCCCACTATGCCACAAAGATGCAAAGTACTCAAACTAAAGACAACAAAAGCATCAACGCCCACAAAACCATTGTGTTCTAATCGTGCAACCATCTATGCATAGACATGGCTCTGATACCACTGTAGGATAACGTAGCATAGAAAACAAAAATTTTCCTACCGCGAACACGAAATACAAGCCAAGATGCAATCTAGAAGACGGTAGCAACGAGGGGATTGTCGAGTCTCACCCTTGAAGAGATTCCAAAGCCTACAAGATGAGGCTCTTGTTGCTGCGGTAGACGTTCACTTGCCGCTTGCAAAAGCGCGTAGAACATCTTGATCACGGTGCCACGAACGGGCAGCACCTCCGTACTCGGTCACACGTTCGGTTGTTGATGAAGACGACGTCCACCTCCCCGTTCCAGCGGGCAGCGGAAGTAGTAGCTCCTCTTGAATCCGACAGCACGACGGCGTGGTGTCGGTGGTGGTGGAGAAATCCGGCGGAGCTTCGCTAAGCGTGCGGGATGTGGTGGAGGAGAGAGGGCCGCTAGGGTTTGGGAGAGGGGGGCGCCGGCCACTATGGGGTGCGGCCACCTTGTGGTCCTTGGGTGGCCGGCCCCCTCCCCTTGGCCCCTCATTATATAGGTGGAAGCCCCAAGTGTTGGACTACAACTCTCCGAATAAGACCCGAACCCAAAACCTTCCATGTGATAGGGAAACCTACCCAAGGTGGGAATCCCACTTGAGGTGGGATTCCCCCTTTCCATGTGGGGGGGTGGCCGGCCCCCATAGGGGAGTCCACTTGGGACTCCTCCCCCTTAGGGTTGGCCGGCCATGGGAGGTGGAGTCCCTCCGGGACTCCGCCTTCCTTAGTGGTTTCTTCCGGACTTTTCTAGAACCTTCTAGAACCTTCCATAGAACCTTCCGGATCATTTTAAATCACATAAAATGGCTTCCTATATATGAATCTTATTCTCCGGATAATTTCGGAACTCCTCGTGATGTCCGGGATCTCATCCGGGACTTCGAACAAATATTCGAACTCCATTCCATATTCAAGTTCTACCATTTCAACATCCAACTTTAAGTGTGTCACCCTACGGTTCGCGAACTATGCGGACATGGTTGAGTACTCACTCCGACCAATAACCAATAGCGGGATCTGGAGATCCATAATGGCTCCCACATATTCAACGATGACTTAGTGATCGAATGAACCATTCACATACGATACCAATTCCCTTTGTCACGCGATATTTTACTTGTCCGAGGTTTGATCATCGGTATCACTCTATACCTTGTTCAACCTCGTCTCCTGACAAGTACTCTTTACTCGTACCGTGGTATGTGGTCTCTTATGAACTTATTCATATGCTTGCAAGACATTAGACGACATTCCACCGAGAGGGCCCAGAGTATATCTATCCGTCATCGGGATGGACAAATCCCACTGTTGATCCATATGCCTCAACTCATACTTTCCGGATACTTAATCCCACCTTTATAACCACCCATTTACGCAGTGGCGTTTGATGTAATCAAAGTACCTTTCCGGCATAAGTGATTTACATGATCTCATGGTCATAAGGACTAGGTAACTATGTATCGAAAGCTTATAGCAAATAACTTAATGACGTGATCTTATGCTACGCTTAATTGGGTGTGTCCATTACATCATTCATATAATGATATAACCTTGTCATTAATAACATCCAATGTTCATGATTATGAAACTAATCATCTATTAATCAACAAGCTAGTTAAGAGGCTTACTAGGGACTCATTTGTTTGTTTACATAACACACATGTATCAATGTTTCGGTTAATACAATTATAGCATGGTATATAAACATTTATCATAAACATAAAGATATATAATAACCACTTTTATTATTGCCTCTTGGGCATATCTCCAACAGGAATCAAGAGCCAAATAGCTGCAGGAAAGGCACCAGGATTCACCGAAGATGAAGAAGGAGTGCTTTGGTACAACGGATGCCTATGTGTGCCATCAGATTCAGAGTTGAAGCAAGTCATTCTGATGGAAGCCCATGATACCCTTTATTCCATTCACCCCGGAGGTACCAAGATGTATCAAGATTTGAAGGAACAATTTTGGTGGCATGGAATGAAGCGAGAGATCGGAAGCTACATCGCCAAGTGTGATATCTGTCAGAGAGTCAAGGCAGAACATCAGCGACCCGCAGGACTGCTACAGCCATTGCAGATTCCAGAATGGAAGTGGGATTCTATAGGAATGGACTTCATCACTGGACTGCCCAAATCAAGCAAAGGAAATGATTCTATCTGGGTAGTGGTCGACAGATTGACCAAGGTAGCCCATTTTATCCCTGTCAAGACCACCTATCAAGGCCCGAAGTTAGCTGAGTTATATATATCCAGAATAGTCGCCCTGCACGGAACCCCGAAGTCAATTGTGTCAGATAGAGGATCCCAATTCACCTCAAGATTCTGGCAGAAAGTACATGAAGGACTAGGTACTCGACTGAATTTCAGCACAGCATATCACCCGCAGACTAATGGACAGACTGAAAGGGTCAACCAGATACTCGAAGACATGTTAAGAGCTTGTGTACTGGAATATGGATCCAAGTGGGAAGACTGCCTGCCTTACGCAGAATTGTCGTACAACAACAGTTATCAAGCCAGCTTACAGATGGCCCCCTTTGAAGCCATGTACGGAAGGAAGTGGCGTACCCCTCTGAATTGGTCGGAAGTCGGAGAAAGCCAAGTCTTTGGACCAGATGTTCTCCGAGAAGCTGAAGAAAAGGTGCACAAGATCCGCGAGTACCTCAAGACTGCTCAGTCAAGACAGAAGAGTTACGCCGACAAGAGACGCCGAGAAATGACTTTCGAGATCGGAGATTTTGTCTATCTTAAAGTATCCCCCCTCAAAGGAATGCAGAGATTTCAGCTGAAAGGAAAGCTTGCACCCCGATATGTCGGACCCTTCAAAGTTCTGAGTCGCCGAGGAGGAGTATCTTATCAACTGGAACTACCGGAAGAAATGTCGGCTGTGCACGACGTGTTTCACATCTCACTACTCCGGAAGTGCTTGGAAGTGCCGGAGAAGACAGAAGTGTTCAAGAATATCGATCACAGATCGTTCGATATCAACACGGACTTGACATATCACGAAGTACCGATTCGCATCCTGGAAGAAGCTTACAGAACCACCCGCACCAGGAGTATCAAGTTCCTGAAGATTCAATGGAGCAACCACACCGAAGAAGAAGCCACCTGGGAGCGAGAAGATGATATGAAGAAGGAATACCCAGATCTCTTTAGTACCTAGTTTTCTTTAAGATCTCGGGATGAGATCTTTTGTAAGGGGGAAGGGTTTGTAACATCCCAAAATTTCAATAAAGGAGAAAAGGGAAAGTTTCCAAAATGCAAAAATTAGAACCAACAAAAACTTTTTATCTCCATATAGTGCTATGCATATAACTCACCTTTTATATTTGTGTTAGTGTGCATTTGCCATGATGATTGCTTGTGTGATTGCAAGTGTGCTGAAACCCTAATCAATGATCTCATGATCACCCAAATAGAAGGAAAAAGAAAAGAGAAAATAAAATGGAAAAATCAAACCAACACTCACATATGGTTTATGCCATTTTTGCAAATCCTAAACCTAGACCATTTTGGCTTGCACCATTGGTTGTGAATGGTTACTAAACCCTTATTAACTCTTTTGGAATCAAAGAAACTCAAATCAAATCAAATTTGAATGAAATATGAGCTCACATGCACTAATGGTCAATTGGGCAAATCTTAGCCTGATGCCCTCTTTGAGCCTCTGTTTTGAAAGATTTCTAAACTAAACATGGACAACTCTTTGCACCTCACCCAAGACAACATCAAAGTGAACAACTTTGCCCAAAACCATCACTGCAAATTGTTGCTCATTTTCAAATGGTGATCAAGCAAAATAGAGACTTTGAAACAGATTTAAGATAATGTGCATTTTGGATCTTTGCAAAAAAATTGAAATTTGACCACCACCACCACCATTCTACTGCAAATAATATATGATTGCAACCCACCAAAATTCATCCAAAAATTCGAAAATAACTTTCTTGCGGCCATTTCATCAAACACATGGTGAGCACAATTCTGCCAACCTCATACATTGCAAAACCCATTGGATAATCACCTCTCCCTTCAACCCTAGGTCATCCTCTGTACCTCTCTGACCCTTCTACACTTTGCCAAACACAATAGACAAGATTTAGTACATAGGGTCGTCATCATTTGACCAAAATCATCCATGCCGTGGCATGGCATGGACATGTGTAGGATAACGTAGCATAGAAAACAAAAAAATTTCCTACCGCGAACACGAAATCCAAGCCAAGATGCAATCTAGAAGACGGTAGCAACGAGGGGATTGTCGAGTCTCACCCTTGAAGAGATTCCAAAGCCTACAAGATGAGGTTCTTGTTGCTGCGGTAGACGTTCACTTGCCGCTTGCAAAAGCGCGTAGAAGATCTTGATCACGGCGCCACGAACAGGCAGCACCTCCGTACTCGGTCACACGTTCGGTTGTTGATGAAGACGACGTCCACCTCCCCGTTCCAGCGGGCAGCGGAAGTAGTAGCTCCTCTTGAATCGGACAGCACGATGGCGTGGTGTCGGTGGTGGTGGAGAAATCCGGCGGAGCTTCGCTAAGCGTGCGGGATGTGGTGGAGGAGAGAGGGCCGCTAGGGTTTGGGAGAGGGGGGCGCCGACCACTAAGGGGTGCGGCCACCTTGTGGTCTTTGGGGTGGCCGGCCCCCTCCCCTTGGCCCCTCATTATATAGGTGGAAGCCCCAAGTGTTGGACTACAAGTCTCCGAATAAGACCCGAACCAAAAACCTTCCATGTGATAGGGAAACCTACCCAAGGTGGGAATCCCACTTGGGTGGGATTTCCCCCTTCCATGTGGGGGGGTGGCCGGCCCCCATAGGGGAGTCCACTTGGGACTCCTCCCCCTTAGGGTTGGCCGGCCATGGGAGGTGGAGTCCCTCCGGGACTCCGCCTTCCTTAGTGGTTTCTTCCGGACTTTTCTAGAACCTTCCATAGAACCTTCCGGATCATTTTAAATCACATAAAATGACTTCCTATATATGAATCTTATTCTCCGGACCATTCCGGAACTCCTCGTGATGTCCGGGATCTCATCCGGGACTCCGAACAAATATTCGAACTCCATTCCATATTCAAGTTCTACCATTTCAACATCCAACTTTAAGTGTGTCACCCTACGCTTCGCGAACTATGCGGACATGGTTGAGTACTCACTCCGACCAATAACCAATAGCGGGATCTAGAGATCCATAATGGCTCCCACTTATTCAACGATGACTTAGTGATCGAATGAACCATTCACATATGATACCAATTCCCTTTGTCACGCGATATTTTACTTGTCCGAGGTTTGATCATCGGTATCACTCTATACCTTGTTCAACCTCGTCTCCTGACAAGTACTCTTTACTCGTACCGTGGTATGTGGTCTCTTATGAACTTATTCATATGCTTGCAAGACATTAGACGACATTCCACCGAGAGGGCCCAGAGTATATCTATCCGTCATCGGGATGGACAAATCCCACTGTTGATCCATATGCCTCAACTCATACTTTCCGGATACTTAATCCCACCTTTATAACCACCCATTTACGCAGTGGCGTTTGATGTAATCAAAGTACCTTTCCGGCATAAGTGATTTACATGATCTCATGGTCATAAGGACTAGGTAACTATGTATCGAAAGCTTATAGCAAATAACTTAATGACGTGATCTTATGCTACGCTTAATTGGGTGTGTCCATTACATC
The DNA here is from genome assembly GCF_019359855.2 of Lolium perenne. Taxonomy (NCBI): domain Eukaryota; kingdom Viridiplantae; phylum Streptophyta; class Magnoliopsida; order Poales; family Poaceae; genus Lolium; species Lolium perenne. The sequence goes on along the minus strand of NC_067250.2, from coordinate 62,973,969 downwards.
ATTCATATAATGATATAACCTTGTCATTAATAACATCCAATGTTCATGATTATGAAACTAATCATCTATTAATCAACAAGCTAGTTAAGAGGCTTACTAGGGACTCATTTGTTTGTTTACATAACACACATGTATCAATGTTTCGGTTAATACAATTATAGCATGGTATATAAACATTTATCATAAACATAAAGATATATAATAACCACTTTTATTATTGCCTCTTGGGCATATCTCCAACAGTCTCCCACTTCACTACAAGAAAAGTTCTGATAGACAACGTCTCAAAATCGTCCGCTAAGGGGTATTTTTCGTCGCCTATGGGCCTAACCCGACGATATGGGTTCTGTTGTGGAAACTGCGTCAGGCAAAGTCCTACGACGATTTTTTCGGTCCGTCGCGCTTGGGCGCCCTTCCGCCACGGAAAATCGGACCGTTGCCCAAGTGTTTCCGGGAGCCCGTTGACTGCTGACGTCATGCAAACTGACACGTGGCAGACGCCATTAACTGGCAGTTAACGGCGTTAACCGGCTGAAACTCCGTGGTAGATGGTAGGCCCACACGAGGCCTGCCACGTCTTAAGCGGGCCGGCCCATTAAGTTTGCGGGCCGGGCCAGCTGACTTAGTTTGACCGGTCAACTATATAGTTGGGCTGGTCCATCAGTTACATGGGCCGGGCCTAACCTCTAAGGTTGACTGGTCAAAACTTTAATGGGCCGGCCCACTAAGCATGTGGGCCGGGCCGAATGCACTCGATTGACCGGTCAACAGGCAAAAGGGCCGGCCCACAAGACATGTGGGACCCACTTTTGTAACATCCCAAGAATTTCAAAATAAAATAAATGAATTTCACTAGTTCCAAATTTTGGAACCAACAAAAACTTTTATTAAATTAAGTTTGATACATAGTGATCTTGCTTAATTCTTGTGCTATTGCCATGATTGCTTGTTATTAGTATTTGAAGTGATCTTAAACCCTAAACCTCACCCCTCTTTTCACCATCCTAGTTAAAATAAAATAAAAGGAAATTAAATAAGAATAAGGCATATGTGCCTATGGCTATATTTATAAAACTTTACCCTAAGGTTTTCTACTTTGCTTAGAGATTTGGAAAACCTTCATACACCTTACCTAAGGCTTATCAAACCAAATCCAAGTTGTTTCCAAAGAAAATAAAAAGAAACTAAAAATGCCATAGAGGCACATGAGAGTAAAATAGCAAATATGTGAATTTAAGAATCTTGACCCTAATACATGTTGTGAATGGAGGGATCACCCCTATATACCATTTCAACACTCAACCACACCAATTGGGTCAAGCCAAGTCAAATTTAAAATCAAATGCAACATATGCATAGAGGCATATGTGACACATAGCCATAATACCCAATTTTTGACCTATGACTTTAAACCTTGACCAAATGGTGTGCAACCATTTCTAAACTTCATATAACACTAAATTGACCCTAACCCATGCCCAAGTAAAGCAAGTTCAACACTTTACAAGATTAATGAAATTTGACACATCACCTCTTATGTGTTATGGCCATTTTTGCAAATCTCTGAACAAGACCATTTGAATTGGTTTCAATGGTTGGAAAATGTTTCTAAACTAATAAGAACCACATTAGAGTCAACAAAAGTCAACTCAAATGGAGAGAAATTAAATAGGGAGAAAATCCCAATTTCACTCACATACACTTAGGCCAAAATTGCAAATCTTCACCAAAGGCCACCATAGCTCCATCTATGGTTTCTAAAACTCTTATATAACAAAAACAAACCCAAATGCATCAAAGAAACCAGAATCAAATCAAAATTTAACTCAAAACCATCTCACATGTGATGATGGTCATTTGTGTGATTTTTAACATGATCCCCTCTTTACCCCTCTGGCTTTGACTTTTATTCAACCAAACTTGGTCAACTATGACCATGTCATCCAAGACCATGTCAAGGTCAACAACTTTCATGTTGACCATCCCTGCTAAAGTTGACCAGGTTGACCAGTAGAGAATTGCCAAGTGGAGACTTTGAATTAAAGAGAAGATGACCCACATTTGGAAACTTTGCAAATCTTCACCAAAATGAACACCACCACCACCATTCTTTCTCTTTAATTATATAAGTGAGCTCCACCAAAAAGGATTGCAAATTTCCAATAAAGATTTCATGCGGCCATTTCATCATACACCTTGCATGCACAATTCTGAAAATGCACTACACCCTATTATCCTCTGGTCCAAAGCCTAAACCCCTTTACTCTTTGATCATTGATGCTCCTGTACCTCCCCTGCATCAAGACCTGTACTGGTTTGGTCGATTAAAGTGAAGCCATGATCAAGAACCCCACCATGCCGGCCATGTTGGACACACCCATGCCAAACCCTACCCTGTACCTCACCTCTTCCTCCAACCTTGTCAAACTAGCCTCTCTCACTTTACTGAGTAAGCTAGACAAGGTTCTGGGACAAGAGGAAGCCTCCACAGCTCGGGCCAGACGTGATCACCGCGTCCAGTGCACGCCAGAGCATGCACTGGCATGCCACGGTACCCGCCAGGGCTCTGCCTCGCCTGGAGCCTCTCGTCCTCCTCTCCCTTTTCTTCTCGTGCATGCGCGATCACCACCACACCCGTACCCTCCTGGACACGCCCACTGGCTCGCGGAAGCACTGACGCCCACGCCATGATCAACATCTGCCGCCGCGGTACCGCAAGGACACCTCCGTCGCCAGCCCGCCACCGACCATCATTCGGCATGCCGTCACACGCGTTAGCTCCGCCTAGATGTCGCCTACCCGACGCGCCCCCTATCTTGCCCCTTCGCGTCCAGAATCGCCGGCGCCCTTGACGACCAGCCGCTCTGCCATGGCCACCCCCTCCCACTATAAAAAGAGGCCCCCTCAGCCTTCTCCTTCCACACCAAACTCGCTCCACTCTTCCTTCTGAGCCTCCTCGATCCTTCGCTCATCCACATTGCGCAGTAGAACGCTCCAATCGAGACGTCGATCGCCGGAGTCCGCCGCAGAACCACCCTTCGATTTAGGCCGCCCCAAGCGACGCCGCGACCACCATTCAACTCCTCGTCATCTACAACCTCTTCTCGAACCAGCGCCGCCCCTCGCCGGAGCTCCGTCAAGCCGCCGACCCCCTACCTCGCCGTCGCAGCACGCCCTCCTCCCCCGTCGACGACGACAATGGTCAACCGTCAGATCAGCTTCTGATCGCACGGCTCAGGTGAGTGGATACCGTTTCGGTGAAGTAACCCACTGACGCCTGGGCCCCATCTTGTCAGGCGGCCCGCTCGCGCCAGACGCGTAGTTGGGCCAGCCCAGTCCCTTCCCCCTCATTTCGGCCCATTCTGTTTTCCCGCGCTGGCCCTTTTATTTGAATTCAATTAATTCTTTTAGTTTGAAAATCAATACTGGTCTGTCCTATAAATTGAATAGTTCAAATTCTACAAACTCAAATTTAGCAAATCAAAGTGTTCTGGAAAGCTTATGTTTTGGTCTAGCTAACCCCACTGGATTCAACCCCATATGTTGTGTAGTTTTTGAATAGCAAAAATAACAAAATGGATACTTTTCTGTATTCAAATAAATCTTAAAAATCAACCATTGTGAATTTTGAAGTGAATCCAATTGCAATAATTCACTTTTAACAAACCCTAATTTACTATGTAAAAATATGATATATGTTCTGTACATGATCATGGGCTAGAATCAAAATATTGGCTATGTAGTCAATACTAGCCCATTTAAACTATATCCAAATTTTAGAATTTAAATCTATGAGGTGTAGCACCTCATTTAAATCATTCTCACAAGTGTTATGAAGTAAGGTGTTGACCTTTAAATGCTTAGGCTCATACTTGCTCACTTGTAGAATTTAAATCAACATAGTATTTAAATTGCATTAGTTATTTAAATTACATGAGATGAGGAATCTCATTTAAATCCCTCCTCTCAAATACTAAGTGTGAAGTGTTGACCTTGGTCAACATGGGATCATCCCTGGTTATTTGAGAATATTGCCTCACCTCAATAATAGTTTTTACTAAATTAGTTACAACTATGTGTTAAATCATATGAGAGGTATTCCTCTCATTTAAATCTTGTTCTCAAGTAATTCCACATGAGGTAGTGACCATGGTCTCATAATCTCATATTGAATTATTTGGTGGCATTAAATTACTACCATGTTAGTATTAAATTGCATGAGGTATGGAACCTCATTTAAATCATTTTTCTCAAATGATAAGTATGAAGAGGTTGACCTTGGTCAACCTAGGTCATATATTATTCATAAGAGAAACTAAATCTTAAGAAGAATTCAATGAGAGGAAATTATTTCTCCAAACCAAAGAGAAACCTTAATTTAAATTTTCAATGAGAGGAAATTATTTCTCCTAATATTAAATAAAGAAACCCTAGAATAATTTGGATAAATGTTAAGTAGGGATGCTAAGATTCATTGTGTGAGCCATTAAGGCAATTTAAGACTACTTAAGTGTTGTTTGGTGATTCTGTCCTCGTATTCGTTTATAGACGCTAGTACCGGAGACTATCAAGAGAAAGAGGTCTTCTACCAAGAGGAAGAGCAAGAAAACTTTGATCACATCACCAACCAAGGCAAGCTATACTATGGCAAGCTATATTATGGCAAGCTATTACCAATGCAAGCTAGACTAATGCAAACTATTTTGGTTGCAAGTTTATAATTTTGCAAAGTGCAAAGCTCTACAAGAGCAAGGCACCATTACATTTTACTTTATGAACCTATCCCAAGTTTTTACTTATCAAGCTTTACTGGATTTTATTTATCAAAGTTACTTTTTGGTTTATGATCCACTTGGTTGAATTATAGAGTAGTACAAGAGCATCACACTTAGCCTAGCAAGCTCCAAGATACTTAGCACCCCTCATAACTAGTTGCTAGTGCTCAGGATTAAAAGTGACTACTCTAGTTGGGAACTTGTGAACTGAAATGACTTTGAAAACCTTGGAATGATGAGTCATTCTATTGAGAGATTTTTGAAGGTGAATATGACTGGTGAATGACTTGGTGAATTTTACAAAAACTGATGGTTGGGTTCGGATGCGATACCATTCCAATTTTACAAGTACCCCCACAATACCTGAATCTGGGTAAGGCTTAGCTGGAAACTTATGTATTTTAGTATGGGTTCCCTCTGAACAAGCGTCATCGGGGTTATGCTGGAGGCTGCCTCTACAAAAGGAATGATGTGAAATGACGTGAAATGAGGTGAATGTCCGGCCCAAGCCCTGTGCAGTTCCCGGGTTGACTGCGGTTTTCACCGGGAGGCCAAGCTCATGGGGAGAGGTGCCTATACTAGAATATGTAAATGAAAGGTTAGGATTGGTAGTTCGCGTACTGCGTACGATAAATCAGGGCCAGTTACCCCTGACGAACTATTGCAATTGTTGTGGCACAAGTGTACAACCTCTGCAGAGTTTAAACCTATTCGAATAGCCGCGTCCGCGGTCATGGACAGTTGGAAAGGCCATACTGTTCCGTCATCAGAATTTTTCTAAAAATATGAATGGTGACTTGTGATTTGAATTGAAAGGTGACTTTGACTTTGAATCACAACTGAGTTGTGGGAATGACACTAATGTTCGCACTGGAGTTAGTTAAGCAAATAAAGAGTTTTGATTATTAAAGTGCTTATAAAATAAAATTGGCTTTATGCAAATGAAACTAGAGCTTAGAGCCCCCTTACTATAGTTGATAGTGTTTACCTTAGTATTAGTTTGCGAGTACTTTAAAGTACTCATGGCTGTGTCCCTGGCTATTCAAATGGCCAGACTATGAAGACGAGTACCAGAACCCGGAAGAAGAACAACAGGACATCTACGACAACTAGGATCCCTCCTGACGTCAACAGTTGCCTGTGGAATAGATGGACTACTACCACGCTACTTTCGCTTCCGCTATGTGTTATGTAATGAATAAATAGAACCTCTATTATTGTAATGAGACTGGATCATGTGATCCTTTATATGTAAGACGATTATGGTATGTAATGAATGATGTGTTGTGATATCAATCTATTATGTCTCGCAAAAACAATATTCTTGGGATTGCGATGAATGGCATAATAGGCATCTGGACTTAAAAATCCGGGTGTTGACAAGTTGGTATCAGAGCCATTGTTTGACCTTAGGAGACCCTAGTTAGAATGGACGTCTGAAAATTTTAGTTTCAAAACAAATGAAGTGGCTATTTAAGAAAACTTATTCTCCCTCTTATCATTGAGATCTTTTTCAAAATAAGAAAGTTATGCTCTATTCTTCTTATACTATTACCTAAAATTTTGACACACTTCTCTAACTTACTCATCATAATTCTTCACAGATGGAGTACAATTGGGAGTGCTATCAGCTTGGTCACGGAGGGGAACTGCGGTTCGAAAAGGATTTGAAACAACTGGTTGAATATCTAGGACACCCGTATCCCGAATTCTTCGGAATACCCCTCAAAGCTCAGTTAGGAGAACCACCTCGGTGGGACGTTTCTACCGATCTACGAAGAAAGCATGGAGCCCCGGTATGGGAAACCATCTGGTTTTCTGTAACGGGAAACACTTGGAAGGAAGGACTAGTCAGAGCTATGCAAGAAGCAATTTTTCGTCTGTGCGGACAAAATGAGGACAAGATCAAGAACACTCGCTTCATCTACTACCCAAGACATGACCCCATGGGAAGACCGACGCCCATGCCCCCGCACACAGAGATGAACCCCTATGTAGCACACCAGGACTTCAGGCAGTACAAAACCCGCAGGGATTTGGACCACGCCCTCGCCTCTCGCCAAGCACATCACCCGTGAAGACGAAGAATCCACCCTGAAGAGTAGTATCACCCCACCACTTAAGTAGGTGTGAGTTTGTATCAGGATTCCCTTGTATCGTAGAGCGATGAATGGTTCTTCAAACCACCGGTGTGTTAGCCTTGTAATGTATGATGCTTGGTATGAATGAAAAAGTGTTGTTGGTTTTTACCCCCGCAACACTACTCAAGTTTTCAATATTATGAACTTTTTAAACTTTAACAAAACAAACCATAGAAATTTCCCTCTTATCTTATCATCTACATCAATGTTTAGATGGCCCCACCAACCCGCAACGCCACCCAGGATGCCATGATGCAACTGCTGCAGACGATGATGGCAGACCGAAAAGTCGAGAGAGCTGAACGCCAAGCCAACATTGCTGCACTGCAACAGATAGCTCAGAACAATCAAGGCCACGGAAACCACGATCACCCTGGATCGAAGCTGAAGAACTTTCAGCACACCAACCCTCCGATGTTCAACAAGACTGAAGAGCCCCTCGATGCTGATGACTGGCTCCAGACCATGGAGAACAACCTTGAAGTTGCGGGAGTTGAAGCCGCAGAAAAATCTTGTTTGCCACCCACTACCTGTCAGGACCTGCCAGAGCCTGGTGGACAAGTGCCCGTGCAATGAATGCGGGACAGATGATGACATGGGAAGACTTCAAGCTGAAATTTAGCAAGTACCATGTGCCCCAAGGACTGATCAAGAAGATGAGAGACGAGTTCCGTGAACTCAAGCAAGGAAGGATGTCTGTGGTGGAATACCGCGACAGGTTTCTCACTCTGTCAAGGTACGCCCCGGATGGGACCGACACCAATGAGAAGAGAAAGGAAAGATTTCTGAACGGACTACACGACGAAATGCAGACTGTGTTAGTGAACATTCCGTTCGCTGACTTAGAAGCCCTGGTAGACTCAGCCATACAGATGGAAGGAAAGCTGCATCAGGCCAATGAGAACCGCAAGCACAGAATGATGAACCAGAATGGACCCCACCATACCCAGAAGTACCGCAACAACTCCTCTGGAGGATTCACCCCAAAATACAACAAACCCCCTGCTCAGAGTTATCGCCCCAACCACCACAACAATAACAACGGAGGACCCCCGAAGCCCGGAGGCAACAACCACAACAACAACAACCACCCCAACAACAGCAACAACAATGGAAACAACAACAACACCAATACTGCCCCAAGGACTGGAAGCAATGCTACCCCCGTCATCCCCAAAGACAAGTCCACCATCAACTGCTACGAATGTGGAGTTGTGGGTCACTTCTCCAATGAGTGCCCCAAGAAGCTTGCCAGGATTGCCGCCAATACCGCAGCACCTGCTCAGCAACAGCGCCGCTTCGCAGGTAGAAGGAACCGGAACAACAACAACGGCCGTCTCTACCACATGACTGCCACTGAAGCTCAGGAAGCACCCCAGACCATGCCAAGTATGTCTTCCTGTTAATAAAACGCTCAATCTCTCTTAGGAACCTAACTTTTCTGAAAATCTCGGGACGAGATTTTTTTAAGGGGGAAGGGTTTGTAACATCCCAAGAATTTCAAAATAAAATAAATGAATTTCACTAGTTCCAAATTTTGGAACCAACAAAAACTTTTATTAAATTAAGTTTGATACATAGTGATCTTGCTTAATTCTTGTGCTATTGCCATGATTGCTTGTTATTAGTATTTGAAGTGATCTTAAACCCTAAACCTCACCCCTCTTTTCACCATCCTAGTTAAAATAAAATAAAAGGAAATTAAATAAGAATAAGGCATATGTGCCTATGGCTATATTTATAAAACTTTACCCTAAGCTTTTCTACTTTGCTTAGAGATTTGGAAAACCTTCATACACCTTACCTAAGGCTTATCAAACCAAATCCAAGTTGTTTCCAAAGAAAATAAAAAGAAACTAAAAATGCCATAGAGGCATATGAGAGTAAAATAGCAAATATGTGAATTTAAGAATCTTGACCCTAATACATGTTGTGAATGGAGGGATCACCCCTATATACCATTTCAACACTCAACCACACCAATTGGGTCAAGCCAAGTCAAATTTAAAATCAAATGCAACATATGCATAGAGGCATATGTGACACATAGCCATAATACCCAATTTTTGACCTATGACTTTAAACCTTGACCAAATGGTGTGCAACCATTTCTAAACTTCATATAACACTAAATTGACCCTAACCCATGCCCAAGTAAAGCAAGTTCAACACTTTACAAGATTAATGAAATTTGACACATCACCTCTTATGTGTTATGGCCATTTTTGCAAATCTCTGAACAAGACCATTTGAATTGGTTTCAATGGTTGGAAAATGTTTCTAAACTAATAAGAACCACATTAGAGTCAACAAAAGTCAACTCAAATGGAGAGAAATTAAATAGGGAGAAAATCCCAATTTCACTCACATACACTTAGGCCAAAATTGCAAATCTTCACCAAAGGCCACCATAGCTCCATCTATGGTTTCTAAAACTCTTATATAACAAAAACAAACCCAAATGCATCAAAGAAACCAGAATCAAATCAAAATTTAACTCAAAACCATCTCACATGTGATGATGGTCATTTGTGTGATTTTTAACATGATCCCCTCTTTACCCCTCTGGCTTTGACTTTTCTTCAACCAAACTTGGTCAACTATGACCAGTCATCCAAGACCATGTCAAGGTCAACAACTTTCATGTTGACCATCCCTGCTGAAGTTGACCAGGTTGACCAGTAGAGAATTGCCAAGTGGAGACTTTGAATTAAAGAGAAGATGACCCACATTTGGAAACTTTGCAAATCTTCACCAAAATGAACACCACCACCACCATTCTTTCTCTTTAATTATATAAGTGAGCTCCACCAAAAAGGATTGCAAATTTCCAATAAAGATTTCATGCGGCCATTTCATCATACACCTTGCATGCACAATTCTGAAAATGCACTACACCCTATTATCCTCTGGTCCAAAGCCTAAACCCCTTTACTCTTTGATCATTGATGCTCCTGTACCTCCCCTGCATCAAGACCTGTACTGGTTTGGTCGATTAAAGTGAAGCCATGATCAAGAACCCCACCATGCCGGCCATGTTGGACACACCCATGCCAAACCCTACCATGTACCTCACCTCTTCCTCCAACCTTGTCAAACTAGCCTCTCTCACTTTACTGAGTAAGCTAGACAAGGTTCTGGGACAAGAGGAAGCCTCCACAGCTCGGGCCAGACGTGATCACCGCGTCCAGTGCACGCCGGAGCGTGCACTGGCATGCCACGGTACCCGCCAGGGCTCTGCCTCGCCTGGAGCCTCTCGTCCTCCTCTCCCTTTTCTTCTCGTGCATGCGCGATCACCACCACACCCGTACCCTCCTGGACACGCCCACTGGCTCGCGGAAGCACTGACGCCCACGCCATGATCAACATCTGCCGCCGCGGTACCGCAAGGACACCTCCGTCGCCAGCCCGCCACCGACCATCATTCGGCATGCCATCACGCGCGTTAGCTCCGCCTAGATGTCGCCTACCCGACGCGCCCCCTATCTTGCCCCTTCGCGTCCAGAATCGCCGGCGCCCTTGACGACCAGCCGCTCTGCCATGGCCACCCCCTCCCACTATAAAAAGAGGCCCCCTCAGCCTTCTCCTTCCACACCAAACTCGCTCCACTCTTCCTTCTGAGCCTCCTCGATCCTTCGCTCATCCACATTGCGCAGTAGAACGCTCCAATCGAGACGTCGATCGCCGGAGTCCGCCACAGAACCACCCTTCGATTTAGGCCGCCCCAAGCGACGCCGCGACCACCATTTAACTCCTCGTCATCTACAACCTCTTCTCGAACCAGCGCCGCCCCTCGCCGGAGCTCCGTCAAGCCGCCGACCCCCTACCTCGCCGTCGCAGCATGCCCTCCTCCCCCGTCGACGACGATGATGGTCAACCGTCGGATCAGCTTCTGATCGCACGGCTCAGGTGAGTGGATACCGTTTCGGTGAAGTAACCCACTGACGCCTGGGCCCCATCTTGTCAGGTGGCCCGCTCGCGCCAGACGCGTAGTTGGGCCAGCCCAGTCCCTTCCCCCTCGTTTCGGCCCATTCTGTTTTCCCGCGCTGGCCCTTTTATTTGAATTCAATTAATTCTTTTAGTTTGAAAATCAATACTGGTCTGTCCTATAAATTGAATAGTTCAAATTCTACAAACTCAAATTTAGCAAATCAAAGTGTTCTGGAAAGCTTATGTTTTGGTCTAGCTAACCCCACTGGATTCAACCCCATATGTTGTGTAGTTTTTGAATAGCAAAAATAACAAAACAGATACTTTTCTGTATTAAAAAAAAATCTTAAAAATCAACCATTGTGAATTTTGAAGTGAATCCAATTGCAATAATTCACTTTTAACAAACCCTAATTTACTATGTAAAAATATGATATATGTTCTGTACATGATCATGGGCTAGAATCAAAATATTGGCTATGTAGTCAATACTAGCCCATTTAAACTATATCCAAATTTTAGAATTTAAATCTATGAGGTGTAGCACCTCATTTAAATCATTCTCACAAGTGTTATGAAGTAAGGTGTTGACCTTTAAATGCTTAGGCTCATACTTGCTCACTTGTAGAATTTAAATCAACATAATATTTAAATTGCATTAGTTATTTAAATTACATGAGATGAGGAATCTCATTTAAATCCCTCCTCTCAAATACTAAGTGTGAAGTGTTGACCTTGGTCAACATGGGATCATCCCTGGTTATTTGAGAATATTGCCTCACCTCAATAATAGTTTTTACTAAATTAGTTACAACTATGTGTTAAATCATATGAGAGGTATTCCTCTCATTTAAATCTTGTTCTCAAGTAATTCCACATGAGGTAGTGACCATGGTCTCATAATCTCATATTGAATTATTTGGTGGCATTAAATTACTACCATGTTAGTATTAAATTGCATGAGGTATGGAACCTCATTTAAATCATTTTTCTCAAATGATAAGTATGAAGAGGTTGACCTTGGTCAACTAGGTCATATATTATTCATAAGAGAAACTAAATCTTAAGAAGAATTCAATGAGAGGAAATTATTTCTCCAAACCAAAGAGAAACCTTAATTTAAATTTTCAATGAGAGGAAATTATTTCTCCTAATATTAAATAAAGAAACCCTAGAATAATTTGGATAAATGTTAAGTAGGGATGCTAAGATTCATTGTGTGAGCCATTAAGGCAATTTTAGACTACTTAAGTGTTGTTTGGTGATTGTGTCCTCGTATTCGTTTATAGACGCTAGTACCGGAGACTATCAAGAGGAAGAGGTCTTCTACCAAGAGGAAGAGCAAGAAAACTTTGATCACATCACCAACCAAGGCAAGCTATACTATGGCAAGCTATATTATGGCAAGCTATTACCAATGCAAGCTAGACTAATGCAAACTATTTTGGTTGCAAGTTTATAATTTTGCAAAGTGCAAAGCTCTACAAGAGCAAGGCACCATTACATTTTACTTTATGAACCTATCCCAAGTTTTTACTTATCAAGCTTTACTGGATTTTATTTATCAAAGTTACTTTTTGGTTTATGATCCACTTGGTTGAATTATAGAGTAGTACAAGAGCATCACACTTAGCCTAGCAAGCTCCAAGATACTTAGCACCCCTCATAACTAGTTGCTAGTGCTCAGGATTAAAAGTGACTACTCTAGTTGGGAACTTGTGAACTGAAATGACTTTGAAAACCTTGGAATGATGAGTCATTCTATTGAGAGATTTTTGAAGGTGAATATGACTGGTGAATGACTTGGTGAATTTTACAAAAACTGATGGTTGGGTTCGGATGCGATACCATTCCAATTTTACAAGTACCCCCACAATACACAGATACGGGTAAGGCTTAGCAGAAACTTATGTATTTTAGTATGGGTTCCCTCTGAACAAGCGTCATCGGGGTTATGCTGGAGGCTGCCTCTACAAAAGGAATGATGTGAAATGACGTGAAATGAGGTGAATGTCCGGCCCAAGCCCTGTGCAGTTCCCGGGTTGACTGCGGTTTTCACCGGGAGGCCAAGCTCATGGGGAGAGGTGCCTATACTAGAATATGTAAATGAAAGGTTAGGATTGGTAGTTCGCGTACTGCGTACGATAAATCAGGGCTAGTTACCCCTGACAAACTATTGCAATTGTTGTGGCACAAGTGTACAACCTCTGCAGAGTTTAAACCTATTCGAATAGCCGCGTCCGCGGTCATGGACAGTTGGAAAGGCCATACTGTTCCGTCATCAGAATTTTTCTAAAAATATGAATGGTGACTTGTGATTTGAATTGAAAGGTGACTTTGACTTTGAATCACAACTGAGTTGTGGGAATGACACTAATGTTCCCACTGGAGTTAGTTAAGCAAATAAAGAGTTTTGATTATTAAAGTGCTTATAAAATAAAATTGGCTTTATGCAAATGAAACTAGAGCTTAGAGCCCCCTTACTATAGTTGATAGTGTTTACCTTAGTATTAGTTTGCGAGTACTTTAAAGTACTCATGGCTGTGTCCCTGGCTATTCAAATGGCCAGACTATGAAGACGAGTACCAGAACCCGGAAGAAGAACAACAGGACATCTACGACAACTAGGATCCCTCCTGACGTCAACAGTTGCCTGTGGAATAGATGGACTACTACCACGCTACTTTCGCTTCCGCTATGTGTTATGTAATGAATAAATAGAACCTCTATTATTGTAATGAGACTGGATCATGTGATCCTTTATATGTAAGACGATTATGGTATGTAATGAATGATGTGTTGTGATATCAATCTATTATGTCTCGCAAAAACAATATTCCTGGGATTGCGATGAATGGCATAATAGGCATCTGGACTTAAAAATCCGGGTGTTGACAACTTTCTTGGTATCGGGCCGGCCCATTTACAAAGTGGGGTCCACATTAAGGCAACTGGGCCGGCCCAAGAAGTTATTGGGCCGGCCCAATTAGCATGTGGGTCCCACTTTCCTGCTATCGGGCCGGCCCATTTAGTACGTGGGGTCCACATTTGATCAAATGGGCGGGCCCAACAAGCCAGTGGGCCGGGCCAAAAGCACCGGTGGGTCCCACTTTCCTGTTAAAGGGCCAGCCCATTTAGTATGTGGGGTCCACCATATAGCAAGTGGGCCGGCCCAACAAGATAGTGGGCCGGGCCAAAAACACAGGTGGGTCCCACTTTCCTGTTAAAGGGCTGGCCCATTTAGTATGTGGGGTCCACCATATAGCAAGTGGGCCGGCCCAACAAGATAGTGGGCCGGGCCAAAACACTGGTGGGTCCCACTTTCCTGTTAAAGGGCCGGCCCATTTAGTATGTGGGGTCCACCATATAGCAAGTGGGCCGGCCCAACATGCTAGTGGGCCGGGCCAAAAACACAGGTGGGTCCCACTTTCCTGTTAAGGGTCCGGCCCATTTAGTATGTGGGGTCCACCATATAGCAAGTGGGCCGGCCCAACAAGATAGTGGGCCGGGCCAAAAACACAGGTGGGTCCCACTTTCGTCTTAAAGGGTCGGCCCATTTAGTATGTGGGGGCCACCACAAAAGCATTTGGGCTAGCCCAACTAGTTAGTGGGCCGGCCCAGTAGTGGGTGGGGTCCACCTTAAAGCAAGTGGGCCGGCCCAATAAAAGTGTGGGGTCCACAGTAAATCAAGTGGGCTGGCCCAATAAGTAAGTGGGCCAGCCCGTTTAGTTGCTGTTTATATGCCGGCGTAATAGGCGCTTTAGGATTTTGCGGGCCGGCACATATGTGATTTCGCTTAATTGGGCCGTTTAAGGGATGGGAAATCGTGATTTAGCTACTGAGAATATTTACGCAGCATTGATTTCTGTCGGATAGCCTCACTTACCACAAGCACCAAATAAAAAATGCGCGAAAGAACTATAAAAACTAACTAAATATTACATCAGCTGCAAGGCATTGAAAAAATATTACAGAACCCAGAGAAATTGAATGGTAATTAAACCTAGCAATACAATGAAGGGATCCGGCAAATCTTTTAAGTTGTCCATGCAGCACCTATATCTGAAACAAAGACATTACAAGTTAAGACAGCAATAATGGAAAGGCAAAGACACTACAATATTGTTTGCCAAAGAATTTGGAACTCATCATTTCGTCGTTATAACAAGATCATTGTAATGCGCACAATAAGCAAACAAAGAGTGCATGCCGCATACCAACAGCCAATATAACAGAGCATGTTAGAATGAAACGACGAGACTTACTGTCGAGTCCCATGCAAACCAACATGTTCAGGGAGTACAAAATTGGCATGAACAACATAGTAGCAGGCTATAAATTTTGTAACAACGACTGAGCAAGATGAAGTTATGATGGCTACATCTACAGAGCAGGGAATGTAAACCAAAAATAGAAGTTACGATGGCAAAAGCTAAAGAGGAGGGAATGTGAACCAACATGTGCCAAGTGCAATTACTTCATTTTGGCCGTGAACTAAATAATACTCCTGAACTTATAGTGAAGGGGATGCAAATCAAGATGTTTCGGGATATAAACTTGTAATGAGCAACACATAGAGGATAGTTAATGCTGGAGCTTAGGATGCACCAGACACAAAATATAGTGGGATCACCTGTGAACTTGTATAAGAGGGAATGCAAACCAATATGTTCAGCTTTCCATATTTGAGCGTCATGCCAAGTCAGAGAAACAAGTCAATAATGCAGCTTTTGAAGAACAAGATGGCACGCAAAATTATTATCTAGTAGTATGACAAGTATATTTGTACTACGGGCTAGATAAGCAGTGATAGCATGCCAAACTAAGTCCTTACTTTGTTAGCTTACAATGAACTAGATACAAAACAATGGCATCACCTGTAGTACAGGGAATGCAAGCCAACATGTTCATGGAGTAAAAAATTGGCACAAACAACATAGTAGCAGGCCATAATTTTTGTAACAACGACTGAGCAAGATAAAGTTATGATGGCTAGATCTACAGAGCAGGGAATGTAAACCAAATATAGAAGTTACGATGCCAAAAGCTATAGAGCAGGGAATGCGAACCAACATGTGCAATTACTTAAAATTGGCCATGAACTAAATAATAGCAGGATGTTACTATAATACCTATAATTTTTGTAACAACGACTGAGCAAGATAGAAGTTATGATGGCTACATCTACAGAGCAGGGAATGCAAACCAAAATGTTCAATCGCTTAAAGTTAGCAATGAAGTAGAAAATAGCAAGGTGTTACGGTCATAGCTAGGAATGAACTAAAAGAGCTTCAGACAAACAAGCATCTGAACCCAGAACATGGCGCTAAAACAAGGGACTTACATTTGGAGAAGCACTGTGGGAGTCCACGACAGATCTTCACAGGGTTGATAGATCCAGTGATGAAGTACGCTACATGTGCTACTTGGGGTTGGAGAGACGGCCATTACACTTCATGGTTACTCATCTCATCTGCAAAAACGTAACGGCGCGTTGTTAGCACAAACAGGTTCCCCCAAGATTAAACAAGAACTTGCAGGCAAGCAATAGAAAAGCGACAGTAGAAGAGTTTAGATCATGCACGGCGCCGGTGAAGCAGATCCGGTTAATGCACAGTGGTGTCGGTGAGCTAGATCCGATGCGGTGGACGACGGATCCGGCGAAGCGGCTCCGGTGGGGTGGACGATACCGCAGCTGAAACGACTGCGGTAGACTGCTGGATGAGTATATGGTTTCGAGGTTCGGCGGGGATGATCCGGTCCGGTTGATGACGGCGTCGATGAAGTGGCTCCGGCAGACAGCCGGATGACGAGGATCGCGAGGCCTCGGGTAGGCCAGGGAAGTCCGGCGGGGATGTTCCGGTGCGGTGGCCGTGTGGAGGTGGGAGAGAGAGGGACTTGGGAAGTTCCGGTGGGTGGTCTCGAGAGGAGAGAGTGAGGGAAATGAATTTTTTTCGGGGGTTTCGGAGCTAGGGAGGTGGTGATCGAAAAAAAATGTCGGGTAGACCCCCACCAACCGACTTATACATGGACATTGTTGTCATCTTTACGAGGGTAGAATGGGAAGTTAGAAGCGTGTGAAATATTTGTATTTTTCGGGCGGGAAGTTTTGCCGCTGGAATGAGATTTCGAATTTGGCCACAGTCCAAGTACTAAGTAATACAAAAATATGAGACCGTACTAGTACGGCCAAATGTCACATCAATTCATCATCACGTTGAAAATCGGTTACCACGATCATCATTATTGGCCGTTGGCACATCAGTTCTCCAACGCTTGATCCAACGGTCAAAGTTCCTTTTTTTAAGAGAACGGTCAAAATTCATTGGATTCGCTCGGGAACTGCGCGCGCCAAAACGAGTCTGACGAAGATGTTTCTAGAGTTCTCACGGACGCGCCTTGGCGATACATTGAATGCAAATCTTGCAAGGTCAAAAAAAATGCAAATCTTGCGAGGATCGTATGTGGCTGCTATGAGCTGATGTACTCCATGAAACCATGAACATACATCTAGATGGGAATCCCATGTAGACGATCTGAAGAACGACCCGCTGCATCTTTCACAAATCCATCTACATGACATGATAAACTTTAATTAAGAAGCAGCCACGTAACAATTATTGCCCAAAATCTAACGGGTTCGACAATAAGCTGGTAATTCTCTATTATATATAAAGACCAAAAAAATATAGCAAGTAAGAAAGGAGTGTCAATGCCACCAGGACTTACAAAAAAAAGGGAATTAGCACTTCGTAATCTCTTTGTTTTTACACATACCTTCTGCTCAGGAATCCAGGGCCTAGGGTCACATCAAGTCATAATCAGAAACCAAAGTCGGTTCCCATGTTCTCCAATTCAAAACGCGTACAAAATATTTCAGTGTGTGAAATAATTGTATTCAATAGGCAGGAGGTATATGCTACAGTGTTGAGATTTTGAATTAGATGGTTGTTAAGCTATTGATTATATGGAGTCGAAATTTGGTAGTATACATAAGTATCTTTGTTCACAACTCACTTTGTACGAAGCGAGAACAGCTGTTGTGTTGCAGCACAACACAAAGGAGAAGCACTGTTCCGTTCATTGCACTCAATATAGCGATGAATGAACCAGACCAGTTGACAAGCTTCTAGACCTGGGCTATATGTAGAAAGCTGGAAATCAATGGATCACAGAAAATCATCAGTGTCAAGCTTTAATGCACTAGCCAACGCGACCAAAAGTCCGAACTTGAGACTATGGGCTCTGATACCATGTCAAGCTTCATCCACGAGCCAACGGAACCACAAGTCAGAACTGATGGAAAGGGCTAGGCAATCCACTTATAATATTAACAATCAGCAGGGTTCCGGTTCAAAAAAAAATCCACATCACAACAAGGAAACGACCACCAAGATCATAGCAATTGCAGATAAATGCACCTACGAAATATGCTCAGACTAAGGAACCATTTTACAAGACGAAGGTAATGACACATCCTTTGTCCCCGTTCATCTCCAATTATCTAGCAGATACTCTTCTTACTACTGACTAGCATTCCTAACCTGCTCCAGTAGGGCCTCCTTCTGTTCTGCTATCGTTCTAAAATTGTCGACTTCTAGTCTCAGCGCAGCTGATGCAGCTCGTTCTACTTGGAGTTGCTCCTCTAGAACTTGAGCATGCAAATACTTTGACTTGGACATGGACTTGCACTTCAGCAGTCCAGCATTTCGTAAGAAAGTGTTTTTGGCAATGCCTTTCTTTTTTATTGCCATAGAAAATGCCTTCACACATTCTTCATCGGTTTTTTCCAGACCGTTTTTACCGGGTTTTGCCATCTCTAATTTCATATCTTCCTGCAAAAAATTCAGTTCGTACACATGTGTAAACATGATAGTTACTACAGAGAAACTTGCTGATAGTAGATTTATCATGTGTATGACCTACTTTTATTCCTACAGTTTGGCATGTCTGATTCACATCACATGAATTTTAATAAACATATATAATATCATATTGACATGTACTTTACTACTCCTACAAGTTGGGATGTGAGTCGTCACAAAATTTCAATCTTTTAGAAGACTTACAAGAACACTCTGTGCGACTTCTCCAATCACTTCAAGTTTGTTCCTCTGGCATGCTTCAAAAATCTCTGGCAGAGTCATCTCTTTGTTTGGTTCCCTTTTACTTGCATTATGTAACATCTGCATTTTAGTACTACCATTTATAAATCGAATAACGTGGTTGAAATGGAGGATCATAATATAAGCTGCACACTGGTGTATATACTCTGCATGATCTTTTACTAAAATATTTCTAAATAGCAGTATAAAACAACATGTCCTTACTTTTTGCCGAATGTGCACTATAAGGTTACGAGATCCCGTACGGCTAGGTAAAAGTAGTTTACCGCGGTTTTTCTGATTCTGTTTAGCCAAATTCTGCAAAAAGGAGACTAGTGAGACACTGCTATAAATAAGAATCCAAGATGTGATCTGGTCTCGATCTTACAAATCATACCATATTCTTTGGATCAGACCGGTGCTTCACAAGATCTCCCCACTGTTTGTCAGTCATTTGCTTAAAAGGAGATATAGTTGGAACACTCCCGATAATCTTTCCGGTGAAGTATTTCTTCTTTAGCCTTTTGCGATCTTGGCGCAGACAGTCTGAGAATAGACTGTTGAGAACATGCTTTACTTCCTCTTGGTCCTCATCGAACTCGAAACTTAACTGTTCACAACAATATAAACCGTTGGTGCGATATACATACAACCAACAACAAGCTAGAAGGAACGGGACGTGCCAATGTGGTATACTAGTATGAGTAACATTACCAAGAGAAAGATGACTTACGTGTAACCTGTGCACTAATTTTTCAAAATGCGCAGAGGTGTCTACGTGCTCTTTCCATGTTGGGAAGATAGGAATTTCATTCACGACGAAAATTCCTACATCCGATGCTAATTTACAAGATTCTTAAGGTCCAGTGGCCTTCTGCCACCTACGATAGATGAAAAGGCGAAATCTTGATTCCATCCCGACAAGCTTAGCTACGAACATTTTCCCTCTTTGTTGGGCCCTCGTTTTTCTTGATCGTGGTGAAACTACAAAGTTAAGCATTACATCAAGCTATCAAGGTAGATATATATATTTATATTTATATATATATATATTTATTTATCTATAAAGTATAACTTTATAACGGAGAATGAAACTATAAGCATTGGAAAATGTACCTTCTTCGGTGTGGGGCTCATCCTCAGGGGAGTTGTCTATGGCAGGACTAATATGGGTCAGTGGGAGATCATCAACAGTTTGTTGATGTTGTGCTAACTTGATGTTTGGCCGGTTGTGGTTGTGTCGAGTGGGACTAGTACGGTGTGTCCTTGGGCAGTATTTCCTACCACAGCTACTGCTGATCCCAATTGTGGCTGAGAAGTTGCCGTGGAAACTGGTTCTGCTGCCAATTGTTGTTGAGAAGTTGCTGTGGAAACTGGTTCTACTGCCACTTGTGGCTGAGAAGTTGCTTTGAAGCGGATTCTGCTGCCAATTGTGGCTGAGAAGTTCTTTGTGGAAACTGGTTCTGCTGCCGATTGTCGCTGGTTATTTGGATTGGTACCAGGTGGCTGATTCAACCTCTTGGGGTGTTCACCACGTTTTTATTTCAGTACTCTTAGCATTTTCGTTATTTTCTTCAACTAGTGCCATGAATCGGCGAGGCTGTCTAGTAGCGAAGCAGGTTTCTTTTTTGGTTGCAGCTGTTCTATCACCGATTCAGGTGCATATTGAATGGTCTTCCTCTCATTGGTGGTTCTGCGAGAATTCTTACTTGAAGGCTGCAGATTCCTAGCACACATAAACGATATTTTAGTCTCTGAAGTCCCATATATGATGATATGCAAATGGGATAGAATGAAGAACAGTAAAGGATGACGTGCATGCTGAAACATATATATGATGCATTAAGGAGACCTAGAGGTGGCATGTGAACATGTTTGGTGGGATTCAGGATACAAGTATACAACACATGGAAGTTGCAACAGATATCTCAAAGTAAAAACACAGAAATCACCTGGTGGGGTTGAGGAGAATGGTCAGGCAAGGCATCTTCCTGAGTCAGCTCTCCAAGAGGCTCAGCAGGATCAAATTGTGAATCATAACATTGTTCTTTATCTTTGGGGAGGGGAAACGGTTCTTCTCCGATTTTGTTCAGGTTTGCACTAGAGGCAATAGCGTTACAAATGCTTGTGCCCACACGGCTTGCATATCTTCTACATATATTCCGTATCCGTTTCTCTTTTAATTCATTCTTCTGTATTGCAATAATATCTAGCATGCATTACAAAAAAAAATGCTAATGAGATGGCGGTGCAAGTAAGCAAAAAAATACTTTTCGAAATCACATGCATAACGAATGCGGCCATATCAACCTTCTTGGAAGTGGGCGCGTGTACGCTTTGGTTTCCTGCAGTGGACCATGGAGGCGCCCATCTCTCCAGTCTGGTGGACGGAAGGAGTAGGGGATTAAGATACGAGAACCCGGCGATGGTGGTATCGGCCCGACAAGGCGGCGGTGGAAGTCGGCTACGAGAGGAGCTCGTGTGGTTCTGTGGTCGTGGGTGGGGGTGGGGGTGGTGGAAGCTACTCCGGCTTGCTAAAAACCAAGGGAGACGGCGGAACATCGTCGGTCACTACGGTGGCCGATGAGAAGGCGATAGTGCTGGTGTGGGAGTGGGACGGTGGGCGGCGCCGGCGTGTGAGATGATCCAGGTGGGTCATGCGGGGTGGAAGCGTGAGAGAGAGATGCGGGGTTCGGCGCCGCTGGTGATAGGTCTGAATTGAGCGGTCCGGGGGATAAGATCCACACTGTACTTATTTCACATCGCTTTGAATTTTGGAAGCGGGAGGGGGGATTTCGGCGGGAATTTTGGGGCAGAGTTGAAATTATTACTGGTTGGTGGAAAACTGTGGAACCCTAGCCTACGAAATCCCAGGTCTGAAGCTGAGGGTCCTTTTGGTGTGGCTTTTTGGCTTTTGGATTTTGGAAGCCAAAAGAATATAATATTTGTTTTTGGCTTCCAAAATCCAAAAGCCAAAAAGGCAAAAAAAAAAAAAGCCACAACAAAAGGGCCCTGAGTATGTTCGGGGTCAAGGGGATATGCTTGTTGGTTCTTGGGTGCATATGATCTCTTTATTTCGAAATTCATCTTCTATACATTTTGAAAAATGTCAAAAAAGAATAAAACGAAAAATGCATGTGTACTTCTTCGCTTGCTTTATACACATAAAATATTTCAATGGAAAATCAAATAGTAATTTGGGCTATGTAAAAAAGAGTTACTCCGTAAAAAAAATGTGCTAACCATAAGGCTTTTTATGAGACATGTTTTCTCTCTTTTTTTACATCGACCATGAAAAAAACTTGTTTTTTTTACATCAACCATGAAAAATACTTTTTTTTACATCGACCATGAAAAATACTAGGAATTTGCTAAGAGCATTCACAACGTGTAGCCAAAAGTGGTTCCATATTTGATTTTTGGCTTTTGGAACTAGTTCCATACATTGTAGAGGTAGTTCCAAAACCAGAAAAACAAGGAACCGGAGCAAGTAGGTGCTCCGATGCCAAATTTCACTTTTGGCATTTGGAACTAGTTCCCTACATTGTGAGAGTAGTTCCATATTGGCTTTATGTGTTGTTTTAGCTTGATGGCGGGTCCCACGTTATAAATATTTGGAACCACTACATTGTGGAGCTATTGCTATATTTCACACCAAAGCCAAATTCACCATCGTATCAGATTTGGCAATAGCAACATTGTGGATGCCCTAAAGTTATATTTTCCATCTTGTACACAATTAAAAATATCTTTAAAACAAACAAATCTCTAATGTCTAGGTGTACCATCTCTACTAGTACTAGTATATACTAGTAAATTACATGTGCCTTGCACGTGAGAGCTCTTTTTTTTAGTGAAACAACTTCGACGCAGGATTTTGTGAAGCTTTTTAACTTAATTGGTCAAACATGCGAAGCATGTGCCATTTACTTGTACAACTTTATCGGAAAAAAATTACTTGTACAAGCTAGTTCCCCTAAGTACTACCAGCACATAAGTAAACAAAAGAACCAGGGACATCAAATGAAAACAACAATCTATTCATATAGCTGCTCTTGCATCAACCTTTGAAAATCATCTACCTGCAAAGATGAGTGCAGAGTTTCTGCTCGTGCTTTCACCTGTTCCAAGATCGTCCAGTTGATCTCATGGACATCTGCATCAGCCAAAGCGGTAACCAAGTTGCCAGCCACTAGCTTCTGCAGATCAGCAACAACATGTAGGCCATCTTGAATTGTAGAATTCCATCCTCGGTTCATTTCTTTGTTCCGCCAAGTGGCCACATCCAAGTCCTTTTGAAGACGCCTAATCTTAGCTTCCCCATTGCCACATCCTTCTGTTTTCTTCCTACAAACGTTTGCATCACTGGAACTCTGGACATCTGTGCTACAATGCTGCTTGGCAGGGACATGAGCAGTCACTTGCTTCTGCGATTTGCCATGCATAAAATCAATCAGCAGATTAAAAGGAAATATGTTGGTTGATTCATGTCACCACTTTGAGCAACCCATGAGTTTCTAAACCTTAAATGGAGTCTAAAACATTGCAATAAAAGGGTGGGTGCATCATTTGGATGCGAGAGGCCGGGCGACCCTATTTTCAAGAAAAATTAGGAAATCTGAAATCTATATCTATATCTCTACCATCTATACCACTCCACTCCGGTTGACGAGTTTGATCTCTTTCAGTACATTAGATTATGTCATGTTTAAAACACTATTATAAAATTACCTCCTTAATGTTGAGCTCGGGAGGATCCGGATGTGCTGATCCTAGGCGGCCCCTCAAATGATTGCTTGCTAGAACAATAGGACCAAATCCCGCCTCCTTTCTACCAATGTACGCATCACTTTGGCGCGCTCACTTGTCTTTGTTAGGAACATGAGCGGTGGCTAGCTGCTGCAAATCAAAGTTCATCAAATCAATCAGCAAACAACACATATGAAATTTGAGCAGTGCGGCTAAATACCTTCTTCAGCAGCTGCCCCACGGAATCGTCCTTTTGGCGGCACATCACACGGGTGAAAAATCTCGGCAACGACTTGGGGTGCGGTGATTTTGTCCCATTCCACAGTATGCCGAGCTTGGCTGCAATTATCTTATTCCGCAAGATATTTTGCCTCCGAGATTCTTCGTAGGCATTCTCGAGGGGAATATCTAGCAGGCATTACAAAAAAAAAACAGATGCTAATAACAAGCAGTGGAAGCAAGCAATAAACTAGTCTCGGAAATCAAATACATAACAAAAGCTGCCGGACAAAGTGTTCAACTTTGGTCGACTGGGGAGGTGGCGCGTTGGCCGTTCGTTTTGGTTCGGTGGATCATGGTGGCGCTTTGTGTACCGATCTCGCCAGCCGGTAAGATGAACCGATGAGTCGGGGAAGCAGATCCGACGAGCGGACGGAGTGTGGTTGATGGCGTCGCTGAGCCCAGCTCCGGCGCGGTGGATGTCGGCTACGGATGGAGGAGGAGAGGGAGCGAGACGGACTAGGTGCGAGGTAGGGAGAGAGGCCCTTGCTTGTCCGTGGGTGGGGCTGGATATAGGGGAAATGAAAGCCCTAGAAGATAGCATCCTGCTAATATCCTAGTACAAAACAATTGAACTAGAAAATCCCGCCAATATATGGTGCTGAATTGCGGGCGGCTCATAGCTTGTGCACAAATAAAATGGGAAAATCCAAAAAATGTACTAGTTCAACAAAAAAAAACTCTAGTGGCAAAGTCGCTAGCTCGCCATGAGAAGATGCACTCCGCCAAAAAAATGTCATGAGAAGCAAGTTTGCTATGGATCTTGCATTAACCCTGCTCGATAAAATGGTGGGCACAAAAGACAAGCTAAATCAAAAATAATGGTGGTAGAAAGATGTAACTCTCAAATGTAAACTCTACTAAACAGGGCCAGCTCAAAAACATGCCTCATATTATTAGTACTTCCTCCGGTCCATATTAACTGCCACTAAAAATGGATGTATCTACAAATACATCCATTTGAGTGGCATGTATATGGATAGGAGTAGTAGATCAAGGAGTTGCGAGATAGTGGAGGAAATGAGGTGGGGAGGAGGAGGGTGACGACCAGACCCCCACCTCCACGGCACCGCATAAATAGAAGCTAAAATATGTGAAACAGTGGAGGAAATGAGGTGGAAAGGTCTTCTTTTTAGCCCCAGCGTCACCGCAGATCAGGTGACATGCACCTATTGCATGTCACCGTGTGACATGCGGTTTAAATTCAAATTTGAACACTGCGAACAAATCTGAAAAAAATCATGCATGTTCCTAGATATTAAGATAACCCCTAAAAAATTCAAGTCAAAATTCGAAACATACATCGAGAAACAAAAAAGAGAAATCTGTCATGAATAGTTCCAGAATTCAAATCTGAGTTTCTCTGTAGACTATTCACATCTGAGTTTCTCTTTTTTGTTTCTCGATGTATGTTTCGAATTTTGATCTGAAATTTTTAGGGGTTATCTTAATATGAGCTGTGAACGTGCATGATTTTTTTCAGATTTTTTTTGCAATGTTTAAATTTGGATTTAGGCCGCATGTCACACGGTGACACGGTGCATGTCACCATGTCACCTAGCTACCGCTCGAGAAATGGAGCCCCTCTCCGCTGGGCTCCATAAGGCTAGTCATAGTGCTAGTATCATAGCTAGTATCATGCACATTGGACCCACAAAAATGTTGATGTGGCAGCTAATTAAGGAGGAGAGAGGAGATTAGAGTAACATAGGTAGATAATGTAACATAGCGCATGTCACGAGAAAAGTTAATGCCAAACAAATCTTGTGCACAAATTTGCATCGAGATTCTAAAAAATAATAAATATAGCATGGCTATGATACTACTTCATGTTACTAACCACTATAGAGATAGTATCATATACAAGTATTATATGCATGATACTACTACATGATACTTACCACTATGACCAGCCTAAAAGCTTCACTGCTCGTGTCAGACTGTTGAAGACACTGGCAAGTGCATGTCAGGGGGACAGAGAATAAATTTCGTCCACGCATCGGCGCGTGCTGTCTACCCCAAACCCTAAACTTTGTCTTATGAAGTCAAAGCATGCATGAAGAGAAGTGGTTTTTGGTTTCAAACATGGAAATTTCAAAAACCCTCTCAAGAGCTACATTTTGGAGTGACTAATTTTTCATATTCATGATTTAAACTTGTTTAAATGGGCATAAAAATGGGCATAAAATTCAAAATAAATCAAAATAAATGAAACACCAAGGCACATAGTCTTCTTATGTCATATAGTAAGCATTCAATTAAGTTGATAAACAAGGTCTAGACATACTCAAACCAGAAAAATCATGTATCTACCCCCTAACCCTAAACTCTGTCTTATGAAGTCAAGCATGAAGAGATGTGGTTTTTGGTTTCAAACATGGAAATTTCGAAAACTCTCCCAAGAGCTTCATTTTGGAGTGACTAAGAAGCATACATGCTTACTTTTTTATATTCATGTTTTAAACTTGTTCAAATCTTGGTCAAACCTAGGATTTGACCAAGATTCAAATGGGCATAAACATTCAAAAAAAAATTGAAAAACCAAGGTCTTCTTATTTCATATAGTAAGCATTCAATTAAGTTGATAAACAAGGTCTAGACGTATTAAACCTGAAAAATCATGTATCTACCCCCTAACCCTAAACTCTGTCTTATGAAGTCAAGCATGCATGGTGAAGAGAAGTGGTTTTTCGTTTCAAACATGGAAATTTTAAAAACCCTCCCAAGAGCTTCATTTTGGGGTGACTAAGAAGGATACATGATTACTTTGTCATATTCATGTCTTAAACTTGTTTAAGTCATGGTCTAACCTAGGATTTGACGAAGATTCAAATGGGCATAAGAATTCAAAAAAAAATCAAAAACCAAAGCACATAGTCTGTGTATGTCATATAGTAAGCATTCAAGTTGATAAACAAGGTCTAGACATATTCAAACCAGAAAAATCATGGAAATTTCAAAAACCTCCCACGAGCTTCATTTTGGAGTGGCTAAGAAGGATCGATGCAGGTTACTTTTCATATTATTCATGTTTTAAACTTGTTTAAATCTTGGTCAAACCTAGGATTTGACCAAGATTCAACAAATGGGGATAAAAAAATGAAAACCCAATGCACATAGTCTTCTTATGTCATATAATAAGCATACAATTAAGTTGATAAACAAGGTCTAGACATATTCAAACCAGAAAAATCATGTATGTGGCTACCCCTAACCCTAAACTCTGTCTTATGAAGTCAAGCATGAAGAGATGTGGTAGAAAATTATTCATGTTTTAAACTTGTTTAAATCTTGTTCAAACCTAGGATTTGACCAAGATTCAAATGGGTAGAAAATTAAAAAATTGAAAAAAATGAAAAACCAAAGTACATAGTCTTCTTATGTCATATAGTAAGCATTCAAGTTGTTAAACAAGGTCGATCTAGACATATTCAAACCAGACAAATCATATATCTATACCCCTAACCCCTAATTAAACTCTATCTTATGAAGTCAAGCATGAAGAGAAGTGGTTTCGGGTTTCAAACATGGACTAAGAAGGATCATTTTTAAAAACCCCAAAAGCTTCACATTTTAGAGTGCATAAGAAGGATCCAGGCTTACCCTTTCATTTTGATGTTTTAATCTTGTTTAAATCTTGGTCAAACCTAGGATTTGACCAATATTCAAATGAGCATAAAATAAGAAATAAAAAAATAAAAAAACGAAAGCACATAATCTTCTTATGTCATATAGTAAGCATTCAAAAGTTCATGAAGAAGGTCTAGACTCATTCAAATCAAACAAGTCATCTACCCCTAACCCTACACCGTGTCTTATAAATGAAGTCAAGCATGAAAAGAAGTGTGGTTTTGGGTTTCAAACATGGAAATTTGAAAAACCTCCCAAAAGCTTCATTTTAATTAGACTGACTGATTAATTAAGAAGGATCCATGATTAATTACCTTTTCATTGTCATGTTTTAAACTTGTTTAAATCTTGGTCAAACCTAGGATATATTTGACCAAGATTCAAATGGGCATAAAAATTCAGAAAAAAATCAAAAGAATGAAAAACCAAAGCATGAAAAGAAGTGTCGTTTTGGGTTTCAAACATGGAAATTTCAATAACACATCCCAAAAGCTTCATTTTAGAGTGACTAAGAAGGATCCATGCTTACCTTTTCATTTCATGTTATAGACTTGTTTAAATCATGGTCAACCCTAGGATTAATTTGACCAAGATTCAAGTGGGCAGAAAATTTAAAAAAATAGAAAACTGGAAAACCAAAGTACATAGTCTTCTTATGTACGTCATATAGTAAGCATATTCAAGTTGATAAACAAGGTTTGGGCATATTCAAACCATACACATCATGTATCTACCCCCTAACCCTAAACTCTTTCTTATGAAGTCAAGCATGAAGAGAAGTGGTTTTGGGTTTCAAACATGGAAATTTCAAAAACCTCCCAAAAACTTCATATTAGAGTGACTAATTAAGAAGGATAGAGGCTTCCCTTTTCATTTTCATGTTTTAAACTTGTTTAAATCTTTGTCAAACCGAGGATTTGGCCAAGATTCAAATATATGGGCATAAAATTAAAAAAAATAGAAAAATGAAAAACCCAAGCACATAGTCTTCTTGTGTCATATAGTTAGCATTAAAGTTGATAAACAAGGTTTAGACATATTCAAACCAGACAGATCATGTATCTACCCCCTAACCCTAAACTCGGTCTTATGAAGTCTAGCATGAAGAGAAGTCGTTTTGGGTTTCAAACGTTTAAGCCAAAAGCCCCTTTTCAAATATTTCAAACTTATTCAAGGTTGGTTCAAATTTGAAAGACATACAAGTTATAGCCCACATAGTGCATACATTTTCACACACACTGCACTAGATAGATGCTAACCCTATAGTTTGAGGCCATTTGGATGAGGTAGAAAAAATTCTTGGATTAGAATCGTGTTGTTCGAACCCCGTAGTTGGATTTTTTTGAACCTTGATCTGTAGTACTGGGCAAAACCCTAGTTTAACCTATTTAATTATAGATTCGTATATCGATTTTTCTACCTTTTTATTATTACTATGCAGCACATGTGTGTTTGCCCGTCTAGCTAGTGAAACTCGGAGGAAGAGGGATCACTCATTCACTCGGAAGGTCAGAAGAAGGGAGAGCATTATGGTGTCTCCCCTTTTTCGGGTGACGATGTTGACTATTGTGCAGGGTTTGTCAGTGAGCTGGGAGGTGCGAGCGAGCGAGTCGAGCGAGGCCGAGAATGAGAGAGATTTGTTTTTTTTTTGTGTGTGAGAGGGACAACCGAAGGATCCTGAAGGACCCAGAGACTTCCAATACGCATCCTGATGCGTCTTCTCTTGACAAAGAAGATGGCTGGGAGTTTGCGTACCTATTGCACGTGACTTGTGCTCACTGAAGTGTGGGACCTCACGCGTGGGCACCACACGTAAGTGACAGTCCTGTTGGTGTAAAAACTCGGTTGATTATTATAGTGCATTAGAACAAAGTTTCCTATGGATTCAAGCGTAGGAAATCCAAGTTAACTCATTTAATTACATGACATTAATTTTTCCATGAAGCAAAGTTAACACATCTATCAATTGGTACATTTTGGAGTGACTACGAAGGATCCAGGCTTACTTATTCGTTTTCACGTGTTAAACTTGTCTAAATCTTGGTCAAACCTAGGATTTGACCAACAAGATTCAAATGGGCAGAAAAATAAAATAAAAACAAAAAATGAAAAACTAAATCACATAGTCTTCTTATGTCATATAGTAAGCATTAAAGTTGATAAACAAGGTCTAGACATATTCAAACCAGACAAATCATGTATATATCTACCCCTAACCCTAAACTCTGTCTTATGAAGTCAAGCATGAAAGAGAAGTGGCGGTTTTGGGTTTGAAACATGGAAATTTCAAAAAAAAAAGCTTCATTTTAGGGAGACTAAGAAGGATCCATGCTTACCATTTTATTTTCATGTTTTAAACTTGTTTAAATCTTGTTCAAACCTAGGATTTGACCAAGATTCAAATGGGTAGAAAATTTAAAAAGTGAAAAAAAATGAAAAACCAAAGTACATAGTCTTCTTATGTCATATAGTAAGCATTCAAGTTGTTAAACAAGGTCGATCTAGACATATTCAAACCAGACAAATCATGTATCTATACCCCTAACCCCTAATTAAACTCTGTCTTATGAAGTCATTTGATTCATAGGAACATATCCTATAGGAATTATTCCTACAGGAATCTTGTAGTACAAATCCTATAGGAAAAAAGCATTAGCTCATACCTCATGGAAAAATTCATTTGCTACAATCAAAGACACACCATATTCCTATAGGATTCAACTTGGCATGACATTCCAATCCTACACCTTTCCTATTCCTACACTCTTCATATTCCTATGAATCAAAGGAGCCCTAAGTTTGTAAAGGATTTGGCATCCATATATGCTCACCGGATATATAGATAAGGCCACAAACACATCGAATATTTGTGAAGAAATGTTTTTGCTATAACCTTCAAATTTTTAGATTTACATCACACACAAAGAACACACCTTTAATTTCGCCAGGTTTGTGCACTAATAAAGTACTCCTACAGTACTAGAAATTGAATTGTTCTACTCCGGAGTGATATGCTCACCGGAGTATTTTTGGATCTTAGCTGGAGCGGTGTTTGGCGGTTGCACGAAGCCGTGCTGGATGTTAAGCCTGTCGAGGCACGCCTGGTGGAAAGCGTGCGCCTCCTTAGCCTCATCGGCGCGCCGCTGCAATGTTGCGTCCCTGGGATTTGCAGCCGCCACATTCTTAGCCTGCACGAAAGCTTGCAGAGCATCCCGGCATCTATAGAGTGCCGGGAACATCACGTTATATACGAGCTCCTTGGCGGTGTTGCTCCTGCAAAGGGCGTCGCCGTGATGCGCTTCGAAAGAACGGCCTGGCTCCACGACCGGCACCGCCTGAAGTGCGGTCGGATTAGGCGGCTGGCCACGGGAGCTCCCTGCCTCCTCATCGTTCGCGCCGGCCGGGAAGGGGATCTCACCTGCTGGCAAAGAAAACCATGCGGCATGCGCGGGCGGAAAAGCCGGCCAGGGCCGAGCGGGCGTCGCATGCGGGGTTGCGTGGGAGATCCCTGCCTCTGCATCCATCGGCCCGCACGGGAAGCGGCTGGCGAGGGGCTCCACGGCCAGCGCCGCCGCCGCGGGCTTAACAACCGGCCAGTGCAGAGCGGGCGGGTTATGCCTTGGTGCGCGATGGACGAAGCGAAGGCGGCGCTGATTCTCCGCTTCCTCGTCGGTGGTAGGACTACGCGCGCGGCGACCAGAGCCAAGTCGGAAGGCCATAGCTATGTCGATTGGTCACTTAAGCTGGAGAGGTTCTCTTACCATTTCGGAGAAGCGGAGTAAGAGGAAGTTGTTGCTTATACGGGTTCACTGCCACGTTGGGTTAAGAGGGGCAAAGTTGGTCAATGCCTAGGAAGTTGGAATCGTTTTGGCCCCAATTTTTTAATTACCTTGCGGTTCATCTCTCGGTCTCTCCCACCTCTTCACTATCCCTCCCCTTGCCTCCTTTCATGCTTCATCGTAGTGCATCTTGTTTTTCTAGCACCTTCACAAAAATCATACACATTTGGCCGATTCTGTCATTGTGTGCACTAATAAAGTAAAAAAAATCCATTATATGTGAATAAACGTTTAATACACTAGCTCGCAAAGATGTTTCTCAAGGCGATATGCACAATGCCTGCCAAAAATGGGTCATGATAACTAAATTTCGTGTTAATTTTTGCATGACATGTACTCACTTGTGTATGAAGCCAAGCAAACTTTCTTTTTAGTATCCTTCATACATGGGGTTCCTATTTTTACTTTCTATTTTTACTAGTTACAAGTACTCATGCATGAAAACGTTTGAAAATATGTGCATTTTGGGCTGTGTGGAGACATGGTACAATAATATATTCAAGTTGATATACAAAGTCTAGACATATTCAAACTAGACAAATAATGTATCTAACCCCCTAACCCTAAACTCTGTCTTATGAAGTCAAGCATGCATGAAGAGAATTGGTATTGGGTTTCAAACATGGAAATTTCAAAATCATCCCAAAAGCTTCATTTTAGAGCGACTAAGAAGGATCCAGGCTTACCTTTCCATTTTCATGTTTTAAACTTGTTTAAATCTTGGTCAAATCTAGGATTTGACCACGATTCAAATGGGCATAAAATAAAAAAATGAAAAAAAATGAAAAACCAAAGCGCACATAGTCTTCTTATATGTCATATAGTAAGCATTAAAGTTGGTAAACAAGGTCTAGACATATTCAAACTAGACAAATCATGTATCTACCCCCTAACCCCTAAACTCTGTCTTATGACGAAGTCAAGCATGAAGATTAAGTGGTTTTGGGTTTCAAACATGGAAATTTCAAAAACCTCCCAAAAACTTCATTTTAGGGTGACTAAGAAGGATACAGGCTTCCCTTTTCATTTTCATGTTCTATACTTGTTTAAATCTTGGTCAAACCTAGGATTTGACCAAGATTCAAATGTGCATCAAAATTCCAAAAAATCAGAAAAATGAAAAACCAAAGCACATAGTTTTCTTATGTCATATAGTAAGCATTAAAGTTGATAAACAAGGGTCTAGACATATTCAAACAAGAAAAATCATGTATCTACCCCCTAACCCTAAACTTTGTCTTATGTAGTCAAGCATGAAGAGAAGTGGTTTTGGGTTTCAAATATGGAAATTTCAAAAACCTATCAAAAGCTTCATTTTAGAGTGACTAAGAAGGATCCATGCTTACCTTTTCATTTTCATATTTGAAACTTGTTTAAATCATTGTCAAACCTAGGATTTGACCAAGATTTAAATGGGCATAAAATTAAAAAAATCGGAAAAATGAAAAACAAAAGCACATAGTCTTCTTATGTCACATATATATATAGTAAGCATTCAAAAGTTGATAAACAAGGTCTAGCTAGACATATTCAAATAAGACAAATCATGTATCTACCCCTCTAAAACCATAAACTCTGTCTTATGAAGTCAAGCATGAAGAGAAGTGGTTTTTGGTTTCAAACATGGTAAATTCAAGAACCTCCCAAAAGCTTCATTTTAGAGTTACTAAGAGAAAGATCCAGACTTAATTACCTTATCATTTTCACATGTTAAACTTGTTTAAATCTTGCTCAACAAACCTAGGATTTTACCAAGATTCTCAAATGGGCATAAAAATCAAAAAATGAAATACCAATGCACATAGTCCTCTTATGTCATATAGTAAACATTCAAGTTGATAAACAAGGTCTAGACATATTCAAACAAGACAAATCATGTATCTACCCCCTATCGACCCTAAACTTCGTCTTATGAAGTCAAGCATGAAGAGAAGTGGTTTCGGGTTTCAAACATGGAAATTTCAAAAACCTCCCAAAATTCAGCTTCATTTTAGAGCGACTAAGAAGGATCGATGCTTACCTTTTCATTTCCATGTTTTAAACTTATTTAAATCTTGGTCAAACCTAGGATTTGACCAAGATTCAAATGGGCATAAAATTTCAGAAAAAAATCGAAAGAATGAAAAACCAAAGCACATAGCCTTCTTAATTATGTCATATAGTAAACACTCAAGTTGATAAACAAGGTCTAGACATATTCAAACCAGAAAAATCATGTGTATATCTACCCCTAACCCTAAACTCTGTCTTATGAAGTCAATCATGAAGAGAATTGGTTTTGGGTTTCAAACATGGAAATTTCAAGTACGTCCCAAAAGCTTCATATATTTTAGAGTGACTAATTAAGAAGGATCTTGGCTTACGTTTTCATTTTCATGCTTGAAACTTGTTTAAATCTTGGTTGAACCTAGGATTTGACCAGAATCAAATGTGCATAAAATTCTTAAAAAAAATAGAAAAATGAAAAACAAAAGCACATGGTCTTCTTATGTCATATAGTAAGCATTCAAGTTGATAAACAAGGTTTAGACATATTCAAACCAGACAAATCATGTATCTACCCCCTAACCCTAAACTCGGTCTTATGAAGTCTAGCATGAGGAGAAGTCGTTTTGGGTTTCAAACGTTTAAGCCAAAAGCCCCATTTCAAATATTTCAAACTTATTCAAATTTGGTTCAAATTTGAAAGACACACAAGTTATAGCACACATAGTGCATACATTCTCACACATACTGCACTAGATGCTAACCCGGCCTATAGTTTGAGGCCATTGGATGAGGTCGAAAAAAATCTTGGATTAGAAATGGGGTTGTTCGAACCCCGTAGTTGGATTTTTTGAACCTTGATCTGTAGTACTGGGCAAAACCCTAGTTTAACCTATTTAATTATAGATTAGTAGGTCGATTTTTCTACTATGCAGCACATGTGTGTTTGCCCGTCGAGTGAAACTCGGAGGAAGAGGGATCACTCGGAAGGAGATAAGAAGGGAGAGAATTATGGTGTCTCCCCTTTTTCGGGTGATGATGTTGACTTTTGTGCAGGGTTTGTCAGTGAGCGAGCGAGCGAGTCGAGCGAGGTCGAGAATGAGAGAGATTTGTTTTTTTTTTGTGAGAGGGACAACCGAAGGATCCAGAA
Organism: Lolium perenne; assembly: GCF_019359855.2. Lineage (NCBI taxonomy): Eukaryota > Viridiplantae > Streptophyta > Magnoliopsida > Poales > Poaceae > Lolium > Lolium perenne. The sequence goes on along the minus strand of NC_067250.2, from coordinate 62,939,385 downwards.
GGACCCACAGACTTCCAATACGCATCCTGATGCGTCTTCTCTTGACAAAGAAAATGGCTGGGAGTTTGCGTACCTATTGCACGTGACTTGTGCTCACTAAAGTGTGGGACCTCACGCATGGGCACCACACGTAAGTGACAGACCTGCTGGTGTAAAAGCTCGGTTGATTATTATAGTGCATTAGAACAAAGTTTCCTATGGTTTCAAGGGTAGGAAATCCAAGTTAACTCATTTACATGACATTATTTTTTCCATGAAGCAAAGTTAACGCACCTATCAATTGGTACATTTTGGAGTGACTAAGAAGGATCCAGGCTTACTTATTCGTTTTCACGTGTAAAACTTGTCTAAATCTTGGTCAAACAAAATTGGCAGAAAATTCAAAAAAAAAACAGAAAAATGAAAAACCAAAGCACATAGTCTTCTTATGTCATATAGTAAGCATTAAAGTTGATAAACAAGGTCTAGACATATTCAAACCATACAAATCATGTATCTACCCGCTAACCCCTAAACTATGTCTTAAGAAGTCAAGCATGAAGAGAAGTGGTTTTGGGTTTCAAACATGGAAATTTCAAAAACCTCCCAAAACTTCATTTTAGGGTGACTAAGAAGGATACAGGCTTCCCTTTTCATTTTCATGTTCTATACTTGTTTAAATCTTGGTCAAACCTAGGATTTGACCAAGATTCAAATGGGCACAAAAAAACAAAAAAATAAAAGCACATAGTGTTCTTATGTCATATCGTAAGCATTCAAGTTGATAAACAAGGTCTAGATATATCCAAACCAGACAAATCATGTATCTACCCCCTATCGACCCTAAACTTCGTCTTATGAAGTCAAGCATGAAGAGAAGTGGTTTTGGGTTTCAAACATGGAAATTTCAAAAACCTCCCAAAATTCAGCTTCATTTTAGAGCGACTAAGAAGGATCGATGCTTACCTTTTCATTTCCATGTTTTAAACTTATTTAAATCTTGGTCAAACCTAGGATTTGACCAAGATTCAAATGGGCATAAAAATTCAGACAAAAAATCTAAAGAATGAAAAACCAAAGCACATAGCCCTCTTAATTATGTCATATAGTAAACACTCAAGTTGATAAACAAGGTCTAGACATATTCAAACCAGAAAAATCATGTGTATATCTACCCCTAACCCTAAACTCTGTCTTATGAAGTCAATCTAGGATTTAACCAAGATTCAAATTGGCATAAAATAAAAAAAAAATAGAAAAATGAAAAACCAAAGCGCACATAGTCTTCTTATATGTCATATAGTAAGCATTAAAGTTGATAAACAAGGTCTGGACATATTCAAACTAGCTAGACAAATCATGTATCTACCCCCTAACCCCTAAACTCTGTCTTATGACGAAGTCAAGCATGAAGATAAGTGGTTTTGGGTTTCAAACATGGAAATTTCAAAAACCTCCCAAAAACTTCATTTTAGGTGACTAATTAAGAAGGATACAGGCTTCCCTTTTCATTTTCATGTCCTATACTTGTTTAAATCTTGGTCAAACCTAGGATTTGACCAAGATTCAAATGTGCATCAAAATTCCAAAAAAAAACAGTAAAATGAAAAACCAAAGCACATAGTTTTCTTATGTCACATACATATATATAGTAAGCATTCAAAAGTTGATAAACAAGGTCTAGCTAGACATATTCAAATAAGACAAATCATGTATCTACCCCTCTAAAACCATAAACTCTGTCTTTTGAAGTCAAGCATGAAGAGAAGTGGTTTTTGGTTTCAAACATGGAAATTTCAAAAACCTCCCAAAATTAAAGCTTCATTTTAGAGTGACTAGTTAAGAAGGATCCAGGCTTACCTTTTCATTTTCATGTTTTAAACTTGTTTAAATCTTGGTCAAACCTAGGATTTGACCAATATTCAAATGGGCATAAAATAAAAAATAAATAAAATAAAAAACCAAAGCACATAGTCTTCTTATGTCATATAGTAAGCATTCAAGTTCATAAACAAGGTCTAGACATATTCAAACCAGACAAATCATGTACCCCCTAACCCTAAACTTTGTCTTAATTATATATGAAGTCAAGCATGAAGCAGAGAAGTGTGGTTTTGGGTTTCAAACATGGAAATTTCAAAAACCTCCCAAAAAGCTTCATTTTAATTAGACTGGCTGGTTAATTAAGAAGGATCCATGATTAATTACCTTTTCATTGTCATGTTTTAAACTTGTTTAAATCTTGGTCGAACCTAGGATTTGACCAAGATTCAAAAGGCCATAAAATTTCAGGAAAAAATCGAAAGAATGAAAAACCGAAGCACATAGCCTTCTTATGTCATATAGTAAGCATTCAAATTGATAAACATGGTCTAGACATATTCAAACCAGAAAAATCATGTATCTACCCCTAACCCTAAACTCTGTCTTATGAAGTCAAGCATGAACAAGTACGGTGGTTTTGGGTTTCAAACATGGTAAATTCAAGAACCTCCCAAAAGCTTCATTTTAGAGTTACTAAGAGAAAGATCTAGACTTAATTACCTTATCATTTTCACATGTTAAACTTGTTTAAATCTTGCTCAACAAACCTAAGATTTTACCAAGATTCTCAAATGGGCATAAAAATCAAAAAATGAAATACCAATGCACATAGTCCTCTTATGTCATATAGTAAGCATTCAAGTTGATAAACAAGGTCTAGACATATTCAAACAAGACAAATCATGTATCTACCCCTATCGACCCTAAACTTCGTCTTATGAAGTCAAGCATGAAGAGAAGTGGTTTTGGGTTTCAGACATGGAAATTTCAAAAACCTCCCAAAATTCAGCTTCATTTTTAGAGCGACTAAGAAGGATCGATGCTTACCTTTTCATTTCCATGTTTTAAACTTATTTAAATCTTGGTCAAACCTAGGATTTGACCAAGATTCAAATGGGCATAAAAATTCAGACAAAAAATCTAAAGAATGAAAAACCAAAGCACATAGCCTTCTTAATTATGTCATATAGTAAACACTCAAGTTGATAAACAAGGTCTAGACATATTCAAACCAGAAAAATCATGTGTATATCTACCCTAACCCTAAACTCTGTCTTATGAAGTCAATCATGAAGAGAATTGGTTTTGGGTTTCAAACATGGAAATTTCAAGTACGTCCCAAAAGCTTCATATATTTTAGAGTGACTAATTAAGAAGGATCTTGGCTTACGTTTTCATTTTCATGCTTGAAACTTGTTTAAATCTTGGTTGAACCTAGGATTTGACCAGAATCAAATGTGCATAAAATTCTTAAAAAAATAGAAAAATGAAAAACAAAAGCACATGGTCTTCTTATGTCATATAGTAAGCATTCAAGTTGATAAACAAGGTTTAGACATATTCAAACCAGACAAATCATGTATCTACCCCCTAACCCTAAACTCGGTCTTATGAAGTCTAGCATGAGGAGAAGTCGTTTTGGGTTTCAAACGTTTAAGCCAAAAGCCCCATTTCAAATATTTCAAACTTATTCAAATTTGGTTCAAATTTGAAAGACACACAAGTTATAGCACACATAGTGCATACATTCTCACACATCTTGCACTAGATGCTAACCCGGCCTATAGTTTGAGGCCATTGGATGAGGTCGAAAAAAATCTTGGATTAGAAATGGGGTTGTTCGAACCCGTAGTTGGATTTTTTGAACCTTGATCTGTAGTCTTGGGCAAAACCCTAGTTTAACCTATTTAATTATAGATTCGTAGGTCGATTTTTCTACTATGCAGCACATGTGTGTTTGCCGTCGAGTGAAACTCGGAGGAAGAGGGATCACTCGGAAGGAGAGAAGAAGGGAGAGAATTATGGTGTCTCCCCTTTTTCGGGTGATGATGTTGACTTTTTGTGCAGGGTTTGTCGGTGAGCGGGGAGGTGCGAGCGGCGAGTCGAGCGAGGCCGAGAATGAGAGAGATTTGTTTTTTGTGAGAGGGACAACCGAAGGATCCGGAAGGACCCACGGACTTCCAATTCGCATCTGATGCGTCTTCTCTTGACAAAGAAGATGGCTGGGAGTTTGCGTACCTATTGCACGTGACTTGTGCTCAGAAGTGTGGGACCTCACGCATGGGCACCACACGTAAGTGACAGACCTCTTGGTGTAAAAGCTCGGTTGATTATTATAGTGCATTAGAACAAAGTTTCCTATGGTTTCAAGGGTAGGAAATCCAAGTTAACTCATTTACATGACATTATTTTTTCCATGAAGCAAAGTTAACGCACCTATCAATTGGTACATTTTGGAGTGACTAAGAAGGATCCAGGCTTACTTATTCGTTTTCACGTGTAAAACTTGTCTAAATCTTGGTCAAACAAAATTGGCAGAAAATTCAAAAAAAAAAAAACAGAAAAATGAAAAACCAAAGCACATAGTCTTCTTATGTCATATAGTAAGCATTAAAGTTGATAAACAAGGTCTAGACATATTCAAACCATACAAATCATGTATCTACCCGCTAACCCCTAAACTATGTCTTAAGAAGTCAAGCATGAAGAGAAGTGGTTTTGGGTTTCAAACATGGAAATTTCAAAAACCTCCCAAAACTTCATTTTAGGGTGACTAAGAAGGATACAGGCTTCCCTTTTCATTTTCATGTTCTATACTTGTTTAAATCTTGGTCAAACCTAGGATTTGACCAAGATTCAAATGGGCACAAAAAAATAAAAAAATAAAAGCACATAGTGTTCTTATGTCATATCGTAAGCATTCAAGTTGATAAACAAGGTCTAGATATATCCAAACCAGACAAATCATGTATCTACCCCCTATCGACCCTAAACTTCGTCTTATGAAGTCAAGCATGAAGAGAAGTGGTTTTGGGTTTCAAACATGGAAATTTCAAAAACCTCCCAAAATTCAGCTTCATTTTAGAGCGACTAAGAAGGATCGATGCTTACCTTTTCATTTCCATGTTTTAAACTTATTTAAATCTTGGTCAAACCTAGGATTTGACCAAGATTCAAATGGGCATAAAAATTCAGACAAAAAATCTAAAGAATGAAAAACCAAAGCACATAGCCCTCTTAATTATGTCATATAGTAAACACTCAAGTTGATAAACAAGGTCTAGACATATTCAAACCAGAAAAATCATGTGTATATCTACCCCAAACCCTAAACTCTGTCTTATGAAGTCAATCTAGGATTTAACCAAGATTCAAATGGGCATAAAATAAAAAAAACAGAAAAATGAAAAACCAAAGCGCACATAGTCGTCTTATATGTCATATAGTAAGCATTAAAGTTGATAAACAAGGTCTGGACATATTCAAACTAGCTAGACAAATCATGTATCTACTCCCTAACGCCTAAACTCTGTCTTATGACGAAGTCAAGCATGAAGATAAGTGGTTTTGGGTTTCAAACATGGAAATTTCAAAAACCTCCCAAAAACTTCATTTTAGGGTGACTAATTAAGAAGGATACAGGCTTCCCTTTTCATTTTCATGTTCTATACTTGTTTAAATCTTGGTCAAACCTATGATTTGACCAAGATTCAAATGTGCATCAAAATTCCAAAAAAAAAAACAGTAAAATGAAAAACCAAAGCACATAGTTTTCTTATGTCACATACATATATATAGTAAGCATTCAAAAGTTGATAAACGAGGTCTAGCTAGACATATTCAAATAAGACAAATCATGTATCTACCCCTCTAAAACCATAAACTCTGTCTTATGAAGTCAAGCATGAAGAGAAGTGGTTTTTGGTTTCAAACATGGAAATTTCAAAAACCTCCCAAAATTAAAGCTTCATTTTAGAGTGACTAGTTAAGAAGGATCCAGGCTTACCTTTTCATTTTCATGTTTTAAACTTGTTTAAATCTTGGTCAAACCTAGGATTTGACCAATATTCAAATGGGCATAAAATAAAAAATAAATAAAATAAAAAACCAAAGCACATAGTCTTCTTATGTCATATAGTAAGCATTCAAGTTCATAAACAAGGTCTAGACATATTCAAACCAGACAAATCATGTACCCCCTAACCCTAAACTTTGTCTTAATTATATATGAAGTCAAGCATGAAGCAGAGAAGTGTGGTTTTGGGTTTCAAACATGGAAATTTCAAAAACCTCCCAAAAAGCTTCATTTTAATTAGACTGGCTGGTTAATTAAGAAGGATCCATGATTAATTACCTTTTCATTGTCATGTTTTAAACTTGTTTAAATCTTGGTCGAACCTAGGATTTGACCAAGATTCAAATGGCCATAAAATTTCAGGAAAAAATCGAAAGAATGAAAAACCAAAGCACATAGCCTTCTTATGTCATATAGTAAGCATTCAAATTGATAAACATGGTCTAGACATATTCAAACCAGAAAAATCATGTATCTACCCCTAACCCTAAACTCTGTCTTATGAAGTCAAGCATGAACAGAAGTACGGTGGTTTTGGGTTTCAAACATGGTAAATTCAAGAACCTCCCAAAAGCTTCATTTTAGAGTTACTAAGAGAAAGATCTAGACTTAATTACCTTATCATTTTCACATGTTAAACTTGTTTAAATCTTGCTCAACAAACCTAGGATTTTACCAAGATTCTCAAATGGGCATAAAAATCAAAAAATGAAATACCAATGCACATAGTCCTCTTATGTCATATAGTAAGCATTCAAGTTGATAAACAAGGTCTAGACATATTCAAACAAGACAAATCATGTATCTACCCCCTATCGACCCTAAACTTCGTCTTATGAAGTCAAGCATGAAGAGAAGTGGTTTTGGGTTTCAAACATGGAAATTTCAAAAACCTCCCAAAATTCAGCTTCATTTTAGAGCGACTAAGAAGGATCGATGCTTACCTTTTCATTTCCATGTTTTAAACTTATTTAAATCTTGGTCAAACCTAGGATTTGACCAAGATTCAAATGGGCATAAAAATTCAGACAAAAAATCTAAAGAATGAAAAACCAAAGCACATAGCCTTCTTAATTATGTCATATAGTAAACACTCAAGTTGATAAACAAGGTCTAGACATATTCAAACCAGAAAAATCATGTGTATATCTACCCCTAACCCTAAACTCTGTCTTATGAAGTCAATCATGAAGAGAATTGGTTTTGGGTTTCAAACATGGAAATTTCAAGTACGTCCCAAAAGCTTCATATATTTTAGAGTGACTAATTAAGAAGGATCTTGGCTTACGTTTTCATTTTCATGCTTGAAACTTGTTTAAATCTTGGTTGAACCTAGGATTTGACCAGAATCAAATGTGCATAAAATTCTTAAAAAAAATAGAAAAATGAAAAACAAAAGCACATGGTCTTCTTATGTCATATAGTAAGCATTCAAGTTGATAAACAAGGTTTAGACATATTCAAACCAGACAAATCATGTATCTACCCCCTAACCCTAAACTCGGTCTTATGAAGTCTAGCATGAGGAGAAGTCGTTTTGGGTTTCAAACGTTTAAGCCAAAAGCCCCATTTCAAATATTTCAAACTTATTCAAATTTGGTTCAAATTTAAAAGACACACAAGTTAGAGCACACATAGTGCATACATTCTCACACATACTGCACTAGATGCTAACCCGGCCTATAGTTTGAGGCCATTGGATGAGGTCGAAAAAAATCTTGGATTAGAAATGGGGTTGTTCGAACCCCGTAGTTGGATTTTTTGAACCTTGATCTGTAGTACTGGGCAAAACCCTAGTTTAACCTATTTAATTATAGATTTGTAGGTCGATTTTTCTACTATGCAGCACATGTGTGTTTGCCCGTCGAGTGAAACTCAGAGGAAGAGGGATCACTCGGAAGGAGAGAAGAAGGGAGAGAATTATGGTGTCTCCCCTTTTTCGGGTGATGATGTTGACTTTTGTGCAGGGTTTGTCAGTGAGCGAGCGAGCGAGTCGAGCGAGGCCGAGAATGAGAGAGATTTGTTTTTTTTGTGAGAGGGACAACTGAAGGATCCAGAAGGACCCACAGACTTCCAATACGCATCCTGATGCGTCTTCTCTTGACAAAGAAGATGGCTGGGAGTTTGCGTACCTATTGCACGTGACTTGTGCTCACTGAAGTGTGGGACCTCACGCATGGGCACCACACGTAAGTGACAGACCTGCTGGTGTAAAAGCTCGGTTGATTATTATAGTGCATTAGAACAAAGTTTCCTATGGTTTCAAGGGTAGGAAATCCAAGTTAACTCATTTACATGACATTATTTTTTCCATGAAGCAAAGTTAACGCACCTATCAATTGGTACATTTTGGAGTGACTAAGAAGGATCCAGGCTTACTTATTCGTTTTCACGTGTAAAACTTGTCTAAATCTTGGTCAAACAAAATTGGCAGAAAATTCAAAAAATAAAACAGAAAAATGAAAAACCAAAGCACATAGTCTTCTTATGTCATATAGTAAGCATTAAAGTTGATAAACAAGGTCTAGACATATTCAAACCATACAAATCATGTATCTACCCGCTAACCCCTAAACTATGTCTTAAGAAGTCAAGCATGAAGAGAAGTGGTTTTGGGTTTCAAACATGGAAATTTCAAAAACCTCCCAAAACTTCATTTTAGGGTGACTAAGAAGGATACAGGCTTCCCTTTTCATTTTCATGTTCTATACTTGTTTAAATCTTGGTCAAACCTAGGATTTGACCAAGATTCAAATGGGCACAAAAAAATAAAAAAATAAAAGCACATAGTGTTCGTATGTCATATCGTAAGCATTCAAGTTGATAAACAAGGTCTAGATATATCCAAACCAGACAAATCATGTATCTACCCCCTATCGACCCTAAACTTCGTCTTATGAAGTCAAGCATGAAGAGAAGTGGTTTTGGGTTTCAAACATGGAAATTTTAAAAACCTCCCAAAATTCAGCTTCATTTTAGAGCGACTAAGAAGGATCGATGCTTACCTTTTCATTTCCATGTTTTAAACTTATTTAAATCTTGGTCAAACATAGGATTTGACCAAGATTCAAATGGGCATAAAAATTCAGACAAAAAATCTAAAGAATGAAAACCAAAGCACATAGCCTTCTTAATTATGTCATATAGTAAACACTCAAGTTGATAAACAAGGTCTAGACATATTCAAACCAGAAAAATCATGTGTATATCTACCCTTAACCCTAAACTCTGTCTTATGAAGTCAATCTAGGATTTAACCAAGATTCAAATGGGCATAAAATAAAAAAAACAGAAAAATGAAAAACCAAAGCGCACATAGTCTTCTTATATGTCATATAGTAAGCATTAAAGTTGATAAACAAGGTCTGGACATATTCAAACTAGCTAGACAAATCATGTATCTACCCCCTAACCCCTAAACTCTGTCTTATGACGAAGTCAAGCATGAAGATAAGTGGTTTTGGGTTTCAAACATGGAAATTTCAAAAACCTCCCAAAAACTTCATTTTAGGGTGACTAATTAAGAAGGATACAGGCTTCCCTTTTCATTTTCATGTTCTATACTTGTTTAAATCTTGGTCAAACCTAGGATTTGACCAAGATTCAAATGTGCATCAAAATTCCAAAAAAAACAGAAAAATGAAAAACCAAAGCACATAGTTTTCTTATGTCACATACATATATATAGTAAGCATTCAAAAGTTGATAAACAAGGTCTAGCTAGACATATTCAAATAAGACAAATCATGTATCTACCCCTCTAAAACCATAAACTCTATCTTATGAAGTCAAGCATGAAGAGAAGTGGTTTTTGGTTTCAAACATGGAAATTTCAAAAACCTCCCAAAATTAAAGCTTCATTTTAGAGTGACTAGTTAAGAAGGATCCAGGCTTACCTTTTCATTTTCATGTTTTAAACTTGTTTAAATCTTGGTCAAACCTAGGATTTGACCAATATTCAAATGGGCATAAAATAAAAAATAAATAAAATAAAAAACCAAAGCACATAGTCTTCTTATGTCATATAGTAAGCATTCAAGTTCATAAACAAGGTCTAGACATATTCAAACCAGACAAATCATGTACCCCCTAACCCTAAACTTTGTCTTAATTATATATGAAGTCAAGCATGAAGCAGAGAAGTGTGGTTTTGGGTTTCAAACATGGAAATTTCAAAAACCTCCCAAAAAGCTTCATTTTAATTAGACTGGCTGGTTAATTAAGAAGGATCCATGATTAATTACCTTTTCATTGTCATGTTTTAAACTTGTTTAAATCTTGGTCGAACCTAGGATTTGACCAAGATTCAAATGGCCATAAAATTCAGGAAAAAACCGAAAGAATGAAAAACCAAAGCACATAGCCTTCTTATGTCATATAGTAAGCATTCAAATTGATAAACATGGTCTAGACATATTCAAACCAGAAAAATCATGTATCTACCCCTAACCCTAAACTTTGTCTTAATTATATATGAAGTCAAGCATGAAGCAGAGAAGTGTGGTTTTGGGTTTCAAACATGGTAAATTCAAGAACCTCCCAAAAGCTTCATTTTAGAGTTACTAAGAGAAAGATCCAGACTTAATTACCTTATCATTTTCACATGTTAAACTTGTTTAAATCTTGCTCAACAAACCTAGGATTTTACCAAGATTCTCAAATGGGCATAAAAATCAAAAAATGAAATACCAATGCACATAGTCCTCTTATGTCATATAGTAAGCATTCAAGTTGATAAACAAGGTCTAGACATATTCAAACAAGACAAATCATGTATCTACCCCCTATCGACCCTAAACTTCGTCTTATGAAGTCAAGCATGAAGAGAAGTGGTTTTGGGTTTCAAACATGGAAATTTCAAAAACCTCCCAAAATTCAGCTTCATTTTAGAGCGACTAAGAAGGATCGATGCTTACCTTTTCATTTCCATGTTTTAAACTTGTTTAAATCGACCAAGATTCAAATGGGCATAAAATAAAAAAACCAAAAAATGAAAAACCAAAGCGCACATAGTCTTCTTATATGTCATATAGTAAGCATTAAAGTTGATAAACAAGGTCTAGACATATTCAAACTAGCTAGACAAATCATGTATCTACCCCCTAACCCCTAAACTCTGTCTTATGACGAAGTCAAGCATGAAGATAAGTGGTTTTAGGTTTCAAACATGGAAATTTCAAAAACCTCCCAAAAACTTCATTTTAGGGTGACTAATTAAGAAGGATACATGCTTCCCTTTTCATTTTCATGTTCTATATATACTTGTTTAAATATTGGTCAAACCTAGGATTTGACCAAGATTCAAATGTGCATCAAAATTCCAAAAAATATCAGAAAAATGAAAAACCAAAGCACATAGTTTTCTTATGTCATATAGTAGCATTAAAGTTGATAAACAAGGTCTAGACATATTCAAACAAGAAAAATCATGTATCTACTCCCTAACCCTAAACTTTGTCTTATGTAGTCAAGCATGAAGAGAAGTGGTTTTGGGTTTCAAATATGGAAATTTCAAAAACCTACCAAAAGCTTCATTTTAGAGTGACTAAGAAGGATCAATGCTTACCTTTTCATTTTCATATTTTAAACTTGTTTAAATCATTGTCAAACCAGGATTTGACCAAGATTTAAATGGGCATAAAATTAAAAAAATCAGAAAAATGAAAAACAAAAGCACATAGTCTTCTTATGTCACATATATATATAGTAAGCATTCAAAAGTTGACAAACAACGTCTATACATATTCAAATAAGAAAAATCATGTATCTACCCCTAACCCTAAACTCTGTCTTATGAAGTCAAGCATGAAGAGAAGTGGTTTTTGGTTTCAAACATGGAAATTTCAAAAACCTCCCAAAAGCTTCATTTTAGAGTGACTAAGAAGGATCCAGGCTTACCTTTTCATTTTCATGTTTTAAACTTGTTTAAATCTTGGTCAAACCTAGGATTTGACCAATATTAAAATGGGCATAAAATAAAAAAATAAAAAAAACCAAAGCACATAGTCTTCTTATGTCATATAGTAAGCATTCAAGTTCATAAACAAGGTCTAGACATATTCAAACCAGACAAATCATGTATATACCCCCTATCGACCCTAAACTTCGTCTTATGAAGTCAAGCATGAAGAGAAGTGGTTTTGGGTTTCAAACATGGAAATTTCAAAAACCTACCAAAAGCTTCATTTTAGAGCGAGTAAGAAGGATCGATGCTTATCTTTTCATTTTCATGTTTTAAACTTATTTAAATCTTGGTCAAACCAAGGATTTGACCAAGATTCAAATGGGCATAAAAATTCAGACAAAAATCTAAAGAATGAAAAACCAAAGCACGTACATAGCCTTCTTAATTATGTCATATAGTAAACATTCAAGTTGATAAACAAGGTCTAGACATATTCAAACCAGAAAAATCGTGTATCTACCCCTAACCCTAATTAAACTCTATCTTATGAAGTCAAGCATGAAGAAAAGTGGTTTTGAGTTTCAAGCATGCATGTAAATTTCGAGAACCTCCCAAAAGCTTCATTTTAGAGTGACTACAAAGGATCCATGCTTACACCTTTTCATATTCAAGTTTTAAACATGTTTAAAACCTGGTCAAACCTGGGATTTGACCAAGATTCAAATGGGCATAAAATTCAAAAAAATTAGATAAATGAAAAACCATAGCACATAGTCTTCTTATGTCATATAGTAAGCATTCAAGTGGATAAACAAGCTCTAGACATCACGAAACCCGGACAAATCATGTATCTACCCCTATCCCTAAACTATGTCTTATGAAGTCTAGCATGAAAAGAAGTGGTTTTGGGTTTCAAAAATGGAAATTTCAAAAACCTCCCAAAAGCTTCATTTTGGATTGACTAAGGAGGATCCAGGCTTACTTTTTCATTTTCAAGTTTTAAACTTGTTTAAATCTAGGTCAAACCTAGGATTTGACCAAGATTGAAATGGACATAAAAAATCAACAGTTTACAACAGCACACAAAATAAACATGAAATTACATCTAAATCCCTAACTTTTGCATGGAGGACCCCAGGCTGAAAGCAAGAAATGCGATCGGGACTTGAATCTTGATGCGTCTTCTCTTGACAAAGAAGATCGCTGGGAGTTTGCGTACGTACAGCACGTCACTTGTGCTCACTGAAGTGTGGGACATGACGCATGCATGGGCAACACACGTAAGTGACATGGATTCAAGGGTAGGGAAGCCAAGAGAAAAAAACGAGAATTTGGACAAAAATAACCCAATCTTGCTAGTATGTCGAAAGTTTGTTTTTCCCAATCTTTTCGACTTTGGGTTATTTCTGTCTATTTTGCCGATCGAAAAAACGAGACGAGAGGCGGAAACGGTGATGCATCTAGCTTGAGTACGTCGGATTAAGACTTCATGAGCAACACTAGTCGACGTAAGTACGGTGTATCTGAGACAAGACAGGGACTAGACATTGCTACCCACGTCCCTCTGCGCCCCTTCAAAGAAATCATACTCCGTACTAGAATCTCGAAACGTAGGAATTAGTCTGACACGATTTCTGATTGTTTAATTCATAGGATTGCAATTTTCAGAATTCATTGACAATACATTTTTATACAAAAACAAAAAATCCTTCATTGTGTAACCGTATGTTACTACTCGTATTTCTTTTGGTTTTCACACGCAATCAAATGTTATTGGATCCAAATACCGTTGTTTCTCAATCCTATATATTTGGAGATGATCATCACTCTCTAATCATACAATTTTCATATCCCCGCACTTTGAAAATCTTGCGAATAATCAAAGCAGCCAAAATGTATGGTGTGTATTGTATATGTTTATGCCATGCTTAGTTTCATCGAATATTGTTTGGTTGCATCGCGGGTTAAAATCGAGAATTTAGATTAATTGTTTCATTTTTGTTTGTGGTGTGACCAACTGATATTGCAAAGAAACAATCCCCCACCCCACCATGTACGCATTGTTTGGGTCGCATGCATGATGTGTACAAAATGTTAAAATAGAAATAATGTAGGAATTGAATATGATTGCATGTTGAATTAATCCTATATGAGAGAAATCACACAAATTTGAATTGCATGTTCTTTGGTTGTAGTGCTACACAAAAAACACGTGAATTAGTATGAATTATCATGTATTCAAGAATCAAAGGAGCCACTGAGATTTGAATCCCACAAAATTTCTATGAATTTTCTTCGAACCAAACAAGCCCAACAAGATTCCAAAGGAATATAATACAACGAACAAACAACTTCCGTTGTTGGAATATTTCCTTAGGACATCAATCCAATAGAAACTATATGATCCAGTTTCAGCGACAATCTGGTCGGTGTAGGCTCGAGGAGGCCAATTGTATATATATGTTTGGACCCGGTTGGTTGAGTGATCATGCTCGTGACATCCAGCCTGAAAGGTAAAATTCGGGCAAGGCCAGCGTGACGCCACAATACTTTTGAAATATTCAAAAGCGCGTAATATTTGTGAAATTTTAATAATAGCTACTACTTATGTGAATTTTTTTCGTTCATACGCTTATTGGGGGGGTAGGCTAACCCTAATGGCCTCCTCAAGATCCCTACCTCTACCAAGGTTTCCCGAGTTCATCCACCTCGACGGGTTCCTTGCCACTTTCGACCATGTTGTGGGCATCATTTCGGGTTCCCGTACCACGGCCAGTCCTTTTCAGGAGTCCCGAACCCGATGCCATAATATTTGTTTGAAAAAAATTCAAGACCGCACAATATTTGTTGAAATAAATGAATAAGCATTTTTAAATAGCTAAATAAAAGAAGTATGAATTTTGAAAAATTTATTTTTTCTAAAACATTAATTGGAGCATTGACATGTTAAACCCACTTGTCGATTTTGCTATCAACATGACTAACTAGCTGATTAGATAACCAAGTGGTGAAATTTGCAACATATTAGACCACCACATGGTGGAAACTGCAAAAAAAAATGTCCAAGTGGTGGTTTGTGCAACATATAGAGCAGTACGAGTATATGGTAGTACAAGATGAATGTGCCTTTGCCGTGGGCCCGTGGTAATATATCATGATGATGGCAAAGGATCTTTTCTCTGCTGAAACTGTCCAGAGCTGATTTGATGAGACAAAATACAGCTCCACGGCGTGCAAGGATAGTATACAGTACATTAGCTTCTTCTCGGGTCACACGCCTTCACGACAGGTGCAGTAGTGCAGCAGAGACCAGAGAGTGAAGGCACGCCCGTAGTACTCGTATTATTGATTTCAATTCAAATTGTTTTTTGCACCTTCTCCGTCTTCTTCATCTCCATCTTCTCTGGCGACCCCGCCTACACCGGCAGCCCACTGCACCACCGCCGCCATGCCTTTTTCGGATCATCTCGAGCCACTGTTTGATGGTACTAGTAGGAGTTGTGGACTTTTATCCATATCGCTCTACCAGTGCCGCTCGCCTTTGTCCTCCAATACCTCATACCCAAACGCCCGGCGTCCCACTCCCACACCCCCACACCCACTTGACCGCATCCTTCCAATGGCGAGATCGATCAATGAGAGTGGCAGTTCTTGGGTGTTTCCTGATGGCCCCCTTGAAGAAATCGCATCCCGATGCGATGTCATCACCGCCGCGAGCCTCGTCGGTTCATGCAAGTTTTATCATGATTCAGCAACACAAAGTGTAGCTACGCACTGCATCTCAGCCGTTTGGCATGCCCTGTGTTCTTCATACTCACCAAAATGAGGTACCGCCGCGCACAATCCCTTCTCCCGCGTCCACAAGTTCAAGCAGCGGGGTGCGCGAAGGACAAGCAGCATGATGCAAAAGATCGCAAGGGTACCTTGTGCCAAGCCCAGCCATTGGGACGGGATCTCTTCCGATGCCGTGATTCCGGATGGTGGTACGGGCATGTGGGCGGCGCGAATGGAGATTGGATCGCCCTTCTTGGCTACCCCTGGACTTGGGAGCATGTCAATGTGTACACGGGTCGCGGGATTCCTCTACCACCAATAAGTTATTTTAAATCCACCGGATAAACTTGTGTTCGAGTCTAATGATCAACATCTTCAAGCTGCTGAAGATAGCTATTTGCCGAGTTCCAACAGTTTGCTTCAAATTATACTAGTTTCTCTGTTCTTGCCATCTTCAACACGGCAATTGCGGTCCTTCACGTGCTTCTAGCGAGATGGACAGTTCTTGACAACCAGTTCTTAGCGTACGGCTACTCCGATGCAATCATCCACAAGGGTATTGTATTTCTTTGTAACTCAGACAGTGAAGTTTATGCATGGAATCAACTTTCTTGGGGTAATTTTTCTCATCTCATATGATGTGTTTTCGCTATTACCTGCTAGTTTCAGATTTAGCTTTAGCCTTTTTCTTTTTGTTGTGCAGTTTTCATGTCATGCATGTACCTTTCCCCCTCTATATTCAATCAAAATCAGCAGCGATATGCCTTTGAGTCAAAATAAAGTACTCCCTCCGATCCAAATCAAATTGACTCAGCTTTGTCTAGCCGATTGCATCTAGCTAGACAAACTTGAGTCAATTAATTTGTGCATATCTAGCTAGACATATCCAGTTGAGTCAATTAATTTGGATCGGAGGCAGTATTTTAGCTACATCATTATTCATGTATGTAATGAACTAATCAAGTTTTGCTGAACTGACTTCAAGCTGTGCTTTCCTTTGCAAGGTCCTTTGTTGATCAGCACGGAACCTATTCCGCCAGAACTTGATGAACAAGGTCGGTACAATCTTGGCTCCTGGTGGTTAGCACGATCTCCTGATGGTTCTAGACTTTTTCTGGTCCATACAGGGGCGTTCGACGGGCGGGATTATCTGGACTGGTTCGGATTTTACTGCTGCTTGCTACCTGCGAGGGTCGTCATGGTCGCACTATTCGCGGGTATGGTAAGGGTTTACTTGGCTGCGAGGTGTACGGCATGGACACCGGTCGGTTGATGCCACCGAGGCCATGGAGGAGGATTATTTCCCTTGGATCATATTCTCTCTTCCTTGGAGTGAACTATCCAGATTATCATTCCGAGTAGAAGACGGGGCGAGAACATGACCGTCCAAATATGGCGAGAAGCAACTCTGTTTACACATCGCACCATGCGGTAGGCCTTGCATATCCTCCTTCTCCGAGAAATTTGCCGCTTCGGTTTGAATTACGAAGGCTATCTTGTTGGTTTCCAAACCAACATTAGATGGACATGGCGGCAGGTTCCGTTGTGGCTCATCCCAAGCTTCGCCAACGCCCGGCAATGGAACCTGCCTTCGCGTCACAGGTCCAGAAAGAAGGGCTGATGTACTTTATGTAATACTCGTGTTGTAATGCAAGATTTGTATCTGTTGAACTATTTCATTTGCATGTTTATCTCTACCTAGGCTACTCCCTTTCCATAGTTGTGTTGTACTATCTGTTGAACTATTTCCTTTGCCTGTTGTCTCTACCTAGGCTACTCCTCCGTAGTTGTTAAATTGATGTAATGCTCCTACAATGCAGGCTACCTTTGGGCGTGTGGCACTGTAATGTTATCAAACACCTTTTGTACTCGTTCTAGTAAGCATTTCACACTATAGCTCACATAATTAAAGTACTCCTACAACGTATTAGTTGAAAGATATCTCTCATAAGTAAGTACCCCTCTTTGAGCTTATGCGAAACATAAATGACTATTTTAGAAATATATACTCTCGACAAAATATTATATTAAAAACAATGGTACATAGTTCTATTAGAAAAAGAAAGTGTGAATAGTAGAATGATGGAGAAGTGTTTTTTGAGGTCTGTGCATAGCTAGTGTTCATGGTGCAAAAGCACTTAGACTAGTCACAATGGGAAGTATCGTAGACTGATACTAGTCTATGATACAACACCTTCAATGCATAGTATCATGAATTAGTATCATGCAATGTTGCGAAAAACCAATTATTCATTTCTTTCCAAATAGACTAGCTTTGCGAGGATGACAAAACATTTCTTTATTGCCCTCTCATATGAATCACCTCCATACATCACCTCTCATACCGATTGAAAGCCATGCCAAATCGTTGGTTCAAGACCATGAATACCAAGCCAATTTTGTTAGCTAGTTGGACCACCCTCGGATTGAGAACCAACGGTTGAAAGAAAGGTGGGCGCCAACTCATATTTTTCTCGAGAGTCCGACACTTGATGTTGATTGCAAAGTTCACAAAGGCCAAAATTTTGACATCCTCTTTGTGCAAGTCTTGCCACCATCCAAACTCGGTTTTGAAGTACCAACCAAGAAAAAAAAAGCTTGCACTTTGGAGGACCCCATGGACCATGAAAATTTTGAAAAACTTCCAGTAAATCATGCATATTTCGATTTATATTTTGGTGAAGTTTCATTCGATTTGAATCATAGGTTTGTGAGCAAATATATATTTAGTTTAAACTAGTGCTCGAGTACGTAAGAATCTATTTAATCACAAGCTAGTCATCCGAATGGGATGAAATATTCATAGATTTTAAAACAAGGAATCTACATATTCTTGGATTTTTTTCAAAATTTTCTGAATAGTTTTTCTTTTTTAGCTTCGAAATAAGAGATAGTTTGGAACGTTGGATCTCAAATGGATGGTAGATGGTGGGACACGATCACAATGAATCTTGGAAGCATCAAGTCACTGAAGCTCTGTCCGGTTTCCAAACCAAGCTAGGAAAGGCATTGAAAATGAAGTTCTGCTCTAAAACATTTCTCATTCCATTTTGGTGCTCGCGCGGTTGCATGCTGCCCACGTGTTAAGGTACGTGTCTCTGGCATGTAGAGAACTACGATTATTGGCGAAAAATATATCGAAATGGAAAGCGTAAAAAAAGCCCTCTCTGGTCAACCTGATGTGACGAGACATCACTGCACCAAACGTCGTCGCAAATTTATAGATGGGTGGCGTGCTAGTCTACCAACAGTCAAATCGGCGCCCAGTCGCAGCAGCAGCCTAGAGTACTACCTAGTTTTTGCCCCTTGCATGTCTATCATCTTCTTCTTCACCCCGTTACAAAAAAAATAAAAAATCTTCTTCTTCACCCTCCCGAGAATCACGCGCCGCACGCGCAGGATCTCGATCCCCACCACGCCGCATCACTAGTACTACTCCGTATACCTTTCTCTCCTTACCCCGGCCGGCCGCGCGCACTGCATCGTTCCTTCCATAGCGCTCGCCCTCTCCTCCGAAAACCCCAAGCGCGATTGCATCCGCCATCCACCTAAATCCATCTTCACGTGATGGATTATTCTAGGCTTTGCCGGGGCGGCGGGGACGGCCACTTGGAGGCTCTCACCGGCGACAACATCGACCTCATCGCTGCGCATCTGGACGTTACCTACACCGTCCGACTTGCTACATGTTCCAGGGAGCTCTACGACATGATCAGCAAGGATGAAGGTAAGGTGCACCATTGGGATGAACCACTGCTGGCGATGCCTCCGCACTTTGCTTATTGGTTCGGTGAACAGGACCTGGCGACGGCATCTCGTGCATGATACCGTGTACGACCTGGTGCCCCTCGACCATCCTCGCCGTTACGTCGCCTGCCGTTCATGCACGACGAGAAAATGGCTTGGCGCGAACGGCGACTGGATCGCCGCCGCCGATCATCATGAGTGGTGCCTCGTGAACGTCTACACCGAGCGACATATCCCCCTTCCATCCCTACCTGATTCGAAGATTCATCATAGTATTGTTTCATATCGACCTGCATACTCTTTTAACTGGGGTCCAGCAATTAATTTGTTGAAGATTGTAATCTGCCAAGTGCCCACAAAAGGTGGGAGGTACGCAGATTACAAGCTCATCGCCTTGTTCGACAAAACGATTTTCTACCTTGAAGGGGGTGGCAACTGGAGAATGCTGGAGGCCCTTACACCTGCACCTGATTATCCAAATTACTGTGATGCCATTGAAATCCGTGGCCACGTTTTTGCGGTGGACGAAACTGACGGCTCCACGTATACGGGACACCGCAAATGGTATTTTTCTGTCCTTATGTTGCATTGCATGATACACTGCCTTAACCAATGAAGTTATTCATGAACTACCTTGTTTATATTTTACCTTTCTTATATGACTTAATGATCACACCCCCTTTTGCTGAATATGAATGAACCGTTGCTTGCAATGAATTAGTAGTACTAATTAGTCACCAACAAACATAGTATGCTCAGTATGTGATTGCATTCCTGAATTAGTAACTCTACGCCACTACAGAATATGGGTGTAATTAACCAGTATCTCAAAAGATAACGTGGCACTATGAAGGCACCCTTTTTGATAACCTTTTACACCCATTGTTTCATATATAATTAATTGATTTTTTCTCCAAAAGGGGGACGAGAGACCCCTTCCATCTGCATCAGAGAGATGCATAAGGACTTTCATAAGTATATGACTTAACGATCACATCCTTTATCTGAATATGAATGAACCGTTGCTTGCAATGAATTAGTACTAGTCAGTCATCAGCAAACATAGTATACTCCGTATGTGAATGCATTCCTGAATTAGTAACTCTATGCAACTGCAGAATATGGATGTAATTAACAAGTATCTCAAATGTTAACGTAGAAACAGAAAAATAGAAGAAAATCGTTTGTAATTACATGCGTAGCTTATATTTTCTAGAGATCGGGGAAAAAGCCTTGATTGGATGTACCTACATGCAGATCAAACAGTTCTTTGTTTATATCGGTGAACAATCTGCAGAATGGTATAATTAATTTTGTTTTTGATACATTTTTTCTCCCATTTTCTTGAATAGATTTCAGTTTCCCACAATTATCTTTCATTAGTGATTGTGACGTCCCCTCATTCAAAATAACTCAGGTTATCTTTTTCCTAATTCAATGATATTTAAGTTTGAGTAAGTTTACGATTAATATCTACAACCTCATATATATATATAAGATTTAGCACCTGCAGGCCTAACAAAGTTAGCTGCCTCTAGTCCCCTGTATAGTTCTTTCTTTTTGCTTTCTCAGTTTTTCGTAGCCTTGCTACAACCCTGTATGCTCTAATATATAATGATGCACGACTAGGCATGTGTTCGAGAAAAGAAAATCTAAATATCTTTTGTAATATATGAACCTATATTGATGTTTTAGATGTTGGTAGTATAATTTTCGATAAACTTGAACAGACTTAAATCAGTTTAACTTAGCACAACCATATAGCGTACCTTTTTTAGAACGCGAAAATAAGGTAAACAAATACCATGTGTACCCTTTACTATCAATAGTAGAGAAGAGATTATGAACCTTCAACTCTAAAATGCAAATTCTTCTACTGAATGGATAGCTGCATCTGATACCTATTTTGCAAATGTTACCAGACTTGGGGTTAGCTACAAAGAGCATTTCTTTCTTGTCAAGCTTCATGCACTACCAACACAACCAAAAGTCCGAACTGATCGCAAGGGCGGCAATCCACTTATACAATTCAACACCTCCCCTCACGTGTGATGGGAGACAAGTCAACATGTGGAAAGACTCAGAGGTATAGCTCAAGAGGCATATACGTGGACTCCGAGGGGGCAACAACAATTTTAGGATAAATTGCAAAAGCCAGGACTCGAACTCGAGACCCTGGCTCTGACACCATGTCAAGCTTCATGGACTAGCCAATGCAACCAAAAGTCCGAACTGATGGAAAGGTCTAGGCAATCCACTTATACAGTTAAACATTTCTTACCCTTCGGGTGGTCACAGGGAAGCTCTCTAACAGATCACTTAAGACAAAGGGAATTAACTACAGCACAGGACTTAAACTTAAGATGATATATATTTGTCAAAATTTGAATGTATCTATATGCTTTCACTGTCTAGATACATCTGAATTTGGACAAATCTTAGACACTTTCGGTGGGACAGAGGTAGTATATAACTGTGTATACACTAACTAGTGTCTAGTTTTGGCGAAGTTTAGACTAGTTTCGTGGGATGGATGCAGTATAACTGATATATTGGACACTCGATTTGAACACATGAATGACCAATGTCCTTAGCTTACATAGTCGTATTTATACTGTGAGCATGAACGATGAACAATGCTGCTGTTTGAATATGGTTGCCAGTAACACCCTATTCATCTCCATTTCTAATATTGCAGAAAACCTGATGCTCCCGTTTGTAATCCCGCCACCGGTGGTGGATGATCAGCAGTACGCGTGGTTCCTCGCTCCATCTGCTGATGGCAAGCGATTGATGATCATCCTTACAGTAAACAAGATTGGGATTGCCAATCTTTGAAGTACCTCCTAACATTCCCTATGCTGCTAATGGGCTTCGGCCTACGGCGATATCCTCTGTTGCCACCTACGTCTTTGAGCTGGATCCCTTATCTACTGCACGTGCAGGGGACTTTCTTTGGAGGCAGGTTAACAGCCTCAGCGACCACTCTCTGTTCCTCGGACTCAATTACCCAATCATTGCCAACCTGAAGAAGCATGAATCCAAAGCTCCTGATGGCACATTGGTTCCATTCATGAGGAAAAACTGCATCTACACAGCATACCGGAATATTCGTTATAATCAATACCCTAAAATTTTGCGCTGCAACCTCCAGCCAGATGAAGGTGAGACTGTGGGAGTTATCAGCCTTCCCAAGGATGGTTGGGATAGTGTCCGACCAGCGGCTATGTGGTTTAAGCCTGCTTTAAACATTGCCCGTTCGGTGTTACCTTTAAAAAAACAGTGACACTTTTTTATTATGCTTGAAGTGTTGAGAAGTAGTACATTGTTTTTAGTATGTACTAGTTTGAATCAGTTTATTTGAACACTGCCCTGCTTTTGTATTTCGTGTTGCCTTCATATTATAACCCATGCATGGCTGTTTTAGGATTGACTTTATTTCAGCACTATAATTACAATGTGTGTACGTCCTTTATAATATAGCCACCTCTTGTTGATCATACTCATGAGAGGACCATTCCTATTTTTTTCGCCGCTAAAGGGTAAAGTACATCCACTGGCACGGGGGTGTGTTCGGTTCCACCCCATCCCCAAACCGAACATGCATCAACTACGAGCAAGGAAGTAGATGTGCGACCTAGGTGACTGTGCGGACCCCACATGTGAACCAAAGAAAAAAACATGTCAATACGGAACTGATGTACATACGACAACTCCTATATGATATGCGTATGTACGATTGAGCATCTGGAGGTGTGCTGCCACCTGCTTCCTCACACGAAGGGTTGGATCTTGTGTTTCGTACACGGATTGGACTGAAATTGTCGTGTGCATATCAAGGTTCATGTCAATAAGGCTGAGTTTGGCATCTAAGTCTAGGCAACAAATACTTTTGGGTTCCAACGGCCATCTACAAGGTATTTGCTATAGGCCTACTTGCTCCGGCTATCGAAGCCCAATAACTACAAATGGGCCTTTCTGCTCATGCAATGTTGGCCCTTTTCTAAAGAACCACAGATCCTATGATTGGCAAAAAACAAAAACACGGAGATTTTACATAAAAGTTGTTTGTATTTATTTTGAATTATTGGGTTGCAATTTTTGAAACTGCTCATGGCCAATATGAAAATCCTTGATCGCTCCATACCCACAAAGATCACGGTATTTTCAAAAATTCATAAAGTGGATTTGAAATTTAAAACATATCCTAATAATTCCATGATTTATTCTATTAACTTGCAAGATCTTGGAGCGAAAGAGCTTGTATTAGTCTGCGAAAATAATGCGATAAACTGTCGTTAACAAGAAATGAAGGTTTATCGTTCAGAGAGGATGCCATGTGGGACCCATGAGACAGTAGCGTCCTCAACGTTTCAAAGAAAAAGGCAAGTAGCCCGAAAATAGGGGTAAAAAATAAATCCTACAAAGGAAACATTTATAGTTCATAGAGGCTGACATGTGGGACCGATCTGCCAGCTGCATCCTCATCATTTCGAAGTCGGCAGGGATCAGAAGAAAAAAGCAAATAGCCAGAAATTAGGGGTCAAAAATAAATCCAAAAAGGAAACTTTTATTCTTCATAGAGGATGACATGTGGGACCGACCTGCCCGACGAGCGTCCTCATCGTTTCAAAGGCCGCAGGGGATCAAAAGAAATAAAAGGCAAATAGCCAGAAATTAGGGGTAAAAAATAAATCCAACAAAGGAAAGGTTTGTTGTTCATAGAGGCTGACATGTGGGACCCATGAGCCAGCGGCGACCTCAATTTCAAAGGCGGCATATGATCGAAAAGAAAAAGGCAAGTTAGCAAAAATCAGGGGGTAAAAAAATCTAAGAAAAGAAACTTTATTGTACATAGAGGATGACATGCGGGTCCCATGAGCCGACACCTTACTCAACGTTTCGGAGGCGGCATGAGATCAAAGAAAAAGGAAAGTGACCAAATAGCAGGAGCAAAAAATAATCCAAGAAAATAAACTTTTAATGTACATAGAGGATTTCATATTGGTCCCACTTATACAATCTATTTCGCACCAAGATCTTGCAAGTTGATTGTACATAGAGGATGACATGCGGGGCCCTTGTGTCGGCGGCTTAATCAACGTTTCCAAGGCGGCGGGGATCAAAAGAAAAAGGAAATAGCCAAAAATAAGAGGGTGAAAAAAAATCTAAGAAAAGAAACTTTTATAGTATAGAGGATGACATGTGGGTCCCATGAGCCAGCAGCTTCCTCAACGTTTCAGAGGCTGCATGAGATCGAAAGAAAAAGGCAAGTGACCAAAAATAAGAGGGTAAAAAAAATCCAAGAAAAGAGACTTGATTGTACATAGAGGATGACATGCGGGTCCCATTGTGCGGCAGACTTACTCCAACGTTTCCAAGGCGGCAGGGGATCAAAAGAAAATGGAAATAGCCAAAGATCAGAGGGTGAAAAAAATCCAAGAAAAGAAACTTTTGTAGTACATAGAGGATGACATGCGGGTCCCATGGGCCAGCAGGTTCCTCAACGTTTTCAAGGGCGGCATGAGATCGAAAGAAAAAGGCAAGTGACCAAAAATCAGAGGGTGAAAAATAATCCAAGAAAAGAAACTTTTATTGTACATAGAGGATGACATGTTGTCCCAACGTTTCAAATGCGGCTTGAGATCAAAAGAAAAAGAAAGTAGCCAGAAATTAGGGGGTAAAAAAAACTCCAAGAAAAGAAAATTGATTGTACATAGAGGATGACATGCAGGTCCCACGAGTTAGCAGCTTACTCAACGTTTCCAAGGCGGCAGGGGATCAAAAGAAAAAGGAAATAGCCAAAAATCAGAGAGTGAAAAAAAACCCCTAGAAAATAAACTTTTGTAGTACATAGAGGATGACATGCGGGTCCCATGAGCCAGCAGGTTCCTCAATGTTTCAAACGTGGCATGAGATCGAAAGAAAAAGGCAAGTGACCAAATATCAGGAGCCAAAAATAATCCAAGAAAAGAAACTTGATTGTACATAGAGGATGACATGCGGGTCCCATTATGCGGCAGTGGTCCCAACGTTTCAAATGCGGCTTGAGATCAAAAGAAAATGAAAGTAGCCAGAAATTAGGGGGTCAAAAAAAAAACTCCAAGAAAGGAAAGCTTTATTAAACGTTTCAAAGGCGGCAGGGGATCAAAAGAAAAAGTAAATAGCCAAAAATCAGAGGGTGAAAAAAATCCAAGAAATCAAACTTTTATTATACATAGAGGATGACATACGGGTCCCATTTTGCAGCAGCGGTCTCAACGTTTCCGAGGCGGCACAGGACCAAAAGAAAAATGAAGTAGCCAGAAATCAGGGGGTGAAAAAAATCCAAGAAAAGAAAGATTTCAATTGGGCTGCATACGGACATACGGGCCTTCGAACTATCATACGGGCCTTTTGACTCGTACAATTTCAGCCCACTCCAGAACATGAAAGTTCGGATTTTTCTCAAAAAAAAAACAGGAAAGTCCTATGCTTCGCCAAAACAAAAAACAAGGAGATTCAAGATATAAGTTGTAAAAATAAAGATTTAATTTATCCGTTTGCAATAGCTCGGAAGCGAAATACTGCTGTTTATTGTCTGCAAAATAATCAAGATATCACATGTTTCTTGTACGGGAGGCTGACATCGGGGACCCATGAGCCGGCAGCGTCGTCCAACGTTTCAAAGGCGGCGAGGATCGAAAATAAAAATAAACCAAATATCGGTTGGTAAAAAAATACAAGAAAATAAAACATTTATCGTTACGAGAGGATGACATGCGGGACCGATGAGGCAGCAGCATCCTCAACGTTTCCAAGGCGGCAGGGGATCAAAGAAAAAAAAAAAGGAAATAGCCAGAAATTAATTAGGGGTTCAAAATAAATCCATCAAAGGAAAGTTTTATTGTTCATAGAGGATGACATGTGGGACCGACCTGCCAACAGCGTCCTCATCGTTTCAAAGGGGGCAGGAGATCAAAAGAAAAAGGCAAATAGCCAGAAATTAGGGGTAAAAAATAACTCCAAGAAAGGAAACTTTTATTGTTCGTAGAGGATGACATGCGGGACCCATGAGCCAGCAGCTTACTTAACGTTTCAAAGGCGGCATGAGATCGAAAGAAAAAGGCAAGTGACAAAATATCAGGAGCCCAAGATAATCCAAGAAAAGAAACTTTATTTACATAGAGGATGACATGCGGGTCCCATTTTGCAGCAGCGGTCCCAACGTTTCAAATGCGGCTTGAGATCAAAAGAAAAAGAAAGTAGCCAGAAATTAGGGGGTCAAAAAAATCCAAGAAAATAAAGTTGATGGACATAGAGGATGACATGCGGGTCCCATGAGCTAGCAGCTTACTCAACGTTTCCAAGGCGGCAGGGGATCAAAAGAAAAAGGAAATAGCCAAAAATCAGAGGGTGAAAAAAAACAAAGAAAATGAACTTTTATAGTACATAGAGGATGACATGCGGGTCCCATGAGCCAACAGGTTCCTCAACGTTTCAAACGTGGCATGAGATCGAAAGAAAAAGGCAAGTGACCAAATATCAGGAGCCAAAAATAATTCAAGAAAAGAAACTTGATTGTACATAGAGGATGACATGCGGGTCCCAATTAGCGACGCGGTATCACCGTTTGAGAGGCTGCACGGGATCGAAAGAAAAAGGCAAGTGACCAAATATCAGGAGCCAAAAATAATCCAAGAAAAGAAATTTTATTGTACGTAGAGGATGACATGCGGGTCCCATTTTGCAGCAGCGGTCTCAACGTTTCCAAGGCGGCACAGAACCAAAAGAAAAATGAAGTAGCCAGAAATCAGGGGGTGAAAAAAATCCAAGAAGAAAGATTTCAATTGGGCTGCATCACGGACATACGGGCCTTCGAACTATCTGCTTGGCCTTTTGACTCGTACAATTTCAGCCCACTCCAAAACAGGAAAGTTCGAATTTTCTAAAAAAGCAGGAAAGTCTGTAGCTTCGCAAAGACAAAAAAACAAGGAGATTCAACATATAAGTTTGTTTATGTAAAAATAAAGATTTAATTATCCGTTTGAAATAGCTCAGAGCGCAATACATTGTTTATTGTCTGCAAAATAATCAAGATATCATATGTTTCTTGTACGGGGAGGCTGACATCGGGGACCCATGAGCCAACAGTGTCGTCAACGTTTTAAAGGCGGCAGGGGATGGAAAGAAAAAATAAACCATAAATCTGTTGGTAAAAAATCCAAGAAAAGAAACATTTTCGTTCTGAGAGGATGACATGCGGGACCCATGAGGCAGCAGGATCCTCAGCATTTATTGTTCATAGAGGTTGACATGTGGGACCCGTGAGCCAGCAGCGTCCTCAACGTTTTAAAGGCTGCACGTGATCGAAAGAAAAAATAAGCCAAAAATCGTTTGGTCAACAAAATCCAAGAAAATAAACATTTACCGTTCTGAGAGGATGACATGCGGGACCCATGAGGCAGCAGCATCCTCAACGATTCCAAGGCGGCAGGGGAAATATCCAGAAATTAATTAGGGGTTCAAAATAAATCCATCAAAGGAAACTTTTATTGTTCATAGAGGATGATATGTGGGACCGACCTGCCAATAGCGTCCTCATCGTTTCAGAGGGGGCAGGAGATCAAAAGAAAAAGGCAAATAGCCAGAAAATAGGGGTAAAAAATAACTCCAAGAAAGGAAACTTTTATTGTTCGTAGAGGATGACATGCGGGACCCATGAGCCAGCAGCTTACTCAACGTTTCAAAGGCGGCATGAGATCGAAAGAAAAAGGCAAGTGACAAAATATCAGGAGCCAAAGATAATCCAAGAAAAGAAACTTTATTGTACGTAGAGGATGACATGCGGGTCCCATTTAGCAGCAGCGGTCTCAACGTTTCAAATGCGGCTTGAGATCAAAAGAAAAAGAAAGTTGATTGTACATAGAGGATGACATGCGGGTCCCATGAGTCAGCAGCTTACCCAACGTTTCCAAGGTTGCAGGGGATCAAAAGAAAAAGGAAATAGCCAAAAATCAGAGGGTGAAAAAAAATAAAGAAAATAAACTTTTATAGCACATAGAGGATGACATGCGGGTCCCATGAGCCAGCAGGTTCCTCAACGTTTCAAACGTGGCATGAGATCGAAAGAAAAAGGCAAGTGACCAAATATGAGGAGCCAAAAATAATTCAAGAAAAGAAAGTTTTATAGTACATAGAGGATGACATGCGGGTCCCATTTAGCAGCAGCGGTACCACCGTTTGAGAGGCGGCAGGGGTTCAAAAGAAAAAAGAAATTGCCAAAAATCAGAGGGTGAAAAAAACCAAGAAAATGAACTTTTATAGTACATAGAGGATGACATGCGGGTCCCATGAGCCTGCAGGTTCCTCAACGTTTCAAACGTGGCATGAGATCGAAAGAAAAAGGCAAGTGCCCAAATCTGAGGTGCCAAAAAAAACTCCAAGAAAAGAAAGTTGATTGCTCATAGAGGATGACATGCGGGTCCCATGAGCCAGCAGGTTCCTCAACGTTTCAAACGTGGCATGAGATCGAAAGAAAAAGGCAAGTGACCAAATATGAGGAGCCAAAAATAATTCAAGAAAAGAAAGTTTTATAGTACATAGAGGATGACATGCGGGTCCCATTTAGCAGCAGCCGTATCACCGTTTGAGAGGCGCCAGGGGATCAAAAGAAAAAAGAAATTGCCAAAAATCAGAGGGTGAAAAAAAACCAAGAAAATGAACTTTTATAGTACATAGAGGATGACATGCGGGTCCCATGAGCCTGCAGGTTCCTCAACGTTTCAAACGTGGCATGAGATCGAAAGAAAAAGGCAAGTGAAAAAATATCAGGAGCCAAAAATAATTCAACAAAAGAAAGTTTTATAGTACATAGAGGATGACATGCGGGTCCCATTTAGTAGCAGCGGTATCACCGTTTGAGAGGCGGCAGGGGATCGAAAGAAAAAGGCAAGTGAAAAAATATGAGGAGCCAAAAATAATTCAAGAAAAGAAAGTTTTATAGTACATAGAGGATGACATGCGGGTCCCATTTAGCAGCAGCGGTATCACCGTTTGAGAGGCGGCAGGGGATCGAAAGAAAAAGGTAAGTGACCAAATATGAGGTGCCAAAAATAATTCACGAAAAGAAAGTTTTATAGTACATAGAGGATGACATGCGGGTCCCAGTTAGCAGCAGCGGTATCACCGTTTGAGAGGCGGCAGGGGATCGAAAGAAAAAGGCAAGTGACCAAATATGAGGTGCCAAAAATAATCCAAGAAAAGAAAGTTTTATAGTACATAGAGGATGACATGCGGGTCCCATTTAGCAGCAGCGGTATCACCGTTTGAGAGGCGGCAGGGGATCGAAAGAAAAAGGCAAGTGACCAAATATGAGGTGCCAAAAAAAATCCAAGAAAAGAAAGTTTTATAGTACATAGAGGATGACATGCGGGTCCCATTTAGCAGCAGCGGTATCACCGTTTGAGAGGCGGCAGGGGATCGAAAAAAAAAAGGCAAGTGACCAAATATGAGGTGCCAAAAAAAACTCCAAGAAAAGAAAGTTGATTGCACATAGAGGATGACATGCGGGTCCCATTTAGCAGCAGCGGTCTCAACGTTTCCAAGGCGGCAAGGGATCAAAAGAAAAAGGAAGTAGCCAGAAATCGGGGGTCAAAAAATCCAAGAATAGAAAGAATTTTGGTTCATAGAGGATGACATGCGGGACCCATGATCCTGCATCGTAAACGGCTCGATCGGAGAACGTTGAACGAGATGGCGCGATCTAGAAAAAAAACAATGCCAGAGAGGCTGCCATCTGGGCCCTACATCCCTCGGCTGTGCGGATTTGCGTTGACTCGGCCGGCGAACCCGAGATTTCGAGATGCACCACGTCCTGGGCCA
This sequence comes from Lolium perenne, assembly GCF_019359855.2. Lineage (NCBI taxonomy): Eukaryota > Viridiplantae > Streptophyta > Magnoliopsida > Poales > Poaceae > Lolium > Lolium perenne. The sequence continues at coordinate 62,909,218 of NC_067250.2, read as the reverse complement.
CCATACGCGACGTTTTGGCCGCTTTCGTCGGGCTAGGTGGCCTCAAAAACGAGAAAAAAAAAGTTTTGACATGCACCACGGAGGGACCAAAAATCGTCGGCCATGGTACACCAGCAACCACGGCGCGACTTCAACTTCGTCGGCCATGGCAACTTTTCTTGTAGTGCTTGCACTAGAGTCAATAATCTAGATTACATTGTAAGGTACCTAACACCCATGGCATTCTGGTGTTGGTCATGCTTTGCCCTAGGGAGAGCTTTAGTCAACGGATCTGCTACATTCAGATCAGTGTGTACTTTGCAAATCTTTACTTCTCCATCTTCGATGTACTCGCGAATCGAATGATAACGCAGCTTGATATGCTTCAGCCTCTTGTGTGACCTTGGTTCTTGTGCATTGGCGATGGCACCCATGTTGTCACAGTAGATGACTAGTGGGTCCAATGCACTAGGAACCACACCGAGCTCTACAATGAACCTCTTCATCCATACCGCTTCTGATGAAGCCTCTGAAGCCGCTATGTACTCCGATTCTGTTGAGGATTTCGCCACCGTGCACTGCTTCGAGCTTGCCCAGCTTACTGCAGCACCATTCAATATAAACACGTACCCAGACTGTGACTTAGAGTCATCAGGATCAGTGTTCCAACTTGCATCGGTGTAACTTGTTACAACGAGCTCTTGGTCACCTCCATAACAAAGAAGCATATCCTTAGTTCTTTTCAAGTACTTCAGGATATTCTTGACCGCTGTCCAGTGTTCCATTCCTGGATCACTTTGATATCTGCTAGTCAAACTAACAGCATGTGCTATATCCGGTCTTGTACATAGCATGGCATACATGATAGAGCCTACTGCCGAGGCATAGGGGATCTGACTCATCCTTTCTCTTTCTTCTGCCGTAGCCGGACCTTGAGTCTTACTCAAGACCTTGCCTGGTAACATAGGTAAGAATCCTTTCTTACTTTCGTCCATTCTAAACTTCTTTAGAATCTTGTCCAGATATGTACTCTGTGATAGCCCTATTAGACGTCTTGATCTATCTCTATAAATCTTGATGCCTAATATATACGATGCTTCACCAAGGTCTTTCATTGAAAAAACTATTATTCAAATAACCCTTTACACTACTTAATAGTTCTATATCATTCCCAATCAATAATATGTCATCTACATATAATATCAGGAATGCTACAGAGCTCCCACTCACTTTCTTGTAAATACAGGCCTCTCCATGACACTGTATAAACCCGAAGTCTTTGATCACCTTATCAAAGCGTCGGTTCCAACTTCTCGATGCTTGCTTTAGTCCATAGATTGAACGCTGAAGCTTGCATACTTTGTCAGCATTTTTAGGATCGACAAAACCTTTGGGTTGTACCATATACAACTCTTCCTCAATGTCTCCATTAAGGAACGCCGTTTTGACATCCATCTGCCAAATCTCATAATCGAAAAATGCAGCTATTGCTAACAAAATCCTCACAGATTTTAGCTTCGCTACAGGTGAGAAAGTCTCATCGTAGTCAACACCTTGAATTTGTCGGAAACCCTTTGCGACAAGTCGAGATTTATAGACAGTAATATTACCATCAGCATCTGTTTTTCTCTTGAAGATCCATTTATTCTCGACAGCCTTGCGGCTATCAGGTAAGTCTACCAAAGTCCATACTTTGTTATCATACATGGATCCCATTTCGGATTTCATGGCTTCTTGCCATTTGTTGGAATCTGGGCTCATCATCGCTTCTTCATACGTCGCAGGGTCTTCATCATTGTTATCCACAATCATGACATTTAGACAAGGATCATACCAATCTGGAGTGGCACGTTCCCTTGTCGATCTACGAGGTTCAGTAGCTATCTCATTTGAAGTTTCATGATCATTATCATTAGCTTCCTCTGTTGTCGGTGCAGGCGGCACATGAACATCTTCCGGTACTGCGCTACTCTGATCAACGAGCAGAGATTCTTCAATCTCATCGAGTTCTACTTTTCTTCCAGTCACTTCTTTAGTGAGAAATTCTTTCTCAAGAAAGGTTCCGTTCTTAGCAACAAAGATCTTGCCTTCGGATCTGTGATAGAAAGTGTACCCTATAGTTTCCTTAGGGTATCCTATGAAGACGCATTTCTCCGCTTTGGGTTCTAGCTTGTCCGGTTGTAACTTTTTTACATAGGCTTCGCAACCCCAAACTTTCAGGAACGACAGCTTAGGTTTCTTATTAAACCATAATTCATACGGTGTCGTTTCAACGGATTTTGATGGTGTTCTATTTAAAGTGAATGCGGCTGTATCTAATGCATAACTCCAAAATGATAACGGCAAATCAGTAAGAGACATCATAGAACGAACCATATCTAAGAGAGTTCGATTACGACGTTCGGACACACCGTTTCGTTGTGGTGTTCCTGGTGGTGTCAATTGTGAAAGTATTCCGCATTTCTTTAAATGCATGCCAAACTCATAACTCAGATATTCACCTCCGCGATCAGATCGTAGAAATTTAATCTTCTTATTACGTTGATTTTCTACTTCACTTTGGAATTCCTTAAACTTCTCAAAAGTTTCGGATTTATGTTTCATGAAATAGATATACCCATATCTACTCAGATCATCTGTGAAGGTTAGAACATAACGATAACCACCGCGCGATGCTACACTCATTGGTCCGCACACATCGGTATGTATGATTTCCAATAAGTCAGTAGCTCGCTCCATAATACCAGAGAATGGAGTCTTAGTCATTTTTCCCATTAGACATGCTTCGCATCTATCAAGTGACTCAAAGTCAAGTGATTCAAGTAATCCATCGGTATGGAGTTTCTTCATGCGTTTCACTCCAATATGACCAAGACGACAGTGCCACATATAAGTAGAATTATCATTCAATTTAATTCGCTTAGCATCAATGTTATGTACATGTGTATCACTACTATCGAGATCTAACAGAAATAAGCCATTCTTTTCAAGTGCTCGACCATAAAAGATATTATTCATAAAAATAGAACAACCATTATTCTCAGACTTGAATGAATAACCGTCTTGCATTAAACAAGATCCAGATATAATGTTCATGCTCAACGCGGGTACAAAATAACAATTATTGAGGCTTAAAACTAATCCCGAAGGTAGATGTAGAGGAAGTGTGCCGACAGCGATCACATCAACTTTGGATCCATTTCCAACGTGCATGGTCACTTCATCCTTTAGTAGTCTTCGTTTATTCATTAGTTCCTGTTTCGAGTTACAAATATGAGCAACCGAACCAGTATCAAATACCCAGGTACTAGTACGAGAACCAGTAAGATAAACATCTATAACATGTATATCAGATATACCTTCTTTCTTTTTCTTGACAAGGCCGCTCTTCAGATCCGCCAAATACTTGGAGCAATTATGCTTCCAGTGTCCCTTCTCCTTGCAGTAATAGCACTCAGCATCAGGCTTAGGGCCAGTCTTAGGTTTCACAGGAGGCGTGGCAGCTTTCTTGCCACTCTTCTTGTTCTTGCCTTTAGACTTGCCCTGTTTCTTGAAGCTGGTGGTCTTGTTGACCATCAACACTTGGTGCTCTTTCTTAATTTCAATCTCAGCAGATTTTAGCATGGCGAAGAGTTCAGGTAACTCTTTGTTCATGTTCTGCATATTGTAATTCATCACAAAGTTCTTGTAACTAGGTGGCAGTGATTGAAGGACACGATTAATCCCCAGTCTATTAGGAATCACTATTCCCAAGTCACTGAGTTTCTTCGCATGCCCGGTCATGGCGAGCATGTGCTCACTAACGGAGCTGCCTTCTTCCATCATGCAGCTGAAGAAGTGTTTCGATGCTTCATAGCATTCCACGGCCGCATGAGTTTCAAAGATAGTCTTCAACTCATTGATTAACTCATGTGGATCGTGGTGCTCAAAACGTGTTTGAAGATCGGCTTCCAGACTGCATAGGATGGCACACTGAACTTGAGAGTACCGAGTTTTTCGAGTCGCGTAAACATTCTTTACTTCATCGGTCTCAGTTTCTGCAGGAGGGTCACCTAGCGGTGCATCAAGCACATATTGCAGATTTCCGCCATTGAGGAAGATCCTCACATGACGGAACCAGTCGGTGAAGTTGCTACCGTTGCTCTTAAGCTTTTCTTTCTCTAGGAACTGGTTAAAATTGATTGAGGACGCCATATCTACAACATATTTCCAATAGTTTTAGACTAATGTTTATGACAAATTGAGTTCAAATTTTAATTCAACATAATTAAAAACTAGGTGAACTCCCACTCAAAACAATATCCCTCGCATTGTCTTAGTGATCACACGAACCAAATCCACCACACCAAGTCCGATCATCACGAGACAAGATGTAACTTCAATGGCGAACACTCAAAGTGTTCATCATATCAATCATATGATTCATGCTCTACCTTTCGGTATCACGTGTTCCGAGACCATGTCTGTACATGCTAGGCTCGTCAAGGCCACCTTAGTATCCGCATGTGCAAAACTGTCTTGCACCCGTTGTATGCACTTGTTGAATCTATCACACCCGATCATCACGAGATGCTTCGAAACGTGTCGGGGGGAAGACCCCGGGTAGGGCAATGGACGCGGAGCAGCCGGCTGGCCACTGGCCGGCTCGCGGCAAAGGCCGGCTGAGGAGCAGCCGGCTGGCGCCGTGGCCGGCTGGTCCGGAAGCCGGCTGGCTCTAGGTCCTAGTCGGCCTGGCTACGGCCACCAATGCTGTAGTTGGGCCGGCTTCTACAAGCCATATCCGACTGGGGTTTGTACCTCAGACCGACTCGAGGCTGGCGAGTCTTGCACTGGAAGGAACCGGTAGGTGATCCGGGTTCCCAAAGTCCACGCTGACTCCATCTTCCGTAAAACGCGGGGCACTGTGGAGCAATAGTGCCACGCGCCGGACAGGCCGTCAGGGCTTACGACGATCCGTACTGGCTACAGTGGCTGACGGAGACAGGGACACCTCCTCCATACCGCTGACCATGGCAGCCGGATGGGACAGGCCACGATGCCTCAACCACTCCTGACGTCACCGCCTCGGGAAGGAGCGGAGGCCGGAGCCGGCCAAGCCGGCCAGTAAACTATAGGGTCTTATATGTAAAGTGCCGGTGCCTATATAAGCCGCACTACCCCCTCTCGTGCAGGGGATCGATCATTTATTGCTTTCACCCACCTACAGAGCTGCCCTGTGAGAGAGACCATAGTCTTCCTTAGCCTCTCAGGAGCAGCCGGACACAGCTCTAGGAGCACCATTGTACTATGTGATCATCATATACACTCATAGCAGGAGTAGAGGTTTTACCTCCATCGGAGGGCCTCGAACCTGGGTACGTCGCCGTGTCGCTCGTGCCCATACCCGCATCCGGATACCGCCGTGAGATCCCTCAGGAACCACTTCGATTAGCCACCCTATGGCATATGCCGTGACGATACCACGACATTTGGCGCCCACCGTGGGGCCTTCAGCATCCTCGGCCGGTGTCTTCATCCGGACGGGCCTCACCACCACCACCGGCAAGCGAGTCGCTTCAGGCTTGATCTGGAGATTCGGCTCCCTCGACTGCGTCAGCGACAACGCTGGCTGCTTCGCTGACCGGCCCTTCCCAGCCGGCGGCAGCGTCATCTCCTTCGGCGGCTTCGACGTCTACGTCGCCACCGTCGCGCCGCCGCGCTACCCGCGGCAGGTGCTGCGCTGCGCTAGCCCTCCTCCGCGAGCCGGCAGCAGCGCTCCCGCCAGCCCCGCCGTCGTGCAAGTCATGATGGCTGGCGACGAGCTCCCCACCAAGAACCCGCGCACCCGTGGCCCTGGCCTGGAGCGCAACATCGACCCCAACGCCTCCGGCTCGGGCCCAAAAGCGCCACCACCGCCGTCCCGGCTGGATGCAGTCCGGGCAAAGCTGAGCACCCCGCTCACGCACAGCGGAGACCCCACCGCCATCGAGGCGGACTTGGAGGCGCACCGCCAGCTCCTCCTCAAGCAAACCGAAGAAGCGGCTGCTGCTAAGCGCCAGATGGAGATCACCCAGCGCGAGTACAACCGCGCCCACGGCCTCACTCCAGGCGGCGACGAGCCAAGCCGAGCTGGCCACATCCACCGCAGGGGCCGCGACCTTGGCGCTGAGATCGCCCGCGACGGCGCTCCTTCGCCGGCTCCGTCCGCAGAGCTGCCCGTCTACAACACCCCCGACAAGAACATGCGCGCGGCAGAAGCCGCCGCAGAAGAGCTGAACCGCCTCGAAGGCGAAGAGTTACGCCGCCGGGCTGGCGGGTGGCGAGCTGCTCAACGCAGCCAACGGGCAGATCGCCGACCCCGGGTATGTCAATGCCCCCGAGTTTCTCACGCTCGTGGAGCTGCGAGGCAGCGACGGGGAAGGCGCCGGGGACACGGCCGAGTCCTCCTCCCCAGCACCAAGCCGGCGCCATGATTCCCGGGCCACGCACGGCTCGGGCCGGCCAAGCCACCAGCCGAGCGGCGGCCGCAGCCGGCCCCCTCCAAGCCGGAACCAGGAGCAAGACTCCGGGCCCCGCCGTCATCACCGGCCGGCTCCAGAAGCAAGCGGCGCACGCCAGCCGGCACACTCCCGGCTGGGCCCGCGCATCGAGCCCGCTGACGCCCGGGACCGCCTCGACCGGCTGGTTCAATCCCGCATCGCGGAAGAAGAGGGGCCAGCCGGCCCAAAGTGCTTCGGGCCGCGGATCCTCAACGAGCCCATGGTCGATGGCTTCCAGCTCCCGCGCGACACCCCCAAGTACGACGGCACCGCCAAACCGGAAGACTGGCTGCTGGACTACTCCACGGCAGTCGGCATCGCCAAGGGCAACAAGCGCTGGGCTGTGCGCTACTCCCCCCTCATGCTACTCGGCTCCGCCCGCACGTGGCTCAACAACCTCCCAGCCGGCAGCATAAACGGCTGGCTGGACTTCGAAGCCGCCTTCATCAGCAACTTCACCGGCACTTATCGCCGGCCGGGTCGCCCTCAACAGCTTGAGATGTGCAAGCAAGGCCCGGACGAGACGGATCGCGCGTACCTGACGCGCTGGTGCGAGATGCGCAACTCTTGCGAGGGCGTGCACGAGATGCAAGCCATCAGCTTCTTCATGGGCGGCTGCCGACCCAACACCATGATGTGGCACAAGCTGCGCCGCAGCGAGCCCAAGACGATGGCCGCCTTGATGGTCATCGCAGACAAGTACTGTGGCGCGGCGAGAGGAAGCCGGCAAGGCGCCGGCTGATGTTTCACCGGCCCCAGCAAGACGGGACAACAACAAGCCGGCCGAGGGCGCCTCGCACGGCAGCCGGCGGGACAACTACCGCGGCAAGCGTCACAGCGACCAGCCGGACCGCCGGTACGGCTCCACCCACGTGGCCGCCGTACAGGACAACGCGGCAGGCGGCAGCCGCCGCCAGAAGCAAGACCGGCAGTGGAAGCCGAAGTACACCTTCGAGCAGATGCTCGACTCGCCGTGCAAGTACCACAGCGGCAAGAACCCCTCCAACCACACCACCCGCGACTGCCACTTCATGAAGCGGCTGACAAGCGGTGAACCCCTCCCGCCTCCACCCCCGCCTCCACCAGCCGGCGGGCCGGGTGGCCAAGCCGGCGCAGAGAACGCCAACCTCGAGCACCACGAGGCTAACCAAGTGCACCATGCCGGCCGATATCTGGCCGAAGACGCCACCTACATCATCTTCACCTCCGAGCCCGAGGACAGGACGAGCCAAGAGCGCCGTTCCCTCGAGGTCAACGCGGTCATACCGCCGGTCCCCCAGTACCTAAACTGGTCAGAGCAGGCCATCACTTTTGATCGCCGCGACACACCGGCTGTCCTGCCGAAGCCGGGCAGCTACGCCATGGTCCTCGACCCCACCATCGGCACAACCCGGCGCAGCGTGCGTTTCTCGCGCGTCCTCATCGACGGCGGCAGCAGCATCAACATCCTCTACCGCGACACCGCCCGCAAGCTGGGCATCCAGGAGGCCGAGTTGCGCCCCACCCCCACCGTCTTCCATGGCATCGTGCCAGGCCACTGCTGCCAGCCGATCGGCCGGATCACGCTGGAGGTGATGTTCGGGAAGCCGGACCACTTCCGCACCGAGAGAATCGAGTTCGAGGTGGTGGACCTCGTGAGTCCCTACCACGCGCTCCTGGGCAGGCCGGCCCTGACCAAGTTCATGGCGGTGCCCCACTATGGGTACCTGAAGATGAAGCTGCCTGGCCCCAAAGGGGTCATTACCGTAGCCGGCGATTATCGCCGCTCCATGGACTGCGCCACGCAGAGCTCCAAGATGGCCCAGACGCTGGTCATCGCCACCGAGAAGCAGCTCATCCACGACGCCGTCGCCCTCGCCAAAGCCGCGCAGACAGACATGCCGGCTGCGGGCAACCCGGCTGGGACGACTCACTTCCAGCCGGCCGACAACACCAAGAAGATCCTGCTGGACCCGGCGCAGCCGGCTCAAGTTCGTCACCATCGGTGCCGGCTTGAACAAGAAATAGGAAAGCGAGCTCACCAGCTTCCTCCGTGAGAATCGGGACATCTTCGCGTGGACTCCAAGAGACATGCCGGGTGTGCCGAGGGAGTTGGCTGAGCACCACCTCCACGTCCGGCCTGAAGCCAAGCCGGTGAAGCAGCCTCTCAGGCGCTTCGCCGAAGAACGAAGGAAGGCCATCGGTGAAGAAATCGCCCGGCTCCTAGCTGCCGGCTTCATCATGGAAGTACTGCACCCGGACTGGTTGGCGAACCCGGTCCTGGTTTTGAAGAAGAACGGCTCCTGGCGCATGTGTATCGACTACACCAGCCTGAACAAGGCGTGCCCAAAGGATCCCTTCCCCCTGCCGCGCATAGATCAAGTCATAGACTCGACTGCCGGCTGTGAACTGTTGTCTTTCTTAGACGCCTATTCAGGCTACCACCAGATTCCTTTGAATCCGGCTGATCAAATAAAGACTTCGTTCATTACCCCGTACGGGGCTTATTGCTACACGACTATGCCGTTCGGCTTGAAAAATGCAGGCGCCACCTACCAAAGGTGCATGCAAAAATGCTTACAGGATCAAATCGGCAGAAACGTTCACGCATATGTGGATGATGTCGTTGTAAAGACCAAGGAGACGACTACCCTCCTTGATGACCTGAGAGAAACCTTCACCAATTTGAGAAGATTCCGGATGAAGCTCAACCCGGCCAAGTGCACATTCGGCGTGCCGTCTGGCCAGCTCCTTGGCTACCTCGTCTCTCAGCGAGGGATCGAAGCCAACCCGGACAAGATCAGTGCCCTGGAGAAGATAGAACTGCCGCAGTGCCTCAAGGACGTCCAGAAGTTCGCTGGCTGCCTGGCCTCCTTGAGCCGCTTCGTCAGCCGGCTGGGGGAGAAGGCACTGCCCCTGTATCAACTAATGAAGAAGGCGGACAAGTTCGTCTGGTCACCGCAGGCGGATGAGGCTTTCCGTGACTTGAAGTGCGTGCTCTCAACCGCGCCAATCCTTGCAACGCCGGGTTCAATGGAGCCGATGCTGTTGTACATCGCAGCCACCAATCGAGTGGTTAGCGTTGTCCTGGTGGTGGAGCGCAGAGAAGCCGGCAACAGGGAGCAGCTGGTTCAACGCCCAGTTTACTACCTTAGCGAAGTGCTCTCCCAGTCGAAGCAAAACTACCCCCATTACCAGAAGGTCACCTACGGCGTCTACATGGCGGCCAAGAAGCTCAAGCACTACTTCCAAGAGCACCCCATCAGGGTGGTTGCCACAGCACCCTTGGCGGAAATCATCGGCAGCAAGGATGCCAACGGCCGGGTCGCCAAGTGGGCCCTGGAGCTAGCCGCCCACACCATCCTCTACGAGCCACGCACAGCCATCAAGTCGCAGATCCTCGCGGACTTCTTCGTCGACTGGGCTGAGATGCAGTACTTGCCGCCTGTGCCGGATTCCACGCATTGGAAGATGCACTTCGACGGCTCGAAGATGCGCAACGGCTTGGGAGCCGGCATCGTCATCACTTCTCCCAAGGGGGACCGGCTGGACTACGTCCTGCAGATCCACTTCGCCGCCTCCAACAATGTGGCGGAGTATGAAGCGCTCATTCATGGGCTGAAGCTGGCCAAGGAGATTGGCGTGCGTCGCATACTCTGCTTCGGCGACTCCGACTTGGTCATACAGCAAGCATCTGGCGACTGGGACGCGAAGGACGCCAACATGGCCTCGTACCGCTTCCATGTCCAGCAGCTATCCGGCTTCTTCGACGGCTGCGAATTCCACCATGTGCCACGAGCAAATAACGAAGCGGCTGATGCCTTATCCAAGATTGGCTCAACCCGGCAAGCCATTCCGCCGGGTGTCGCCTTGGCGGTTCTCAAGAAGCCGTCCATCATACCGTCACCGGACTCGGATTCAATATTCGTGCCGGCTGACCCGGGGGCTGCTCAGCCGAACCCGGGGGCTTCATCGCCCAAGTCGGGGGCTAACAAGCCAAACCCGCCGGCTTCCACGCCGAACCCGGGGACTTCTCAGTCCAACCCGGGGGCTTCATCGCCAAACTCGGGGGCTAGCAAGCCGAACCCGCCGGCTAGCAAGCCGAACCCGGCGACCATGCAGTCGAATCCGGAAGCTCCCACGCAGGAGGCCCTGTTGGTCAGCGTATTCGAGATAAGATGCGTACCTTCATGGGCACAAGAATTCCTCTCCTACCTCACCGACGGTGTGCTGCCTGATGATAGAGTCCAGGCCAGGCAGATTGAGAGAAGGGCCAAGGCCTATACCATCATCAACCACCAGCTGTACAAACGCAGCGTAAGTGGGGTGTTCCAGCGGTGCGTCGAGCCGGCTGAAGGGATTGAACTCCTACGGGAAATCCATCAAGGAGAGTGCGGACATCACGCCTCATCCAGAGCCATAGTGGCCAAAGCCTTCCGGCACGGTTTTTACTGGCCGACTGCGCTCAGAGACGCAGAAGATTTGGTGAAGAAGTGCAACGGCTGTCAGCGCTTCGCAAAGCAAAGACACCAGCCGGTTTCCGCCTTGAAAACCATCCCCATCACATGGCCGTTTGCCGTATGGGGCTTGGATATGGTAGGCCCATTCAGAACAGCGCGAGGTGGCATGACACACCTCTTGGTGATGATTGACAAATTCACCAAGTGGATCGAAGCCAAGCCAATCAAGAAACTGGACGGGTCCACAGCCGTCACATTCCTCAAGGAAATCATTGTGAGATTCGGCTACCCCCACACCATCATCACCGACAACGGCACCAACTTCTCCCAAGGCATCTTCTCTCGCTATTGCGGGGAAATGGGGATCCGGATGGCCCTATCTTCTGTGGCACACCCAGAGTCCAATGGACAAGTGGAAAAGGCTAACGGCTTAGTCCTAGCCGGCATCCGGCCCCGGCTGGTGGAGCCGCTCGAGCGAGCAGCCGGCTGCTGGATTGAAGAACTGCCCAATGTCTTTGTGGAGCTGCGCACAACGACAAACCGCTCAGTCGGCTTCACACCATTTTTCCTCGTATACGGGGCCGAAGCCGTCTTGCCGACTGATATCGAGCATGACGCGCCAAGGATCAAGCTCTACACAGAAGCCGAAGCCAAAGAAGCTCGCGAAGATGGAGTTGACCTGGTCGAAGAGGCCCGGCTGCTGGCTGAGTCTAGATCTACTATCTACCAGCAAAGCCTCCGACGCTATCACAGCCGGAGGGTCCAGCCCTTAGCATTCCGAGAGGGAGACCTAGTGCTCCGGCTGATCCAGAGGACAGCCGGACAGCATAAACTATCATCCCCATGGGAGGGTCCCTTCATCGTGAGCAAGGCCGTAGGCAATGAGTCCTACTATCTCATAGATGCCCAAGAGGCTAAGAAAAACAAGCCGGACAAGGCTGACGAGGAGACTAAACGTCCCTGGAATGTCAGGTTACTCCGCCCATTTTACACATGAGAGCAGGAATGTATGTATCCCTTGTATCCCTTTTGTGAGTTATGAAAAAGCTTGCGCCAAGAGCGCTGTTTCCGACAAGTTTTTCGCGTACTTTACCTTGTTTCGCCAATTGGCTTGAACCCTCTCACGCGGCCGGCTCAGTAACGTGATCCGGTTTCCGACAGCCGGCTTCCGATCCAGCTACAGACCGCAACCCGGCTGTCCGGCTGGCGGGAGTAAGGCCTAGGGAGCCGGCACGCGAAAAACAACTAAGGGAAAGAGTAAAAGCGAGTTGACTTGCAACTTTTCATATAAGTGCCGGATTGCCGAATTCAGCTCGTTCGACTGAAATACTGTCAGCCTCACCCAGCGGCCCGCTCTTGATCCGGCGACGGATCGCAAGCCGGACGTACGACCGGCAAGAGCACAGCCGAAGAGTGGGGCGGATGGGAAAAAACGAACGAGTCGAAAGAAAGCAACTCGGCACACAAATGATTAACAAACACATTAAAGTGTGACATAATTAAAGGGCGATAATATTCATACATCTGCACCCGGCATCCCGGGGATTTAACGAATTGTCTTGGCAAAAGAACAACTGGAAAGCAGGAAATCTAAGCCGGAGGGGCATCAGTGGAGCCGGCTGCCGGGTCGTCCTCAGGCACGTCCTCCGCCTCCTCATCGTCCATATACTCCCCATCGGATGGAGGAGGGTTCGGGTCCGCGACGAAGAGGGCCTTGTCGACGAACTCGGCGATGGTGCTGGCTCGAGCAAGGCGGGCGGCCTTGAGATCGGCTGGGAGCTTGTCCTCCACGCCGGCTCGCCGGAACTCAAGCTGCCCCAGGTCCACCTCGTTGTACCAGGAGAGGACGAAGGACAGCGCCATGTCGGCACCGGCGCGCGTGGCCGACTCCTTCCAGTCGAGGAAGCGGTCCGGCGCCCGCTCCATCGCGGAGATGAGGCCGGAGATATCCTGCGGCGCCCCCTCTTCAGGCCACAGCATAGGCACCAGCTCTTCAGCCGCCTTCCGAAGCTCCCAGCCGAGCTTGGTGATAGGCTCGACGCGGGCAGCCATGGACGCCATGTGATCCTCCATGGAGAAATACTCCGAGCTGCCCTCGCCGGTCTCCTGCCTCCTGGACTCGCGCGCAACGCCAACGGCTGCCAGAGCCGCGTCCTGCGTCTCCGGGAAGGCCGCTGCAAGACAAAGCAAGTCAGAAATCATCGAAGCCGAAATAAGCTGAAAAATGCAAATTTTCGAAGTCCTAAGCCAAAAGGAAAAGCCTGGCGGCAGCCGGCAAGAACCGACTGCCACCAGCCCCAAGTTGAAGATAACGAAGTTTCTGCTGCCGGCTGCCAGCGAAAGCCGGCAGCCAACAGCCGAAAGCCGGCAAAGGGAAAGGAACTTAGAGATGCACTCACCCGCCAAGCCGCGATCTAGTGCGCCAATCTCATCCGTCCAGCGCTTGGCGGTAGCCGTCAGCTCTGTGGACTTGACGGTGACCTCCTCCTGCAGCACAAGCCGCTGCTTCTCCACCTCCGTCAGCCGCCGGCTCAGATCCTCCACCTTCTCCTTCTCCGCCGTCCGGAGGGAGTTGAGCTCAGCAAGGTGGTTCTGTTCCAGCAGGCGCAGCCGCGTCAGCTCCTGCTCAGCCAGCTTGAGCTTGCCGGCGGCGGATCGGCCCGCCTCCTCGCTCTCGGCGCACTGGGCGCGAGCGGCTCGGAGATCCGACTCCAGCTGCGGGACCTTGGCGGCTTCAACTGCGAGGCGGCCAGAAAGAAATGTCAGCCAACCAAGACTGAAAGAAAACAAGACATTAAGTCAAAAGAAGCATAGAGCTTACCCTTGACAGCCTCCAGCTCGCGAGCCAAGCCGGCTCGCTCGATCTTGGCCTTGTGGTAGCTAGTCACCACCTTGTTGTACAAGACGGTGCGTCGCTCCGTAACCGCCTGAAAGAAACAATCAGATATCCAGACGAAACCCGGACCGGCTCCAAGCAGCCGGACCATGCCTCGGAGGGCTACCAGGATAATAACAAATTACAAAAACAAGAAGACACCTACCTTGTCAGCATCCTCCAGCGTCGCTAGCTGGGCAAGGGCCTCGGCAGCCTTGTTCTTAAGGCCGGCTCGGTAGCCGGAGAAGACCATCTTCATGGGCGCCGTACCAGGCTGCCCCTCCCGGTTGAACACCTCGCAAGAATCCGCCGTATGCCACGCAGCCTCCATGGTGCCAGCCGAGCCTAGGCTGGAGTCAGAGGCAGACGGCACATGAAGCAGCCGGGCCCCCTTGGCCACGTGAAGGCCCTCAGTTGGGCCCGGCGGGCCCCTCGTCCTCACCAGAGCCCGGGAGTCGGCGTCCTTTGAGCGCGCTGACTCCCCCCTCGCCGGCTCCTTCCCGGTCGGCTCCCTCCTCGTCGGCTCCGAAGCTGGAGGCGGCGCGGTCGAAGCAGTCGGCCCGGTGGGAGCCGTCGCATCCGGCGCTTGAGGCGCTCCTTCCGGAGAACTCTCCAACACCACGACGTTGGGCGCGGGCCCGCCGACTCCGGTCGAAGGCGGCGCAGCCCCACCAGCTCCACCTCCTGCCACACATGGCATGCCCCTGCCAGCTCCGGCTGCCCGCTCCACAAACGGGGCGCGGCGCGGGAACATATCGTCCAGCGTCGGCTGCCGCGGCGGCTCGACCCGCGTGCCGCGATCAGGCGCTGAGGCCAGCGGCACGGCGAAGGAAGGTGCCCCTGCGGAAGGCGCAGTACCCGCAGGCGGCGGTGGCGTAGGAGCGCGCGATGAAGGCTGCGGCGTCGGCTCCCTCCTTTGGCGCAGCGGCGGCGACGCGACGCGCGGAGCTTGCCGGGAGCCGCCGCCCTGGGCGAACTTGATAGGGACCCTAGCCGGATAAACAGAAAGACAATAAGCATGAAAGCAAGGAAAGAAAAGGAATCAAACAAGAAAAAGAAAGAGAGCTCACCCGGCCTGCTCCGGGACCTTCTTCGGCTGCTGCCGGCGCTGCTTCTTCGCCTTCGCCTCCAAGGCGGCGGTGGAGCCGGCTCGCTTCGTGCCCTTGGGCGCCGAAGTCGCCGTGGTGCTTGGCGGCCTCGTGCGCAGAGGCACGGCGGGGATTGGCCCCGTGCCGGACGTCGCCGGCTCCTCCTCCTCCTGCTGCTCTGGTGAGGGGGGCGGATTGTGCTCCCCCTGGCCGCCTAGATCAGGCGCCTGCGGCAGGTCGTCGTCGCCGGCATGGTCGCCGGCTTGGTCAGCCGGATCGACGTGATCCGGCGTCCACCTCTTCGTCGCCAGGTCGCCGTCCTCGGCGTTCTGGCGCTCAAAAAGCTAGAAAGACAGAGAAAACATGAGCATATGACAAGCCGGAAGTCGGCAGAAGAAAAAGGAAGTCGGCCCCGCAGCCGCAAGCCGGAAAATGGCAAAGACACGAGGCTTACCCGCGCCGGTGGATGGTTCCTGTCGCAGGGCACCAGCCCGTAGCTCCAGTCCTCCGGCAGGTTCGCCTTGGTGATGTGGTTCACCCGGCTGGCCACCTGGGCCTTGGTGAGCCGCGCCGTAGATGTCCGGTTCGGATCGAACCGGCCGGACATGTGCCCGATCTTGTGGGTGCGCATCTGGAGCGGCAGCACCCGGCGCTCGGCGATGGTGCAGAGGAGATCTTCGGCAGTCAGCCCGCCATTGGTGGCTGTCGCCAGGAAGTCCCAAAGCAGATTCACCTCGGCGTTCTGATCCGTCGAGCGGGCGTTGTGGCTCCAGTTGATCCGGCCGACTGGAGGAGCCGGGTTGAACTCCGGCAAGTTGATCCGGTCGACGAGCTCCCCCTTGTTGCGCACGTAGAAGAATGACATCTGCCAGTTCTTCACCGAGTCGACGGTGGGGATTTTGGGGAAAGGCGTACCAGGCTGGGTGTAGATCGAGGCGGCGCCGCAGGCTCGCAGGCGGCCGTCGTTGGTCTGCGCCTTCAAGAAGAAGAGCCGACTCCAGAAGTCGATGTCGGGCCACAAGCCGGCGTAAGCCTCCATGAACGCCACGAAGCAGCTCGGGAGGACGCACGCGTTGGCCGGCACGTGGTGCGGCTGAAGGCCGAAGTGGTCGAGGAACTGCCGGAAGAACGTCGAAGCCGGCAGGCCCAGCCCGCGATCGAGGTGCGCGCCGAAGACGACGCGCTCGCCGGGCCGCGGCTCGGGCTCCACCTCCTCGCCGGGCACCCGCGTGATCACCGACTGCGGGATCCGCCGGAGGCGCACCAGGTGTTCGATGTCGTCCTCCTGCATGTAGGAGCCCCTCCACGATCCGCTGGGGGACGCCATTGGCGATGTCGAGGAAGAAGATGACCAGGAGAGACTAAACGGCGAGGAGGAACCTTGCGACCGCGGCGGCGACAACGGCGGCTGAGGACGCTCCGTCGAGACGCGCGGCCCGGCGGAGATTCGCCTGCCGGAGTTCGCCAGCGGGAGGCGTTCGCCGGAGCAACAGCGAGCTCGAGCGCGCAGGGAGCGATGGAAGCAGGAGCGCGGGGAGGAAGAGAATGGCAAGTGGCCGCCTCGATGCCTCCCCCGCGGCATTTATAGCCTCCTGCCGCGGGCGGTTGGCCTCCAAGTGGCGGTCGTGGGCCACGTCCCCGGATTTACTGCGCCGTAACTCCTCCCACGTCCACGACGGTTTTCGGAAACGGCCACACCACGTCGCCCACTACCGCACCGGATCCGGGGGGACATTGATGTGACCAGACGAACCGACCGCCGGGCCAGGCGCCAGACCAGTCAAGTCGGGCGCAGGACCCGAGGCGGCGGAGACTCCGGTGCGCCGCAAGCCGGAGCCGGACAATAAGTTCCACCCGAGCCAAAATTCATCAGCAAGGCGGAGGCGCCATCAGATCTTGCGAAAAAGCAAAAACTGTACAAGTGTAAGAAGCGGCCGGCCAGAAGCAGCCGGCAGGAACGAGCCGGGTGAGGGCGCAGCCGGCTGAATGGAAATTCTCAGTCGGCCCCTCCAAGTGCCGTCAAGTATATTCGAGAAGCCAGGAAAACCTGCCTAGGTCCTTCTAAACGCAGGACCTTGCCAGCTTCGGGGGCTAATGTCGGGGGGAAGACCCCGGGTAGGGCAATGGACGCGGAGCAGCCGGCTGGCCACTGGCCGGCTCGCGGCAAAGGCCGGCTGAGGAGCAGCCGGCTGGCGCCGTGGCCGGCTGGTCCGGAAGCCGGCTGGCTCTAGGTCCTAGTCGGCCTGGCTACGGCCACCAATGCTGTAGTTGGGCCGGCTTCTACAAGCCATATCCGACTGGGGTTTGTACCTCAGACCGACTCGAGGCTGGCGAGTCTTGCACTGGAAGGAACCGGTAGGTGATCCGGGTTCCCAAAGTCCACGCTGACTCCATCTTCCGTAAAACGCGGGGCACTGTGGAGCAATAGTGCCACGCGCCGGACAGGCCGTCAGGGCTTACGACGATCCGTACTGGCTACAGTGGCTGACGGAGACAGGGACACCTCCTCCATACCGCTGACCGTGGCAGCCGGATGGGACAGGCCACGATGCCTCAACCACTCCTGACGTCACCGCCTCGGGAAGGAGCGGAGGCCGGAGCCGGCCAAGCCGGCCAGTAAACTATAGGGTCTTATATGTAAAGTGCCGGTGCCTATATAAGCCGCACTACCCCCTCTCGTGCAGGGGATCGATCATTTATTGCTTTCACCCACCTACAGAGCTGCCCTGTGAGAGAGACCATAGTCTTCCTTAGCCTCTCAGGAGCAGCCGGACACAGCTCTAGGAGCACCATTGTACTGTGTGATCATCATATACACTCATAGCAGGAGTAGAGGTTTTACCTCCATCGGAGGGCCTCGAACCTGGGTACGTCGCCGTGTCGCTCGTGCCCATACCCGCATCCGGATACCGCCGTGAGATCCCTCAGGAACCACTTCGATTAGCCACCCTATGGCATATGCCGTGACGATACCACGACAAAACGACAAGTCTTGGCAACGGTGCTACTAAGGATGAACACTTTATTATCTTGATATTTTAGTGAGAGGGATCATCTTATAATGTTACCGTCGCGATCTAAGCAAAATAAGATGCATAAAAAGATTAACATCACATGCAGTTCATATGTGATATGATATGGCCCTTTTGTCTTTGCGCCTTTGATCTTCATCTCCAAAGCACGGACATGATCTCCATCAACAACGGGCATGATCTCCATCATCGTCGGCGAAGCACCAAGGTCAATGGCGCCGTCTTCATGATTGTCCTCCATGTAGCAACTATTACAACTACTTTGAAATACTACTTAACATGAAATTTAAAGACAACCATAAGGCTCCTACCGGTTGCCACAATACAATAATGATCAACTCATACATAGTCATCATCACATTATGGCCATATCACATCACCAAACCCTGCAAAAACAAGTTAGACGTTCTCTAATTTGGTTTGCATATTTTACGTGGTTTAGGGTTTTCGAGTAAGATCCAATCTACCTACGAACATGAACCACAACGGTGATAATAGTGTTGTCAATAGAAGAGTAAATTGAATCTTCACTATAGTAGGAGAGACAGACACCCGCAAAGCCACTTATGCAATACAAGTTGCATGTCGAGCGTGGAGCAAATCTCATGAACGCGGTCATGTAAAGTTAGCCCGAGCCGCTTCATCCCACTATGCCATAAAGATGCAAAGTACTCAAACTAAAGATAACAAAAGCATCAACACCCACAAAACCATTGTGTTCTACTCGTGCAACCATCTATGCATAGACACGGCTCTGATACCACTGTAGGATAACGTAGCATAGAAATCAAAAAAATTTCCTACCGCGAACACGAAATCCAAGCCAAGATGCAATCTAGAAGACGGTAGCAACGAGGGGATTGTCGAGTCTCACCCTTGAAGAGATTCCAAAGCCTACAAGATGAGGCTCTTGTTGCTGCGGTAGACGTTCACTTACCGCTTGCAAAAGCGCGTAGAAGATCTTGATCACGGCGCCACGAACGGGCAGCACCTCCGTACTCGGTCACACGTTCGGTTGTTGATAAAGACGACGTCCACCTCCCCGTTCCAGCGGACAGCGGAAGTAGTAGCTCCTCTTGAATCCGACAGCACGACGGCGTGGTGTCGGTGGTGGTGGAGAAATCCGGCGGAGCTTCGCTAAGCGTGCGGGATGTGGTGGAGGAGAGAGGGCCGCTAGGGTTTGGGAGAGGGGGGCGCCGGCCACTAAGGGGTGCGGCCACCTTGTGGTCTTTGGGGTGGCCGGCCCCCTCCCCTTGGCCCCTCATTATATAGGTGGAAGCCCCAAGTGTTGAACTACAAGTCTCCGAATAAGACCCGAACCAAAAACCTTCCATGTGATAGGGAAACCTACCCAAGGTGGGAATCCCACTTGGGTGGGATTTCCCCCTTCCATGTGGGGGGGTGGCCGGCCCCCATAGGGGAGTCCACTTGGGACTCCTCCCCCTTAGGGTTGGCCGGCCATGGGAGGTGGAGTCCCTCCGGGACTCCGCCTTCCTTAGTGGTTTCTTCCGGACTTTTCTAGAACCTTCTAGAACCTTCCATAGAACCTTCCGGATCATTTTAAATCACATAAAATGACTTCCTATATATGAATCTTATTCTCCGGACCATTCCGGAACTCCTCGTGATGTCCGGGATCTCATCCGGGACTCCGAACAAATATTCGAACTCCATTCCATATTCAAGTTCTACCATTTCAACATCCAACTTTAAGTGTGTCACCCTACGGTTCGCGAACTATGCGGACATGGTTGAGTACTCACTCCGACCAATAACCAATAGCGGGATCTGGAGATCCATAATGGCTCCCACATATTCAACGATGACTTAGTGATTGAATGAACCATTCACATACGATACCAATTCCCTTTGTCACGCGATATTTTACTTGTCCGAGGTTTGATCATCGGTATCACTCTATACCTTGTTCAACCTCGTCTCCTGACAAGTACTCTTTACTCGTACCGTGGTATGTGGTCTCTTATGAACTTATTCATATGCTTGCAAGACATTAGATGACATTCCACCGAGAGGGCCCAGAGTATATCTATCCGTCATCGGGATGGACAAATCCCACTGTTGATCCATATGCCTCAACTCATACTTTCCGGATACTTAATCCCACCTTTATAACCACCCATTTACGCAGTGGCGTTTAATGTAATCAAAGTACCTTTCCGGCATAAGTGATTTACATGATCTCATGGTCATAAGGACTAGGTAACTATGTATCGAAAGCTTATAGCAAATAACTTAATGATGTGATCTTATGCTACGCTTAATTGGGTGTGTCCATTACATCATTCATATAATGATATAACCTTGTCATTAATAACATCCAATGTTCATGATTATGAAACTAATCATCTATTAATCAACAAGCTAGTTAAGAGGCTTACTAGGGACTCATTTGTTTGTTTACATAACACACATGTATCAATGTTTCGGTTAATACAATTATAGCATGGTATATAAACATTTATCATAAACATAAAGATATATAATAACCACTTTTATTATTGCCTCTTGGGCATATCTCCAACAACATGGACATGCTCCCTCTCTCTCTGGCCCTTCCCAACGTGCACCACCTTGTCAAACTTGTTCCCCTCACTCACCTGATCGTGCCAGACACAAAGATCGTGCCAACGGTGCACCGCACGCGCCAGGACACGCGACGCCCAGATGTGCCCAGACGCGCACGCGCACGCCAGAGAGCGCACGGCGAATGCCACGAGCACGCCCAGACACGACGCCGCCCCACTCCTCTGCATCACCCCGTCCTCTTCTCTCTGCGCCACCAGCTCCGCTACGTCACCAGCAACGCAATGGACAACTCCACTGGCCCGCGGGAACGCTATAGCCGACGACATCGTCGACGACCACCGCCGCGGTACTGAGCACTCGCGTCACCCTCTCGTCCTCGCCTCTGCATGGTTTTCACCGCCGTCAAGCCCTACGTCGTCGCCTTGACATCGCCGAGCCAGGAGCGTCATCGCCAGTGCCCCTCCACCCCTGTAGACGCGTCGCCATGGGTGACATCACCGCAGCACCATGGCCAACATCCGCTGCTATAAAAGGAGCCACCCCCGCGCCCAATTCTTCACACCACCTTGCTCCCCTCTCTCTTCTCAAGCTCCTCGCCCACTTACTCGCCCGATTTGCCACCGTAGCTAGCCAATTTGATCGCCGGAGCCGCGGAGGTGCTGAGAAGCGCGCCGCCGATTTCGGCCACCGTTGGAGACGCCGTCGGTGCCAGCTGCTTCGCCGTCGTCCACAACTTCACCGCGCACACTGCCAACCCTAGCTGGAGCACCGGTGAGCTCTCCCACCCCCCACCGTCGCCGCCAGTAGCCGCGCCTCTCGTCGCCGTCGACGATGCACGAGCACCGTTGATTTCTCTTCTAATCGTGCGGCACAGATCGACTCATACCGTTTCGCGGTTAAAAAGGCACTGACGAGTGGCCCCCACTCTGTCAGGCGGCCCGCTCACGCGAGACGTGCAACTGGGCCGGTCCGTTTCTTTTTCCCTCTATGCAGCCCATTTCGTTTCCCGCCGGCCCGTTTAATTCAAATTCGAATTTCTGTTTAATTCAAAATTACTCACAGATGCTGTTTTCAAAATTGAATAGAATAAAATCCACCAAACCAAATTTGACAAACGTTATATATTTGGAAAGCTTATCAAATTATCTACCCAACTACACTGGTCCCAACCCTAGATTATTTGTAGAATTAATGTGGCAAAAATAATAAGGCAGGGCCTTTTGCAACTTCAAACAATTATTAAAAATCAACCAAAAATGCTTTTGAGTTGATTCCAACTCTCAAAAATCACATTTTACATTGTCTATCAGAATATATAAAAATATGACAGAGTTGTTTGTATGATCATGGTCTAGATTAGAAAATATCTCTATGGCTATTTCTAGTCCATTTAAATTATTCTAAATTAATTATTAAATATTATGGGAGCTATTCTCTCATTTAAATCTTGTCTCAAATAACTCAACATGAGGTAGAGACCATAGTCTATTACATCTCATATTGAATTATTTGATGATATTAAATCATTACCATGTTAGGATTAAATTGCATGAGGTGTACCACCTCATTTAAATCATTTTCCCAAAGGATGATTATGAAGGGGTTGACCTTGGTCAACCTAGGTCATACATTACTAGTTAAGGGAATTAAATCTTAACAAGAATCAATGAGAGGAAATTATTTCTCCCAAAAATTAAATAGCAACACCAATTAATATTTGTAAAGAGAGGAAATTATTTTTCTTAAGAATACAACAAAGTTAACCCACCTAATAATCATGTTGTGATGCTAGCCTAGCTTGTGTGACTCATGTGTGTACTTAGTCTAGTGTTTAAGTCTTGTTTGGTGATGGTATGTATCGTATTCGTTTTTAGACGCTAGTACCGAGGAGTATCAAGAGGAGGAGGAGGTCTACTTCCAAGGAGAGGAAGACCACTTTGATCAATACGCCAACCAAGGCAAGCTAATATTCTTGCTAAGTGCAAAGCTCTCCAAGAGCAAGGCACCACCACATTTTACTTCATGCTTAATGATTCCATCCCAAGTTGTACTTTACAAGCTTTACTGGTTTTGATTTATCAAAGTTTACTTTTTGATTCATGATTCACTTGGTCTAGAGTAGACAAGATCATCAAAATTAGCCTAAAGCAATGAAAGCTAGATAGCACCCCTCATGACTAGTTTGCTAGTGCTAACAAATAAAACTGACTACTCTAGATGGGAACATTGTGAAATGAAATGACCTTGAATGATTTTGAAGGTGAATATGACCTGAATGACTTGATGAACTTGATAAAAACTGATGGTTGGGTTCGGATGCGATACCTTTCCAATTTACAAGTACCCCCACAATACCTGATTATGGGTAGGGCTTAACTGGAAGTTTATGTATCTTAGTATGGGTTCCCTCTAAACAAGCGTCATAGGGGTTATGCCGAGGCTGCCTCCGTGGAATGTGAAATGATGTGAAATGACGTGAATATGAGGTGAATGTCCGACCCAAGCCCTGTGCAGTTCCCAGGCTGACGGTTTGTCTTCACTGGGAGGCCAAGCTCACGGGGAGAGGTGCCTATACTAGGATATGTAAGTAAAAAGTTATGGTTGATGATCCGCATACTGAGTTACGATTATTCAGGGTTATCCCTGACGGATGTAATCAAATGTTGTGGCACAAGTGTGCAACCTCTGCTGAGTGTAAAACTATTCGAATAGCCGTGTCCATGGTTACGGACGATTGGAAAGGCCATGCTGTTCCGTTGTCAGATGTTTTCTAAACTGAATGGTGAAATAAATGGTGACCTGAATGGTGAACTTGAATTGAATCACAACTGAGTTGTGGGAATGACACTAATGTTCCCACTTGAGTTAGTTAGCAAATGAGGAGTCTTTTACTAAATATTTATGAACTAAAATTGGCTTTATGCAAATAAACCTAGCTCTTAGCATCCACTTAATAAAATGGATAGTAATTACAATAGTATTAGTTTGCGAGTACTTTAAAAGTACTCACGGCTGTGTCCCTGGCTATTCAAATGGCCAGACTATGAAGAGGAGCAGCAGTATGAAGATGACGGTCAGCAGGACGTCTACAACAACTAGGAGTTCTTATAACGTCAAGCGTTGGCCTGTGGAATTAGATAGTCCTCTACTACTACTACGCTTCCGCTTTGTAATATTTGTGATGTTCGTTGATCAATAGATCAACTATGGTTGTAATATTGGATCATGTGATCTACTTTTGTAAGACGATTATGGTTTGTAATGAATGATGACTTATGATATCAACTGTTATGTCTCGCAACAACAATATTCCTGGGATTGCGATGAATGACATAATAGGCATCCGGACTTAAAAATCCGGGTGTTGACAATAACTGCACGCAATCTTGCACGGCAATGCCATCTAAGCCTTGACTAATTCAGGTTCATAAAAAGTTGTACAAAAGCAGTTCAGTCCATTGGGACATCTTTGAAGTGCCATGTGCCAAACTACTTGCACTAGCCAAGGCAACCAAAAATCTGAACTTGTGGAAAGAGCTAGGCAATCCACTTATACACCTCAACACCCCTCCTCACGTGTGACCGGAAGAAGAGAAGAGGATGTGAACACGTGGAAAGCAGAATAGCACACGTATGAATGATTGTATACGCAGCGAACATAGGGGTGGGAAAATATTGCAGAAGCCAGGAATCGAATTCGAGACCCTGGGCTCTGATACCATGTCAAGCTTCTTGCACTAGCCAACGCAACCAAAAGTCCGAACTGATGGAAATAGCTAGACAATCCACTTATACATCTCAACACCCCTCCTCGCATGTGACCGGAAGAAGAGAAGAGGAGGTCAACACGTGGAAAGCAGAATAACACACGTATGAATGATCGTATATGCGACGGACATAGGGGTGGGCAAATATTGCAGAAGCCAGGAATCAAACTCGAGACCCTGGGCTCTGATACCATGTCAAGCTTCTTGCACTAGCCAACGCAACTAAATGTCTGAACTTATGAAAAGAGCCAGGCAATCCACTTATACATCTCAACACCATGAATCCTGGACATCCAAGGCGAGTGATGTTCTACTAAATATATACATGCATATAGGAGTTAACCTTTAAGGGCAGTTGGTGTTTCAAGATGATGCCACTCTGGTAGTCTGGCCTAAAACTGAAGTTGGAAGAAAGCTACATCGCCATTTTCAGGCGACAATGTATTTTTGTATCTTCTATAAGTAGATCAAATATGGTATTGTGTAAAGCCTGCTAATCTGCTCAAATTTTCCAAGATAGCAGTTACAATCGGATCCACCCATTATCATATTATATACCTAAGGTGAATTTTTTCAGTTCACCTTCCTGACTTCTTCATTTCTTTTGATCAACTTTTATAATCCAACTAGCAAGGTGGCCCTCTCAATGCCAGGGCATCATCTTGTTGCATAGACAATGTTATGCATGCCACCTTTATAATATTGAAGTTAAAATATTTTTTCCTCTTATTTATTTACCTAATTGTAAAAATACCTGTTAGTTTAGAAATCGGCATATTCGTATATCTTTTTACCTCTTAGTAAGACAATGGTATTAAAATTTGGGATATTCTAAGGTCCGAGCGTGCACGTATTTTCCCCGTGGTGTGATGGCAACCGTAAGTTGAAAGGGTACTTTTGATGTGGGAGGTGACAACTTTTTTTTTATTTTGTGGAAAAGCACCGTCGTGCAGATTTAAAGGAGTGCCCTAGATCATGCCACCCGATGTGCTAGAACTCTCACGTTCGCCATATATCATGGTCCTAAGTTTAAATTAATCATGCATGTATTTATTTCTAAAAACCACAATTAAATTATAAATATTTAATGAGTTAGTTTTATTGGCATATTTTTCGTAGAAAGATCTTGTTATGGCCTAGGTTGATGTGATATATACCTGGTCCTAAGTTTAAAATGAGAGTTGTTTATTAGTTTGTAAATCTACAACTCAGTCACATCTACATGTGTTAAAATCATATATTTTAGAGCATGTTAGGTAAAAGATATTTTGTTGTTATTTAAAAGATGTCCAGGCATGTGTGGGCATGGATGGTAGGCAATAATTATTAGTTAAATGGCATGACGGAAATAGATTGAGAAAATTAACCGTACTGTAAAAATGAGAAGAGATGTATTTCCTCCCTCCCAGAAACATGTTTTAGATTTATCTAAATTTAGATGTACCTAGATCAGAGTTTTCCCGAGCCGGTATTTTTGATATTTCGGCGTAAACTGGTGTTACCGGTTACCCTCGAAAACAAATAATATTGAAGGAAATTTTCATGTATTCAAAATATTCTAAATGTTTTTTATAAATTTTTGACAAAATAGTAAATTTGTTTAAAAAATATTGGACGATATTTAGATGGTGTTTCTGGAACATACCATTGCCCACATGTATTTTTTGCCTACCAAGAAAAACTCATAATCAATATGCTAAATAATGTCATATATATCTAATTTTAGACAAATATAAGAGATGTTCCATAGGATAGGTAGACTGCAGTATATGACATATCTGACAGTTTTTTATTTTTTTAAGATACCATGATTTTTTTCTTCTTTTGTGTCCATGGAGGATGCCATGCATAACATGGTTCACTTGGTCTCCTTCTCACGTGTTATAGTTCCTACATGATCTTTAAATATCCTCTTCAAACGGACGAAACATCTTTTATTTTGATTCGTACACGTTCTTTAATTTTTTTTAAAACAAATGAAGCTCCTTTTATTTTCCTCTAACGGAATCACATAGCTAAGTTATGGCCATGTTCTAGCCTTTTTTTTTTGCAACTACCATAGTGTACATACACGTTTTTTTTAACAAACATGGTAGTTTTAATTAGATCTGAAGTAGCACCTGCGTAAGATAAGACACCAAATCAATTTTGCTTTTCCTACCAAATAACAAATAACAATATGGGTCCACTAACGTGACATGTTTGACGTCTAAAATAATATGGGCATGTACATGTTACATAAAACCGTGAAATCCTAGCCGTAAATTTTAGATCTAACTGACAAAATAATTAGAATGATGTGGTTTACCGTGGCGCCTCTATTTCAGACCACGTATTGTGCATTTCTCTTAATGTGAGAAATATATTTAACACATATATCGTTGGTACTTATTTATTAAGATATAAAATTTTAAGTCTCTGCAGCCATTATAAACGAAAAGGGCTAGGCAGACTGACTGTTTTTGTTCATGAGTTCTTTTTTTTCACGTCTTATATACATGGTACGCTGACATGAGTTGCTCTCCATAATTGATACATATGCTTTTATATGGAACGTGTCAAACGTAATTACACGGTTACGTGAATATTATTTTGTGTTAAATCACAGCCATAAATTTTAAATCTAACAACTAAAATAATTCGGATGATGTGGATTAACGTGGTGTCTCTATTTTAAATCTTTGTATTGTGCTTTTAGTATATAATAGATAGATAGATTTACTATCCATGTGCGTACAGGTCTAAATTTGTATGGGTATCTAGCAATGCATGGGGATCTTTCCTAACCCATATAATAACGATTATACAGATGCAAATGTAGTCTGCATATTAAGTAGCAATTGATTTGTTCTTAGCAGCCGGGGGCGCCCACTGGTTTGTTCAGAAGCGTAAAGGTCATTATCAAATGATAACTGCAACATTTGAGGACATGCTTTCAATTCGGAAGCACACTACTATCAACATCGATAGATGGACCACGAATGATCACACGACCTTTCTTCTTCCTTTCTATCATGCTCACGGCGAGGACATCCTTTCTATCTCACGTTCTCTCGTTATAATGTGTTGAGTTTCATAACTTTTCTCATGTATGCCACGTTAGCGTCTAACTTTGCTCTGCGCTTAACTAACCAACCAAAACTTGCTTGCATATAGATTGAAAAACAAAACCCTCTCCATGGCATACAAGGTAACAAATTATCATATTTCCTTTTATAAAATATATAACATACTGATTATGCATATTTTATTATTTTTATTTGACGTCCTAAAATGGAGCGACCTAGTGTTGGCTCAAGATAAGTTTATTTCTTGATCGCGATATATATAACACACTGAGATCATTTTTCATAATCGATCATGAGTCGAGCCAAAATAATAAGGCGATGTCCAACCACTAACAATGTTGCTAGAGCTTTCCTGAAGCCCTAGTGTTAATAAATTTTGTCCCTGTATGTGTGCATGCACTCACTTGTGGTCCTAAGCTACCGCCCGTCTGAAATTAAAAAATATCTACTAATTAATTTACAATAATCAACTCGTCTTCTAGAACTGATGGTATTTAGTTTTAATTAGTTTTTAGGTTAGTCATAGTAGGGAGTGACATATAGTAGACATACACATTATCTAACCTATGTTACTACCCATGGACTGAACTGCTTTTGTAGAACTTTTTATGAACCTGAATTAGTCAAGGCTTAGATGGCATTGCCGTGCAAGATTGTGTGCAGTTATCCATCCCAGCAAAAAGTTTCAGTGTCCTCCACGGAGGAGCTGACCCACGCAAGCTCTGCGTGTCGGAAGCCAGCGACAAGTTTGTTATGCTGTTCCCCGCAGCCAGTAGGGTCGCAAACGGGACGGGATGTGGGTTGGATATTTGCTCTGACTCTGCCTTAATTCTGCTTTAAATTAGTACTTCCTCTTGCTCTTAGACTGCTCATAGTGGGAGTAACATAGCTAGTAACATCACACATCTCAAGACATTTTGGTGACATGGCATGCGAATAAATGAAGAAAGAGAGTGAGGTGGTAACTAGCTATGTTACCATAACATCACACACCTCAAGACAAAATGAGTCTACAACCTAATAAATGACACAATACATGACACCACATATAAGTTACTACCCACTATGAAGGTAGTAACCTAGACTAGTAACATGACATATGTTACTAGTCTAAGTTACTTCCCACTATGAGCAGCCTTATACTTGTTGCGCGGGACGTTTGGCGGTCGCAACCTAGCAGCCGGGCGTCCAGCATCATGTCGGCCATCTCCGCGCCTGTCAGCTACAATTTCTGGAACGATGTCCAATATTGCTTTGCGGAGAAAGCGTTAGCATGTATGACATGCCAATCACACATGCATTATTATTATCTCGGCAACGATAGGCGTATGTCACTATACAGACAGATAAAATAGTACCGGACTGTTGGTTCGATGCTTATAAGTTTGGGAGTTCAGTCTCATGCCATCTCATAGCATTAGGTCTATTGCAGTTTAGATTTAGAATCTAAGAACTAGAACTTGTATGACATATCAACTCTATGCCTCTGGTTCAGCACATTTCACTGGTGAAAAAACAGGCTTCGGGTGAGCCCCAAATGTCGCGATGCTGCAGGAGCCGCGACTAATGGGGTCTTTAGTCGCGGTTCGTGTGGCGAACCGCGACCAAAGGCCTGGGCCCAGGGCGCACGGTGGCCAGCTGGTGCACGTGGGGGGCTTTAGTCGCGGTTGGGCTGGCCAACCGCGACTAAAGGTGCCCGAAGGCCTTTAGTCGCGGTTGGCCAGGCCAACCGGGACTAAAGCCCCTCCCCTATATATACCGATCCAGGAGCCAACACTTAGCCATTTGGAGCCATTCTCTTCACAAACTTCACAAGTGAGTGTTAGGTTTGCTTTTGGTTCCTCTTATGCACATAAGGTGTTTGATGAAATGCCCCAAGAGCATGAAACAAACATGATATGAAGTGTTGGAGCCACACTTGAGCTTTCTCATTTATTTTTTCCTCCTCGATCGCGGTTAGCAACTTGAACCTTTGATGTGTCATTGATAAAATATGCATGTGTGTGTAGTTCATTGTTTAATTCATATTGTTTGTAGCTAGTTAGTTTAACAAATGCATGATGCATGGTTAATTATATATTTTATATTATAATAATGCAGATGAATCGGCAATGGATGTACGGTAACCGACTCTCCGGCGAGTTCAGTACGGGTTTGAAAGATTTCCTCGTAGTGGCTAATGCGAACAAGCAGGAGGGTTTTGTTATCTGTCCATGTGTTAAGTGTAAGAATCAGAAGGGTTACTCTTCCTCAAGAGATGTTCACATGCACCTGCTTCGGCACGGTTTCATGCCAAGCTATAATTGTTGGACCAAGCATGGAGAAAGAGGGGTTATAATGGAAGAAGATGAAGAAGGGGATGATTTCAATGATGAAAGCTATCTTTCTCATTTCGGTGATACTTTCATGGAGGATGCTGAAGGTGAAGGGGAAGGTGAAGGGGAAGGTGAAGAAGAGGCACGTGATGATCCCGTTGATGATCTTGGTCGGACCATTGCTGATGCACGGAGACGCTGCGAAACTGAAAAAGAGAGGGAGAATTTGGATCGCATGTTAGAGGATCACAGAAGGCGCTGTACCCGGATGCGATGATGGTCTGAAAAAGCTGGGCTACACACTGGATTTGCTGAGATGGAAGGCACAGGCAGGTGTAGCTGACTCGGCATTTGAAAACTTGCTGAAAATGTTGAAGAATATGTTTCCAAAGAATAACGAGTTGCCCGCCACTACGTACGAAGCAAAGAAGGTTGTCTGCCCTCTAGGTTTAGAGGTTCTGAAGATACATGCATGCATCAACGATCGCATCCTCTACCGCGGTGAATACGAGAATTTGAATGAATGCCCGGTATGCACCGCATTGCGTTATAAGATCGAGGCGATGACCCTGGTGACGATGTTGAGGGCCGAAACCCGGGAAGAGGGTTCCCGCCAAGGTGATGTGGTATGCTCCTATAATACCACGGTTGAAACGTCTGTTCAGGAACAAAGAGCATGCCAAGTTGTTGCGATGGCACAAAGAGGACCGTAAGTCGGACGGGGAGTTGAGACACCCCGCGGATGGAACGCAATGGAGAAAGATCGACAGAGAGTTCAAAGATTTTGCAGCTGACGCAAGGAACATAAGATTTGGTCTAAGTACGGATGGCATGAATCCTTTTGGCGAGCAGAGCTCCAGCCATAGTACCTGGCCCGTGACTCTATGCATCTACAACCTTCCTCCTTGGTTGTGCATGAAGCGGAAGTTCATTATGATGCCGAGTGCTCATCCAAGGTCCGAAGCAACCCGGCAACGACATCGATGTGTACCTAAGGCCATTAGTTGATGAACTTTTACAGCTGTGGGGCAGACCTGGTGTCCGTGTGTGGGATGAGCACAAAGAAGAGGAATTTGACCTACGAGCGTTGCTTTTCGTAACCATCAACGATTGGCCTGCTCTTAGTAACCTTTCGGGACTGTCAAATAAGGGATACAATGCATGCACGCACCGCTTACATGAGACCGAAAGTGTACATTTGCCAAATTGTAAGAAGAACGTGTACCTTGGGCATCGTCGATTTCTTCCGAAAATTCATCCAGAAAGAAAGAAAGGCAAGCATTACAACGGCAAGGCAGATCACCGGCCGAAGCCTGCGGAACACACTAGTGCTGAGGTATTTGATATGGTCAAGGGTTTGAAAGTCATCTTTGGAAAGGGTCCTGGCGGACAATCAGTTCCGAAGGGAGCTGACGGGCACGTAGCCATGTGGAAGAAGAAATCTATATTCTGGGAGCTAGAATATTGGAAAGTCCTAGAAGTCCGCTCTGCAATCGACGTGATGCACGTTACGAAGAATATTTGCGTGAACATCCTAAGCTTCTTGGGCGTGTATGGGAAGTCAAATGATACAAAGGAAGCACGGCAGGACCAGCAAAGTTTGAAAGACCCTGATGACCAGCATCCGGAACGGTTTCAAGGTCGTGCCAGCTACGCTCTGACCAAAGAAGAGAAGGTCATCTTTTTTGAATGCCTGAGCGGTATGAAGGTCCCGTCAGATTCTCGTCCAATATAAAGGGAATAATAAACATGGCGGAGAAAAAGTTCCAAAACCTGAAGTCTCACGACTGCCACGTGATTATGACGCAATTGCTTCCGATTGCTTTGAGGGGGCTCCTGCCGGAAAATGTTCGAGTAGCCATTGTGAAGCTATGTGCATTCCTCAATGCAATCTCTCAGAAGGTAATCAATCCAGAAGTTCTACCACGGTTACAGAACGATGTGATCCAATGTCTTGTCAGTTTCGAGTTGGTGTTCCCGCCATCCTTCTTCAATATTATGACGCACCTCCTGGTTCACCTAGTCGATGAGATTTCCATTCTCGGTCCTGTATTTCTACACAATATGTTCCCCTTCGAGAGGTTCATGGGAGTATTAAAGAAATATGTTCGTAACCGTGCTAGGCCAGAAGGAAGCATCGCCAAGGGCTATGGAAATGAGGAGGTAATTGAGTTTTGTGTTGACTTTGTTCCTGACCTTAAGCCGATTGGTCTTCCTCGATCGCGGCACGAGGGGAGACTAAGTGGAAAAGGCACGATCGGAAGGAAATCAATGATATGTATGGACGGCCATTCTCTGACTGAAGCACACCACACGCTTCGACCAATTCCAGCTTGGTGGCTCCGTACTTTGAGAAACACAAGAATATTTTACGCTCGGACAACCCTAGGAAGCCTGAATCCTGGATTAGGAAGGCCCACATGGAGACTTTCGGTAGTTGGTTGAGAAAACATTTAATGAGTGACAATAAGGTTGTAGATCAGCTGTACATGTTGGCCAAGACACCATCTTCGACTATAACGACTTTCCAAGGGTACGAGATAAATGGGAATACATTTTACACGATCGCCCAAGATAAAAAGAGCACCAACCAAAACAGTGGTGTCCGCTTTGATGCAGCAACCGAGAATGGGCAAAAGGTCACATATTATGGTTACATAGAGGAGATATGGGAACTTGACTATGGACCCTCCTTTAGGGTCCCTTTGTTCCGGTGCAAATGGTTCAAGCTAACAGGAGGTGGGGTAAAGGTGGACCAGCAATACGGAATGACAATGGTGGATTTCAACAATCTTGGTTACCTTGACGAGCCATTCGTCCTAGCGAAAGATGTCGCTCAGGTTTTCTATGTGAAGGACATGAGTAGCAAACCGAGGAAACGGAAAGATAAGAAAACGATCAGTACATCATGCGATGATCCAAAGCGCCACATTGTTCTTTCAGGGAAAAGAAACATCGTGGGAGTGGAGGAC
The DNA here is from genome assembly GCF_019359855.2 of Lolium perenne. Lineage (NCBI taxonomy): Eukaryota > Viridiplantae > Streptophyta > Magnoliopsida > Poales > Poaceae > Lolium > Lolium perenne. Next base: position 62,876,618 of record NC_067250.2, on the reverse strand, counting down.
AAGACAGACATGTCAGAAGATTATAATATGTTTGCTGAAATTCCGCCCTTCAAAGTGAACACCGACCCAAGCATTAAGTTAAATGATGAGGATGCTCCATGGATACGGCACAATCGTAAGCAAGCAGGGACACAAGGGAAGAAATGATGTGTAATAATTTATTGTACCAAACTTTATTGTACCAAATTTATTGTACCGGTGGCGGTGGTGCTTCACCTAATACACCTCATTCACGTCAGCCGACGCCGCCGCCCCCCAGTCCTCGTCCGGCGGGTGATCAGACACCGGTACCGCCCCCCAATCCACCTCCGGCGAAGAAGCAGAAGCAGTCCTGGGTTATTAACCCGGACCCTTACGTACCTAAGAAAACAAAGGTACCGGAGGTATCACTGAAGCCTCTCCCCAGGAGGCCTTGGGAAAGTAGTGCCGAGGAAGTCGAGGCGGGCGCGGCTGCTGATTTAGAGAAATGGAAGGCGAGCGTCAAGAAGAAAATAGAGGGCGAGCCCAAGCCAGTATATTCTGACAAGGAAAAGCAGTGGGCTAAGTCATTTTTGAACACACCGTCCCAAGCCGCGAAGAATCTGCCTGACGACTATTTACGTGAACTTCGTAGGCAAGCACTCGCGTTCAAGAACAGGAAAGAGTTGGCGGAGAAGAAAGCCTTGAAGGACGAGGCCGAGTCAAAATTAGAAAGGGGGAAAGAAGTTGCCCAGCTCGGGGAACAAAGTAAACAATCGATCGCCCCGCTCATAGTGCAAGCCGCCGATCCGGATGCCCCCGATATCATAGCAGCTGCGGCAGCACATGGATTGACTGTAACGAGTGCCAGAGAACAAGCGGCCGAGTTAGGTATCACTCTTCGTGCACTGCTAGGCCTTGATGAGGCGCCAATGAAGGACGTAGTATTTACATATGTGAAGAATGGCCCTCTCGTCGAGCCTGCGCAGAAGGTGATCTACCTCGACAAATGCTAGGTCTGCTAAATTGGTACAAGGGTTACATAAAACATAAAAACGCCAAAGAGTATATCTATGCGGAAGTTAGATATGAGCATCACTTCAAACATTACTGGGTACAAATTCCTCTGAGTGAATTGTTCCAGCTGTTCAATCTGCGCGACCTCGACAAATCTATCATCAGTTGCTACGTTCTGTAAGTGATTTATTAATTTCTACCCCATCTCGTTCATTGCCTGCACTGTCCTAACTATCTTGTTGTGTACGCTATTATGCAGAATGAAGAAGCGGGAAATGCGAATAAGGAACATCCATGATGTTGGGTTCATTGACCCACACATCGTTAATTCACATGTGTTAGAACACCACCCCGCCGACGTGGAGGATGACCTATGGCGGTTTATTAGAAAACAGCAACAGAAAAGTGATATTCTATTTCCTTACCATTTTGGGTGAGTGTTTCTGTCTTGAGCACATTCTCTTTTGTTTACTCCATGCATGGTATGTGGCTAATCGATGAGTTATGCATGACTGTGCATGTATCGTGTCCGCAGGTTCCACTGGATTCTTATGGTAATTAAAGTTCAGACCTCCTCAGTTCTCGTCCACGACTCTCTGAATATGGATCCGGCGCTTTGGGGCGACATGAGAAAAATGATGCAAAAGTAATTATTTTCATTCATTTGCGCTCTATATCGATCGGCCTATTTCGTTCATCATTTCCTAATATCAAGTAACTGATTAATAACTCTCTTGTTTATTTAATTTTCTTTGCCTCGTAGGGTTTGGAGACGGTTCGTAGATACCAAGGTCGGTGAATTCAAAAAGGAGCTACATTTTAAAATGGTAGTGCCGACGACTGGGGATATTCAGCCACCGGGGACCAATCTATGTGGATACTATGTTTGTGAGAGGATCCGGAGATACTGCAATGAGCGGGACCAGACGTGTGAGAACAACATCCTGAGGAATAACCTCCGGAAGACGCTTAGTCCAGAAGCTCGCTTCCGACCACTTCAAGAGGAACTAGCTGGATGGTTGGCGAGGGAAGTCATCGATCCTAGAGGAGAACACTATTACGATGACGTAGAACTTTATATGCACCAGAATTTGTAACTAACTTGTTCAAAATTGTATATGGTCATCCGATATTGAATATATATTGTATATGGTCATCCGATATTGAATATATATTGTATATTCCTCTTGAATTCCTTTTGGTTCTAATTTCAAATTTGTTTGAAATTGTACATTCATATGCATGTATGTATACAGTACCGTAGAATATGTGAAACTCCTTCAAAATTAAAACCCAAAAGAAATAAAACAATACAAATTAAAAAGAAACCAGATTTAGGGGGAGGGGGGCTAAAACCCTAAACCCTGCGGAGGCCTTTAGTCGCGGTTGGCCAGAAGAACCGCGACTAAAGGTCCTCCGCCCTGGCGCTCGCCTGCGGCCCACGTGGACGGGCCTTTAGTCGCGGTTCGTAAGGAACCGCGACTAAAGGGGGGGCCTTTAGTCGCGCTGCTTTGGTCGCGGTTGGGCCACCGCGACTAATGGCAGTTGCCAACCGCGACCAAAGCCCTTTTTTCCACCAGTGTTTTTTTTTGATAATGGGCGCTTTATTACTTATAGAGAAGCAATTACACCCGACATCTGCATAGCTACGATGCACACAGCCGTTCAAAAAGTCACAAAAGTCTAGAGTGCCAAAAAAAAGGCGAATTATATATCAAACATGAGCAATTGTAAAACGCCTACGGTGAAGACGGAGGCCTCTGGTTCAGCACATATGCACAATTCACAATAAACTTGTTTCTGTAGACATATAACTCAATGGTAAGCACACAATACTGATACAGCTAGCTTATCCCCTGAAAGGTTGATTTGGCATCTATTGCAGTTGCAGCTGTCCTCGACATTACACTCTGAATATAATTCGGTGCCCGTGAAATAGGTCTACTGCAGTGAGCGGCTGAGAAAGAAATTAAACATTGATTAGCTATGCGAAACAAACCAGGCATTCATTCAAAAGCATGACATGAGCCATGTGACAGAACTTGCCCACAAGGTTCTGAACAAATAATGTGGAATAGTTGAGGGCGGCGATGTGGACGTGGTCCTGGGAACGAACTGCGAGGGTTTTGATGGGGGCGGAGAGGCACTGCTTTCGCTTGGTGGCGGCGGCGGGCCAAGGAAGCGGAGATACACGGGCTTCCCCTCGGTGGCCGCAGCGCACAAATCAATGGCTAATTAGAGCATCTCCACCGGTAGCCCCAAATAAGCGTTGGTAGGTGCGTCGGCACCTCCGTTTAGGGGACGCCGGCATAACATTCTTTATTTAGGGGAGCTGCTTCCACACCGGCGCCCTCAAACAAGCGGCTCCGATAGATTTTGACATTTAAAATGATATTTAAAAATTGAAATTCATAGGAAATTCATACGAAGTTCATACAAAAGTAGCTCGAATTTAAACATAACTAAAACTTAAACTTAATCCTATCTACTGGCCGTCGGTTGGGCTGCTCGACGGCCCTGCTTCGTCGTCGTTCTTCGCGATTGGCGCCTGCGACCGTGCCCGCTTCTCCTCCCTTGCTTCGCGCATCTGGCGGTGGAGCATGGCGGCCGGCGTCGCAGGGACTTGGCGGCGGCGATGTCCCCGCGCTTCCAGCCTTTCCGGAGAAGCTTCGATCTCGGCGCGCCTCGCCACCTGGCGGGCGAAGGCCTCGTAGTGGCGATGAGCGTTGAGTTCTGCGAACTTTTGTCGCTCCGCCTCCAAGAGGCGGCGTCCCGCCTCCTCCGTGGCCGCTCGCTGGCGCGAGATCTCGAGGCCGTGCTGGAGGTTCGCATCGTTGATGAACTCGTCCCTCTCCTCCTTCAACCGCTGGTATCGTTGCGCCTTCAGCGACGCGAGGATCGCCGCCTGCTCCGGGTGGGCGGGGGCCTGCGGCGGCTCCCCCGACTGCGCTGCCTCCTCCGCCGCCTCTTCTTCCGCGGCTGCGACGTGGACCTCGTCCTACCCCGCGAAACCGTGGGTCTACGTCCTCGTCGGTGCTGTAGTCGGCGTCGGCCTGCGGCACCGGCTCGGGCTCCGACTGCGGTGGTGGCGGAGGCAGCGCGCGGCCGTTGAGGCCAAGCATGGAGTACATGGTCTTCAGACGGCGAGGAATTTTGATGTGGAGAGGAGAGAATGGAGTGGCGGTGGTGGACGGTGTACGAACTATATAGCGGTGGCAACTACCCACATTTACGCCGATTGGACGCCGTGTGGGCAGTCGCGGCTCTCGTGGCCGCCTCGGTTTCCACGCAGGAGGCCATTAAACGCCGACGACCAACCTTCCCGCGTCGCGGGCGATGCGAACTGCCGCGTCCTCTCGCTGACAAGGCGCCCCCACCCGCGAAAACCATCGTTCCGCGAGGCGCCGGCGCGCCCGATTCGCGCCCTTGGCGAAGGGGACGGCACGGGGATGCCGGCTATTCTATTGGGCTCGAAAAATGGCCGGCGCCGTTTGGGGCGCGCCGGTGCGAGCCCAAAAACGACGCCGGCCCCCAAATCGCTATCGGGGCGCCGGTGGAGATGCTCTTAATACGCAAACTGCATTTGTGATCAATGGCTAATATCTGTATAGTTTCCAAATTCGTACTTTCTGCCGTTTGAAAATAGAAATACCTTTTCCTGTTATATTTAAAAATGTGACTGTGCTTGCCAAACTATTTGTACGGGATTTTATTTTGTTTTGCATGTGCCTCGCAGGTGTTCCCTTTTCTCTCAAAACTGTGTAGACTTAGTTTCTAGCTAAACGTTGGGATCATCTTCATGATCATCCAATGGATGTCTCTCGCCGTTAAATGAGCACCTGAGTAATTCAAATCCTCACGGACACGAATTAAGGTTCATATTTGTACTTAAGGCCCAGGCTGGTTCTGCTACTTATGCAATTTATCTTGAGGACTATGCTTTAATCTTAACCAAGATTAAAAATCTTAGTACTCATGCTAAATAGTTGTGTGCATCCTTGGTTGGTGTAGAGGCCGGGAAGTGAAATTCTCCCAGTTTTAAAGTACCTTTGGAAGCTCAAGATTCCTCTCAAAATTAAAAATTTTATGTGGTTCCTTAGTAATAAGGTGCTACTAACTAAGAATAATTTAGCTAAACGGAAGTGGAAGGGAATGTCAAAAATGTTGTTTTTGTGATTCCATGGAAACCGTTAATCATTTGTTTATTGAATGCCCTTTTGCGAAGATTGTTTGGCGTATGATGTACCTTGCTTACAATATTCCTCCACCAGCTAACATTGCTAATATGTTTGGTAGATGGCTGAATGGGGTGAGGAAAGAGGATAAACAGAAAATTCGGATTGGTGTTTCAGCTCTTTGTTGGGCTATTTGGAGAACCAGAAATGATATTATCTTTAACAAACAAAATGGAACTAGTTTTTTTGCAGGTTATCCGGCGGGCTGCTCATTCAATTCAGCAATCGGTTTTACTCCTCCCAGTGAAACAGCGGGAGGCTATGGTTATTGGATGCAACCGGATGCTAGTGGTTGCTCAGGACTTCTTTTTCCAGACTACTGGGTGCGGCATCTTAATAGAATAGCAAATGCATAGCTTCTCTATTTGTCGTACTTTCAGCTGGTTGATTCATGTATCAACCTTAGCTTTTCCGTGATTGTAATAAGGGTTCTTGGATATACTATGACTTGATACTTTGTTTCTTAATAAAGCAAGCCGTGTGCATCTATTGATGCAGAGGCTGGGGCTAAGCTCCTTTATCGAAAAAAAAATGGGGAGTCAAGATGTATGCCTCAGATCATTTGCTAGCTGTCAGGTACAGCCTCTGAGCCTCCTACTACATGTCTCCTCCTTCACCGCCCAACCACCTCGCTGTTACGGGAGCAGGCCGATGGCCGCGATCAGTGGCTACAAAATACGTGTGCATCAATTCGATGGGTTAAACCTAGAGTGTTCTCGAAAGTGGTGTTTCTTCGTAAGGATGACTTGAAATTTATATCGAACACTAGGGAATCTGCTGTAGACTTTTATTTTCTCCCTCTTTAGGCGAGAATAAGCAAAGAAGAATTGTCTTTTTTGTCCCCAACTCAATCATGATGCCCGTCAGGCAACACAGCGAGAAGATATGTAGTGCTAGAAGGTCGCTGTGTACGCGCAACACGCTGATTCAGTTTGCTCCCAGACAAATTCTAGGTTGGAAGAGCTCAACACACAGCCGCAAGCATGGAGCTGGAGCAACTATGGCGTCGTCTTGGCTCACTTGTTACCACCTCCATCTCACCTCACATGCAGGATGCAGCCCGAAGCCGGCACGAATCGAGACTGCAAAAATTCTTCGAAGCCACTTGCATGCAATTTGGAAAATTTGGCAAGGAGAGAGAGGGTTCATGTAAATTTTCTTTGTTTCGTGGACTTTTCTGTATGAATCTTGGTTATTTTGATCAAAAAAGAAGACAAGCGGGGTCTTGCTAGCTTGTGTGCCATGGTAGGAAAAGTCCTGGAGTCGAGTTCAAATCATGTCCCTTCAGTACGAATGAACTGTCTAGAGTCCTGGAATGTGGTAGCACACAAATAGTAAGTAACACTAGATATCTTCTCGCAACACAACATACTAGAAGGAAATGAAAAACAAAAAGAAATTATAAAACAATTGCAATGATGACAGAAATAGTTGTTGGTGAGGTACCTAATAGGCAACCAATAAATGCAAGTGAAGTGAATGTTTTTCTATTTTCGGAATAAGAAGGGGCAGGAATTTGTTTTTGTGCTGGCACGCGAATACGATTCATCCAGCGCCCCTAGGCCGAAACCAATCCGGGGGGAGGCTAGCGGGGGCCCCGGCTGAAGCTCAAAACGTGGGCGAGCGAGCCCTGTTAGCGGAACATTGGCAATATAACCTTCAGAATCATTTTATTTCCCACCAAACCTCCTCCACATCACCCCGTTCCTCTCCCGCCTCGGAGCCCAATCCCGCCAATTTACCCAACCAGGAGAGACCCCGCCCGCCGCACCGCGCGCCATGCCGCTGTGCGGTGGCGGACGCGCCCCAAAAAGAAGGAAAAGCCCGAGAGGGAGCGACTGGAGGGGATGACCAACGCCGTGTGTGCTTTCGACCTCCCAATGGTAGCGGAGGCGGAGGAGGTGGCCATGGTGCAGAGGGCCACTGCAATGGCCTAGTTAGTATATTACTGGTAGAAAAATGGCCTTTAGTCGCGGTTCGCAACTGCCATTAGTCGCGGTTGCGCAACCGCGACTAATTAAGCGCGACTAAAGCCCCCCCCCCCCCCTTTAGTCGTGGTTGCTTACGAACCGCGACTAATGGCCCGTCCACGTGGGCGGCTACCGTGCGCCTGGGCGAAGGACCTTTAGTCGCGGTTGGTGTCCCCAACCGGGACTAAAGGCTATTTCGTTAAAAAATTTAAATTCATTTGGATTTCTAATTTCTTTTCACTCCGTTTTTTTTCTTTTTTTTTCAGAATTTCTCTCATTTCAGTTATTTGCATAGCTTAGTCTCTATCTCTAACTACACTTATCTCTAGTTAAATTACTTACTCGTGGTCAAACTTCCCGCTCGGTCACCCATCCTCCCACTACTCCACCTCTAGCACGCTTAACTTCCAAGTTCCATTCCGTTCCGCATCCAAGTGCTTCGCGCGCATGTATGTGATAGTAGTATCATATCAATCCTATTAACATGTTGATCGATCTCATATTTCTTTATTGTTTGAATTTCAAATAATTATTTTAATAAACAAAAATAATGATGTAATAATAATATTGAATAAATAAATAAACATTAACTTATTAATTTGTATTATTTTTAATTTTATTAATTAATTAAATATTTTTTTTGCCAAACCTAAAATCTAAAAATTTGAAAATCTAAAAATTGGGTAAAAATGATAGTAATCTTTATGCAGAATGAAATTATTAATTTTAGGTTTTAAAAAATTAAAAAAATATAAAATCCATAATTTACAGAAAAAACTAAAATCTTCCTGCTTTTGTATTTCCATTTGGAATTTTGAGAATCTAAAAATTGGCTAACCGGGTAAACCCAGGTGAAATCGGATGTAACTTTTTCCCAGGATTTTTTTGATATATTATACGTTTTTTTCCGACGTCGTATGCAAAAGTTATTGCGGTTTTACCATTTTTTAAACTTTTTTTGCAAAAAAAGTGGAAATTCGAATTTCTTAATTTCTCCGAATAGTAGGTTGCATAACATACAAGAATCTGAAAACAATTTTTTTTTTGAATTTTCTATCATTTTCTTTTGTATTTTACAAACCAAAAAAAGGCGATCCACGGGGGGGGGGGGGGGGTGTGCAGGGTGCGTGGGAGTAAAAAAACTCGGAAAAACCTTTAGTCGCTATATTTGATTATGTTGTTCATCCATTATTGCTATATTTGAGTGAAGATCATAAATGTATGGTAAATAGACCATGGTGATTTAAGTATGTCCCTTTTCTAGCCAATTTAGTATATTATGATTTTTTTACTATGTTTATCCAGTTGCTCAATACTTCTTTAGTATGCTAGATACTTGTCTTAATTTCATTTTCATAACTCATTTCAATTTCTTTGTAGAACTATTAATCCAGCACGTGCGCACGTTTCCTGGAACATATGTCCAGTCAAAATATATAAGGTGAGTGCGTATAGTGGGAGAAAGAGGATTTCCAAGAGAGTGGGAAAGTTGTGTCACTCTTTTTGTCGGCAAAATGTTTAGGAGTTTCAAATGATGATGCTTACCGAGCCTTAGTTAGGTTGTTGCTCTGTTAATTTAAACAGTTTGAACACCTAGATATGTTCTACACTCATTCATTGTGTGTCTAAAAAGGGTGAAATTACTATGGTTTCAAATGATGACAATGAACTTGTAGCTCAGCGTACTATTACTGGTTATAGAATGTGCATTGATTTGAAAAAAATAAACAAAACTACTCGTCAAGATTATTATCCTTTGCCAATCAAATGCTAGAAAGATTATATAAACACTCACATTTTTGCTATCTACATGGTTATTCTGGTTTCTCTCAAATTCCAGTGCACAAAGATGATCAATAAAAGACTACCTTTACTTGTCCCTTTGGTACTTTTGCTTTTGTTTGTGTAATGCTCCTGCTACTTTTCAAAGATGCATGTTATATTTAGAAAATTATGAAACTGTTCATGGATGATTTTTCTGTGTATGGTACTTCTTACAATAATTGCCTATTCAACTTAACAAAGTTCTGCAGCGGTATGAGGACCAACATTTCGTCCTAAATTGGGAAAACTGTCATTTTATGGTAACAGAAGGTGTAGTTCTTGGACACCGAGTTTCAGGAAGAGGCATTGAAGTGGACCGCGCAAAGGATAGAATCCATAGAGAAGCTACAATACCCGTGGAATATTAAAGATATAAGAAGTTTCCTTGGGCATGCGGGTTTTTATAGAAGATTTATCAAATACTTTTCAAAAATATCAAAGCCTGTAACTAATCTTTTGCAAAAGGATGTTCCATTCTCTTTTAATGATGATTGTGTACAGTCTTTTAATGTCTTAAAGAATGCCTGATAAGTGCTCCTATCATTCAAACTCCTAACTGGAATTTTCCATTTGAAATCATGTGTGATGCGAGTGACTATGTTGTAGGTGTTGTATTAGGCCAAAGGGTTGAAAAGAAAATAAATGGTATATATTATGCTAGTAAAACTCTTTATGGTGTACAAAGAAATGATGCTACTCTTGAAAAAGAATTCTTAGATGTTATTTTTGCATGTGATAAGTTTAGATCTTACATTGTAGATTCTAAAGTCATAGTATTCTCTGATCATTCTGCTATTAAATGCCTTATGAACAAGAAAGATGCTAAGCTTGGACTTATTAGATGGGTTCTCTTGCTTCAAGAATTTTACTTACACATTGTTGATAGAAAAGGTGAGAACAATCCAATAACTGATCATTTATCTAGAATGAAAAACATACCAGTAGATAGTACTCCTATTAATGATAGCTTTGCTAATGAACAACTTGCAAATATTAATGTATCTATTGCTAGAATAGCTTCCCCATGGTTCGCTGATTATGCTAATTTTATTGTTGGAAGGTTATACCACCTCACTTCACTTATCCACAAAGAAATAAATTTTTCTATCATTTTAGACACTATTTCTGGGATGATCCATTTCTTTATAAGAAATGTGTAAATGGTATTATTAGACGTTGTGTGCCTGAGTTTGAGCAGCATAATAATATAAAGGATTGTCACGATATTCCTTATGGAGGACACCACGGAAGAGACCGCACAACCGCAAAGGTATTGCAATCTGATTTTTATTGGCCTACTTTATTTAAGGATTGTGTTAACTATGCCAAATCTTGTGCTAAATGTCAACGCATGGGAAACAATGGAAGAGAAATTAAATACCAATTAATTATTCACTTCCTCTTGCACCATTTGATGTATTGGCATTTGACTTTATGGGACCATTCCCGTCCTCAACAACAAAACACACTCATATTTTTGTTGCAGTGGACTATCAAAAAGTGGGTGGAAGTAATCCCCACAAAGAGTGCAGACCATGCTAGAACGATGAAAATTCTTAAGGACATCATCTTTCCCAGGTTTGGAGTACAAGATTTTTAATTACTGATGGTGGTTGTCATTTTATGCACAGGGTCTTTAGGAAAACTTTAGCTAAGTACGGTGTTAATCATAGAGTAGCATCCCTACATCACCTACAAACTAGTGGTCCAGTTGAATTAAGTAATAGCGAAGTCAAACTCATCTTAGAAAGACAGTTAATAGAGCTAGGGCTGATTGGCCAACTAAAATAAATGATGCTTTATGGGCTTATAGAACTGCTTAAAAAATCCTATGGATATGTTTCCTCATAAATTGGTTTATGGTAAAGCATGTCCTCTCCCATTGAACTTGAACATAAAGCTAGATGTGCTATTAAACAAATCAACTTTGATTTCAAAACTGTAGGAGAGAAATGAATCCTAGACTTGAACTTGTTAGATGAATGGAGAAATGAAGCTTATGAAAGTGATAGAGACTATTTAAAGAGAAAGTTATAATTTGGCATGATAAAAAATATAGAGAAAGGAATAAAAGTAGGAGACCAAGTATTATTGTTCAACTCTCGTTTCAAGTTCTCTGCGGGAAAATTAGCATCAAAGTGGCAAGGTCCATTTGTTGTGCAAGAGGTGTATCGTTCTGGAACCATCCGTCTTCATGGATACCACAAAGGTAAACCTCATGTTGTTCATGCAAAGAGATCAGAAGCCATAATTGCAGGTGAAAAGTTCATTGGGAAGGTGGAGGAGTTAAATGACCAGAGTTCGGAAGCCATAATTGCAAAGAAATATCCCCTGATAGACATTAGATATCAATAAAAGTTGACACCAGGTACTAATGATCTCGGACTATCTTCATATTTTAGGAAAGTTTTTATTTTGTAAAATAAGAGTGTGCCATGAAATATTTGGCCGAAATGGAGTCCCGAAAGGCAAAAGAGGCTAGGTCGTGCGCCCTACCTGGCTAAGTGCGCCACCAGGTGCCTTTTGCCCCACAGAATCCGTTTCATCTCCAACACTTCATGTTGACCTAAAAACCATCAATGTATGCCCCTCTCCACCGATCTAATCTCGCATCGAGTGAACCTTGTTTTTCCTGTCCAGTTCTTTCAACTTTTTAGCCAAGACAAGATCCGGATCCAATCTAGGGGGTGAAGACCCAAGAAGACGGGCGTGGTGAACCTCTACCTCAACTATGTGGTGGATCCTTTGAAGACCTTTACCTTCAAGGAGGGTTTGCTGCTCATGGAGCAGTTGAAGGCTCCAAGACCGCGGGCACCATGGAGGAAAGGCTGCAAGTTCTAGAGGACACCGTCTTCAGGTATGGCACTATGGTTGAGCGCAGACTTGATGCTCATCACTTGATGAATATTGAGATAGAGAAGAAGGTTGAAGCCTATGAGGCAAGGATAAAAGATATAGAAGAAACATATGTGCACATCATCACACATCTGGATAGGTTCCAAGCCCTCATGTGGGATGTGGAAAACCAGAACTGAGAGTATGAATATCTCTTCAATAAGATCGACGAGGATGCATCCACCAAGTTGAACGATCAACCTACATCCTTTTACAAAGGAAGGCCATATCCTTGGAAAATCAAGGAGTGGGACGCCTATTATGAGGAAAAGGATGCCAAGAAAGAAGACTCCACATCAACAACCTAAGATTAGGGGAGTTTATCAAGTCTTTTATGCTTTTTAGTTTATCATATTGCTCTTATTCATTATTTTTAGTTTGGTTTACTTTCATCCAATAGGTATTGATTTTCTCATTGTTTGGAAAGCTCTTCGAGCATTATCAGTTATCTCTGCTCAAGTGGTTTTGAATGAAATATAAAGTATGGTGTCTTGCATGATTCTTTTGTTTGGAGATTTATGGGTAACACTCATGCAGATGTGCGCCTCGTATATAGAAGTTCAATTACACCTTTTCTTGAACAAGATTAACTTGAGTATGTTGGACAAACATAGAACTTTTTAATAAATAAAACTTGCAACAAAGGAAAGATCCATGCAAGTGATGTTAATAAACAAAAGAAAAGGAGAACACCTTGAATTTGGGATGGAGATGTGGTCTTGCAGAACAAATAGTAAGGAAGATATGATGACAAGGGGGCATGAGATACTCATTTACTTCTTAGTAATCAACGGGTAAATTGAGGGTCATGGATATTTGAATACATATGCTCAATAAGAAAGTGAATGAAAGGTAGGCACCCAAGCATTTGGTTAGCCATGGAAAGTGAAATGCAAAGGTTGAGCAGAGCATATGACATGATTGAAAGATCCATGTATAAGTTTTATATTGGTCACTAGGGGGGGCAAGACTTTTAACTGATACCATTTAACACATGGAAAAGTATTTGACAAAGGCGACGTTCATGTGTATCTTGTTGTTTAATAAATTCTCTTCTTGTAACTAGTTGCCCTATGAGAGTTTATCTTCATTACAAAGCCAAAGTAAAAGTCAAAGAAAGCAAGGTAAAAAGTCATTCATAGATAAAAGAGAAATCTGAAACATGTTCAATTGTCCAAGATGCAATGGTTAGTTTTGTTCAAAAACAAGGTTCCGTTGCTAGAGTTTCTATTATATGAAGCCCACATTTGTATGGTTGTTGGTTTATGTCTACGCACGCTTCTATTCCTGTAGACAATGTTGGGCCTCCAAGAGCAGAGGTTTGTAGAACAGCAACAAGTTTCCCTTCAGTGGATCACCCAAGGTTTATCGAACTCAGGGAGGTAGAGGTCAGAGATATCCCTCTCAAGCAACCCTGCAATTAAGATACAAGAAGTCTCTTGTGTCCCCAACACACCTAATACACTTGTCAGATGTATAGGTGCACTAGTTCGGCGAAGAGATAGTGAAATACAAGTAATATAGATGATTATAAGTAGTAATTGCAATCTGAAATAAAAATGGCAGCAAGCGAACATGTAGCAGAACTTGTTGGAAACGGTGTTTCAATGCTTAGAAACAAGGCCTAGGGATCATACTTTCACTAGTGGACACTCTCAACAATGATCACATAATTGAATAAATAAATGCTTCTCTCAAACACTCTCTTGTTGGATAACAAACACCATTCATTGTGTAGGGCTATAAAAGCACACCTCAAGCCGGAGTAAACAAGCTCCACAACGTCATAAAGGAATCACACATGATGCGCACACTGTCACCATCACACCGTGGAGAGTAAGTCCGGACTTCATATTAAAGTAACCTCTAGAGTGCATAATAGACAAGAGTAATATCTACATATTCAACTAGATCACAAAGCTCATGATCACATAAAGATCACACCATGGGAGAGAGAGATGAACCACATAGCTACCGGTAGAGCCCTCAGCCTCGGGGGAGAACTACTCCCTCCTCATCATGGGAGTCAGCAGCGGCGATGAAGATGGCGGTGGTGTCGATGGAGATGACTACGGGGGCAATTCCCCGTCCCGGCGGCGTGCCGGAACAGAGACTTCTGTCCCCCGAACTTGGCTTCGCGATGGCGGCGGCTACGTAACTTTTCGTGGAGGAAGACCGTTGCGCCTAGGGTTTTTACTTCTGGGAGAATATATAGGTGGAAGGGCAGCGTCGGTGGAGTCCCGAGGGGCCCACCCCATATGGCGGCGTGGCCAGAGGTGGGGCCGCGCCCCCCTATGGTGTGGCTGCCTCGTGGATCCTCTTCGTCTCTCCTTCGGACTTCTGGAACACTCCGTGGAAAATAGGGCCGTGGGATTTTGTTTCGTCCAATTCCGAGAATATTTCCTGTGTAGAATTTCTGAAACCAAAAACAGCAGAAAACAGGAACTAGCGCTTCGGCATCTTGCTAATAGGTTAGTCCCGGAAAATGCATAAAAATGATATAAAGTGTGAGTAAAACATGTAGGTATTGTCATAAAACTAGCATGGAACATAAGAAATTATAGATACGTTGGAAACGTATCAAGCATCCCCAAGCTTAGTTCCTACTCGCCCTCAAGTAGTTAAACGATAAAAAGAATAATTTCTGAAGTGACATGCTACCAACATAATCTTGATCAACACTATTGTAAAGCATATGAGATGAATGAAGTGACTCAAAGCAATGGTCTATAGTTTGCTAACAAAAAAGATAATGACTAAACAGCTGAATCATATAGCAAAAACTTTTCATGAATAGTACTTTCAAGACAAGCATCAAAAAGTCTTGCATAGGAGTTAACTCATAAAGCAATAGATTCTTAATAGAAGGTTTTGAAGCAACACAAAGGAAGATTTAAGTTTCAGCAATTTCTTTCAACTTTCAACATGTATATCTCATGGATAATTGTCAACACAAAGTAATATGATGAGTGCAATAAGCAAGCATATAAGAATCAATGCACACAGTTGACACAAGTGTTTGCTTCTAAGATAGAAAGAAGTAGGTAAACTGACTCAATATAAAGTAAAAGAAAGGCCCTTCACAGAGGGAAGCAGGGATTACTCATGTGCTAGAGCTTTTTATTTTGAAAACATGGAAACAATTGTGTCAACGGTAGTAATAATTCATATGGGTTATGCATAAAACTTCCTATAAGTTGCAAGCCTCATGCATCGAATACTAATAGTGCCCGCACCTTGTCCTAATTAGCTTGTACTTCCATGGATTATCATTGCATTACATATGTTTCAACCAAGTGTCACAAAGGGGTACCTCTATACCACCTGTACAAAGGTCCAAGGAGATAAATCGCATTTGATTTTTCGATTTTGATAGATCTCAACTTGAGGACATCCATACCGGGACAACATAGAAAACAGAAAATGGACTCCTCTTTTATGCTTTAAGCATTCAACAACAGATAATATTCTCATAAGAGATTTGAGGATTAATGTCCAAGCTGAAACTTCCACCATGATACATGGCTTTGGTTGGCGGCCCAATGTTCTTCTCTAACAACATGCATACTCAAACCATTTAACTCATGGAAAATCTCCCTTACTTCAGACAAGACGAACATGCATAGCAACTCACATGATATTCAACAAAGGTGTAACAGGTTGATGGCGTCCCCAGATAACATGGTTACCGCTCAACAAGCAACTTATAAGAACTAAGATACATAAGCGATATATTCCTTACCACAATAGTTTTTTAGGCTACTTTCCCATGAGCTATGTATTGCAAAAACAAATAATGAATTTTTGAAAGGTTTTAAAGGTAGAACACAAGCAATTTACTTGGAATGGCAGAAAAATACCACATAGTAGGTAGTTATGGTGGACACAAATGGCATAGGTTTTGGCTCAAGGTTTTGGATGCACGAGAAGTATTCCCTCTCAGTACAAGGCTTTGGCTAGCAAGGTTGTTTGAAGCAAACACAAGTATAAACCGGTACAGCAAAACTTACATAAGAACATATTGCAAGCATTATAAGACTCTACACTGTCTTCCTTGTTGTTCAAACACTTTTACCATAAAATATCTAGACCTTAGAGAGACCAATCATGCAAAACCAAATTTCAACAAGCTCTACAGTTGTTCTCCACTAATAGATTTAAACTACATGATGCAAGAGCTTAAACATGATCTACTTGAGAGCTCAAAAAAATTGCCAAGTATCAAATTATTCAAGACAACACACCAATTACCACATGAAGCATTTTCTGTTTCCAACCAAATAACAATAAGTGCTGCGGCTTTCAGCTTCCGCCATGAACATGAAAAACGAAGAACACAAGTGTTCATATGAAAAAGCGGAGCGTGTCTCTCTCCCACACAAGGATGTTAGGATCCGATTTTATTCAGAGAATGAAAATAAAAAAACGAAAATAAAAGCACACAGATGCTCCAAGTAAAGCACATAAGATGTGACGGAATTAAAATATAGTTTCACTAGAGGTGACCTGATAAGTTGTTGATGAAGAAGGGGATGCCTTGGGCATCCCCAAGCTTAGACGCTTGAGTCTTCTTGAAATATGCAGGGATGAACCACGGGGGCATCCCCAAGCTTAGACTTTTCACTCTTCTTGATCATATCATATCATCCTCCTCTCTTGATCCTTGAAAACTTCCTTCACACCAGACTCAAAGCAATCTCATTAGAGGGTTAGTGCATAATCAAAAATTCACATGTTCAGCAAGGACACAATCATTCCCAACACTTCTGGACATTAACCAAGGCTACTGAAATTTAATGGAGCAAAGAAATCCACTCAACACAGTAAAAGAGGCAATGCGAAATAAAAGGCAGAATCTGTCAAAACAGAACAGTCCGTAAAGATGATTTTTTTCGAGGCACTTAACATGCTCAGATGGAAAAGCTCCAGTTGAATGAAAGTTGCGTACATATCTGAGGATCACGCATGAATTGTTTCAGCATTTTACGAGTTTCCTACAGAGAGATCAACTCAAATTCGTGACAGCTAAAAATCTGCTTCTGCGCAGAAATCCAAATCTAGTATCAACTTTCCTATCAAAGAATTTACTTGGCACAACAATGCAATAAACATGATAAGGAGAGGTTGCTACTGTACTAACAACTTCCAAGACACAAGAAAACAGTAGCAAAATAAAAAAACATGGGTTATCTCCCAAGAAGTGCTTTCTTTATAGCCATTAAGATGGGCTCAGTAATTTTAATGATGCTCTCGCAAGAAATAAGAGTTCAAGCAAAAGAGAGCATCAAAAAGCACGTAAAAACACTTTTAAGTCTAACCCACTTCCTATGAAAAGGGATCTTGTAAATAAACAAGTCATGTAAGCATAATGCAATAAGCATAGGAAAACAAGACACGCGCAACTTCAAGATTTTAAGCAAAAAGAGAGGTGTTTTAGTAACATGAAAATCCCTACAACCATATTGTCCTCTCTCATAAAGATTTTTAGTAGCATCATGAACAAACTCAACAATATAACTATCGCATGAAACATTCTTATCATGAGCTACATGCATAAAATTATTACTCTCCACATAAGCATAGTCATTACTATTAATTGTAGTGGGAGCAAATTCAGTAAGATAGCTATCATTATTATTCTCATCACCATAATCATCATATATAGGAGGCATGTTGTAATCATAATTAATTTTCTCCTCAATAGTAGGTGGACTGAAAATATGATAGTCATCATTGTAATCATCATATATAGGAGGTAAAGTATCATCAAAGTAAATTTTCTCCTCCATGCTTGGGGGACTAAAAATATCATGTTCATCAAAACCAGCTTCCCCAAGCTTAGAATTTTCCATAGCATTAGCAACAATGGTGTTCAAAGCATTCATACTAATAACATTGTCATTAGCATGCATATAAAGTTCCATAGGTTTTTTAATTTTCTCTTCAAACACCTCATGTCCTAACTCAAGATAAAGTTCATAAAGATCTCTCATTTTTTGGTTGTTTTCCATTAAGCATAACTAGTGAAAACAAGAAACAAAAAGATATAATTGCAGGATCTAAAGGAAATATCTTCGAGCACTCACACACCGGCAACAGTGCTAGGAAATAGCTTAGTAGTCGGAGGATGTGAATACCTTTTACCTTACCTCCCCGGCAACGGCGCCAGAAAATAGCTTGATGTCTACGCACGCTTCTATTCCTGTAGACAGTGTTGGGCCTCCAAGAGCAGAGGTTTGTAGAACAGCAGCAAGTTTCCCTTAAGTGGATCACCCAAGGTTTATCGAACTCAGGGAGGTAGAGGTCAGAGATATCCCTCTCAAGCAACCCTGCAATTAAGATACAAGAAGTCTCTTGTGTCCCCAACACACCTAATACACTTGTCAGATGTATAGGTGCAGTAGTTCGGCGAGATAGTGAAATACAAGTAATATGGATGATTATAAGTAGTAATTGCAATCTGAAATAAAAATGGCAGCAAGCGAACATGTAGCAGAACTTGTTGGAAACAGTGTTTCAATGCTTAGAAACAAGGCCTAGGGATCATACTTTCACTAGTGGACACTCTCAACAATGATCACATAATTGAATAAATAAATGCTTCTCTTAAACACTCTCTTGTTGGATAACAAACACCATTCATTGTGTAGGGCTATAAAAGCACACCTCAAGCCGGAGTAAACAAGCTCCACAACGTCATAAAGGAATCAAACACGATGCGCACACTGTCACCATTACACCGTGGAGAGTAACTCCGGAGTTCATATTAAAGTAACCTCTAGAGTGCATAATAGACAAGAGTAACATCTACATATTCAACTAGATCACAAAGCTCATGATCACATAAAGATCACACCATGGGAGAGAGAGATGAACCACATAGCTACCGGTAGAGCCCTCAGCCTCGGGGGAGAACTACACCCTCCTCATCATGGGAGTCAGCAGCGGCGATGAAGATGGCGGTGGTGTCAATGGAGATGACTCCGGGGGCAATTCCCCGTCCCGGCGGCGTGCCGGAACAGAGACTTCTGTCCCCCGAACTTGGCTTCGTGAGGGCGGCGGCTACGTAACTTTTCATGGAGGAAGACCGATGCGCCTAGGGTTTTTACTTCTGGGAGAATATATAGGCGAAAGGGCAGCGTCGGTGGAGAGTCCCGAGGGGCCCACCCCATATGGCGGCGCGGCCAGAGGTGGGGCCGTGCCCCCCTATGGTGTGGCCGCCTCGTGGCTCCTCTTCATCTCTCCTTCGGACTTCTGGAACACTCCGTGGAAAATAGGGCCGTGGGCTTTTGTTTCGTCCAATTCCGAGAATATTTCCTGTGTAGAATTTCTGAAATCAAAAACAGCAGAAAACAGGAACTGGCGCTTCGGCATCTTGTTAATAGGTTAGTCCCGGAAAATGCATAAAAATGATATAAAGTGTGAGTAAAACATGTAGGTATTGTCATAAAACTAGCATGGAACATAAGAAATTATAGATACGTTTGAGATGTATCATTGGTTCATAGATTTTACAATACAAATGAATATTCATAATTTGATGATGCCATGCTCGTATTTTTTATCAACCATATGTTCATTGATGCATGATATGATCTATTCGCTTATTTGATCGAGGACGAGCAAAGGTTTAAGCTTGGGGGAGTTGATATGTGCATCATCAATATGCTAACTCATATAATTATTTTTGAATGATATTTTCCATGATCCATCATTATTTATGAATTTTTAGTTGATTTACGGGACTTTCATACAAAGTCCCTTTCTTCGGTATTTATTTTCTAGGAGGCAGAAAAGCTCCTTTTCATATTTTGCTATTTCAGGGAACTTCTAGACACGCGGGGCCAAAAAATAACTGATCAGTTTTTCATAGAGAGAAGGACCGTGTGCCAAAAAAGCACGCGAGGGGAGCCACGAGGACCAAACGAGCCCAGGTGGCGCGCCCTACCTTGCTAGGAGCGCCACGCTGGCCTATTTGAGCCTCGAGCCTCGCCTCGGCTCCTCCTTTTTACAGATGTCTCTGTCTCACTAGAAAACCTAAGCCATATTTTCCCGAGATTTATTGAGGCGGCGGCGGAGGCGAAAGTCCTCTCCTACTCCGGGAGAGGGCAGATCCTGCCGCACCGGAGCCTCCGGTGAAGGGGAAATCGATGTCATCGTTATCACCACTCCTACTTGGCATAGGGGGGAGGCTTCTCCATCAACATATCCATCAGCACCATCATCAACACCATCACTATCTCCGAGATCCACTTCATCCCCCCTCGTAGTTTGTGATTGATTGAACCCTGAATATTTGATACGTCTCCAACGTATCTATAATTTCTTATGTTCCATGCTA
Organism: Lolium perenne; assembly: GCF_019359855.2. Taxonomy (NCBI): domain Eukaryota; kingdom Viridiplantae; phylum Streptophyta; class Magnoliopsida; order Poales; family Poaceae; genus Lolium; species Lolium perenne. The sequence goes on along the minus strand of NC_067250.2, from coordinate 62,856,378 downwards.
GTTTTATGACAATACCTATTTGTTCACACTTTATATCGTTTTGATGCATTTTCCGGAACTAACCTATTAACGAGATGCCGAAGTGCCAGTTCCTGTTTTCTGCTGTATTTGGTTTCAGAAATCCTACAAAGGAAATATTCTCGGAATTGGACGAAATCAACGCCCAGTATCTTATTTTTCCCGGAAGCTTCGAGAGCACCGAAGAGGGGCCAGAGGGGAGCCAGAGGGGCCCCACCCCACCTGGCGGCGCGGCCAAGGGGGGGCGCCCCCCTATGGTGTGGCTCCACCAGGACTCCCTCGAGGCCGCCCTTCCGCCTATATAAAGCCTCCGTCGCGAAAACCCTAAAGGAATAAGCCACGGGACGAGAAAAGTTACGCAGCCGCCGCCATTGCGATGCCAAGTTCGGGGGACAGAAGTCTCTGTTCCGGCACGCCGCCGGGACGGGGAATTGCCCCCGGAAGGCATCTCCATCGACACCACCGCCATATTCACCGCCGCTGCTGTCTCCCATGATGAGGAGGGAGTAGTTCTCCATCGAGGCTAAGGCCTCTACCGGTAGCTATGTGGTTAATCTCTCTCTCATGTACCTCAATACAATGATCTCATGAGCTGCCTTACATGATTGAGATCCATATGATGAGCTTTGTATCACTATTAATCAATGTGCTACTCTAGTGATGTTATTAAAGTAGTCTATTCCTCCTTCATGATGTAAAGGTGACGGTGTGTGCATCATGTAGTACTTGGCGTAGGTTATGATTGTAATCTCTTGTAGATTATGGAGTTAACTATTACTATGATAGTATTGATGTGATCTATTCCCCCTTTCATAGCTTAAAGGTGACAGTGTGTATGCTATGTTAGTACTCGGTCTAAATTGCAACGGTCTATTATGCTCTAGAGGTTACTTAAACATGAACTCCGAATGTTGTGGCGCTTGTTAACTCCGGCTTGAGGGAGCTCTTGTAGCCCTACACAATGAATGGTGTTTGTTATCCAACAAAAGAGTGTATGTAGCACAAAGGAAAGTTATTTATTTATGTGATCAATGTTGAGAGTGTCCACTAGTGAAAGTAGGATCCCTAGGCCTTGTTTCCGAATAGAAAAGTTACACCACAGAGAATTGCCTCCCACGCCAGCAAGCTATTTTCTGCCACCGTTTCCAACAAGTTCTGCTACATGTTTACTTGCTGCCATATTTATTTCAGATTGTTATTACCACTCATATTCATCCATATTACTTGTATTTCACTATCTCTTCGCCGAACTAGTGCACCTATAGATCTGACAAGTGTATTAGGTGTGTTGGGGACACAAGAGACTTCTTGTATCTTAATTGCAGGGTTGCTTGAGAGGGATATCTCTGACCTCTACCTCCCTGAGTTCGATAAACCTTGGGTGATTCACTTAAGGGAAACTTGCTGTTGTTCTACAAACCTCTGCTCTTGGAGGCCCAACACTGTCTACAGGAATAGAAGCGTGCATAGACATCAAGCTATTTTCTGGCGCCGTTGCCGGGGAGGTAAGGTAAAAGGTATTCACATCCTCCGACTACTAAGCTATTTCCTAGCACTGTTGCCGGTGTGTGAGTGCTCGAAGATATTTCCTTTAGATCCTGCAATTATATCTTTTTTTTTCTTGTTTTCACTAGTTATGCTTAATGGAAAACAACCAAAAAATGAGAGATCTTTATGAACTTTATCTTGAGTTAGGACATGAGGTGTTTGAAGAGAAAATTAAAAAACCTATGGAACTTTATATGCATGCTAATGGCAATGTTATTAGTATGAATGCTTTGAACACCATTGTTGCTAATGCTATGGAAAATTCTAAGCTTGGGGAAGCTGGTTTTGATGAGCATGATATTTTTCTTTGATGATACTTTACCTCCTATTTATGATGATTATAATGATAGTGGTATTTTGGTGCCACCTACTATGGAGGATAAAGGTTATTATGATTATACCATGCCTGCAATTTATGATGATTACAATGATGGTTATGGTAGTTTTACTCCCACTATTACTAATAAAATTGATTATGCTTATGTGGAGAGTAATAATTTTATGCATGTAGCTCATGATAAGAATGTTTCATGTGATAGTTATATTGTTGAGTTTGTTCATGATGCTACTGAAAGTTATTATGAGAGAGGGAAACATGGTTATATGCATCCTAATAATATTAAGTTTCCCCTCTTTGTGTTGAGAATCTTGAAGTTGCGCTTGTGTTGCCTTCCTACGCTTATTGCATTATGCTTACATGACTTGTTTATTTACAAGATTCCTTTTCATAGGAAGTGGGTTAGGCTTAAATGTGTTTTGAATTTGCTTCTTGATGCTCTCTTTTGCTTCAACTCTTATTTCTTGTGCGAGCATCATTAAAATTACTAAGCCCATCTTAATGGCTATAAAGAAAGCACTTCTTGGGAGATAACCCATGTTTTTATTTTGTTACTGTTTTGTTGAGTCTTGGAAGTTGTTACTACTGTAGCAACCTCTCCTTATCTTTATTTTATTGCATTGTTGTGCCAAGTAAAGTCTTTGATAGTAAGGTTGATACTAGATTTGGATTACTGCGCAGAAACAGATTTCTTACTGTCACGAAATTGAGCAGCCCCGTCTGTAGGTAACTCAGAAAAATCTGCCAATATACGTGAGTGATCCTCAGATATGTACGCAACTTTCATTCAATTTGAGCTTTTTCATCTGAGCAAGTTAAGTGCCCCAGAAAAATTCGTCTTTACAGACTGTTCTGTTTTGACAGATTCTGCCTTTTATTTCGCATTGCCTCTTTTGCTATGTTGAATGGATTTCTTTATTCTATTAACCTCCAGTAGCTTTGGGCAATGTCCAGAAGTGTTAAGAATGATTGTGTTACCTCTGAACATGTGAATTTTTGATTATGCACTAACCCTCTAATGAGTTTGCTTTGAGTTTGGTGTGGAGGAAGTTTTCAAGGGTCAAGAGAGGAGGATGATATACTATGATCAAGAAGAGTGAAAAGTCTAAGCTTGGGGATGCCCCCGTGGTTCATCCCTGCATATTTCAAGAAGACCCAAGCGTCTAAGCTTGGGGATGCCCAAGGCATCCCCTTCTTCATCAACAACTTATCAGGTCATCTCTAGTGAAACTATATTTTTATTCCATCACATCTTATGTACTTTACTTGGAGCGTCTGTGTGTTTTTATTTTCATTTTGTTATTTTCATTCTCTGAATAAATTCATGCTTGTGTGGGAGGGAGACACGCTCCGCTTTTTCATATGAACTGGTGTTCTTAGTTCTATCTTTAATGTTCATGGCGGAGTTGAAAACCGCTTCGTTAATTGCTGTTTGGTTGGAAACAGAAAATGCTTCATGTGGTAATTGGTATAATGTCTTGAATAATTTGATACTTGGCAATTTTTGTGCTCATATAGATCATGTTTAAGCTCTTGCATCATGTACTTTGCACCTATTAATGAAGAACTACATAGAGCTTGTTAAAACTTGGTTTGCATCACTGGTCTCTCTAAGTCTAGATATTTTCTGGTTAAGGTGTTTGAACAACAAGGAAGACAGTGTAGAGTCTTATAATGCTTGCAATATGTTCTTATGTAAGTTTTTCTGTACCGGTTCATACTTGAGTTTGCTTCAAACAACCTTGCTAGCCAAAGCCTTGTACTAAGAGGGAATTCTTCTCGTGCATCCAAATCCTTGAGCCAAAACCTATGCCATTTGTGTCCACCATACCTACCTACTATGTGGTATTTCTCTGCCATTCCAAAGTAAATTACTTGAGTGCTACCTTTAAAATTTCATTCCTTGTCTTTTCAATATATAGCTCATGGGAAAATAGCCTTAAAAACTATTGTGGTATTGAATATGTTGCTATGTATCTTATTTCTTATAAGTTGCTTGTTGAGCGGTAACCATGTTTCTGGGGACGCCATCAACTTTTACACCTTTGTTGAATATCATGTGAGTTGCTATGCATGTTCGTCTTGTCTGAAGTAAGGTCGATTTTCATGATCAAATGGTTTGAGTATGCATATTGTTAGAGAAGAACATTGGGCCGCTAACTAAAGCCATGAATCATGGTGGAAGTTTCAGTTTGGACACAAATCCTCAATCTCTTATGAGAATATTATCTGTTGTTGAATGCTTATGCATTAAAGGGGAGTCCATTATCTGTTGTCTATGTTGTCCCGGTATGGATATCTAAGTTGAGAATAATCAAAAAGCGAGAAATCCAATGCGAAATTTTTCCTTAGACCTTTGTACAGGCGGCATAGAGGTACCCTTTTGTGACACTTGGTTGAAACATATGTTATGCAATGATAATCCGTGTTAATCCAAGCTAATTAGGACAAGGTGCGAGCACTATTGGTAATCTATGCATGAGGCTTGCAACTTATAGGATGTCTTATACATAACACATATGATTTATTACTACCGTTGACAAAATTGTTTCTATGTTTTCAAAATAAAAGCTCTAGCACAAAAATAGCAATCCATGCTTCCCTCTGCGAAGGGCCATTCTTTTACTTTATGTTGAGTCAGTTTACCTACTTCTTTCTATCTTATAAGCAAACACTTGTGTCAACTGTGTGCATTGATTCTTACATGTTGAATGGATCGTAGCGAACAAGAGGGGGGGTGAATGGTTGCTACGTCAAGTTTTAGTCTTTTTCAATTTTAGTGCAATGGAAGATAAAGGTGATTGCTTTAGTGGTGTGTGTGATCCTACAATGATCCTAGAACAAGTGCAACAAGCAAAGGAACAATCACAAGATAGTAAGAGTAAGGAGCGGGACAACCGGAGGGCGCGGAGACGAGGCGAGGTTTGTTTCCCGCAGTTCCTCCCACAAAAGGGAGTACGTCTGTGATACGTCCAATTTGCATCACTATTTTATATCATAATTTGCTGTTATTCATTGATATATTTCATATTTGGAGATAATACTTATGTTATTTCATCTATTTTGCATGTTTCATGATTATTGGAGGATCGCGCACCGGAGCCAGGATTCTGCTGGAAAAAGCATCGTCAGAACGCAATATTTCGGAAGATCAACAATTGACGGGAATTACACGAAAACTCCTATTTTTCCAGATGACGAAGGGAGCTGAAGGGGAGCTGAGGAGGGCCGCCATGGGCCCCCCTCACAGGCCGGCGCGGGCCCTGCCTTGGCCGCGCCGCCCTGTGAGGAGGGGGCCCACAGCCCCCTCTCGCCTCCTTTTCTTCGCGTATGCCTTCGTCCCGAAAACCTAAGCCAGAGGGGTACGTCGAACAGAGCCACAGCCGCCTCTGCGGGGCGGAGAACACCAGAGAGAAAAGAGCTCTCCGGCGGGCAGGAATCCGCTGGGGAAATTCCCTCCCGGAGGGGGAAATCGACGCCATCGTCACCGTCATTGAGCTGGACATCATCTCCATCACCATCGACATCATCTTCATCATCATCACCGCCATCTCCACCGCTGCACCTCAGCACCGCTGTAACAATTCGGGTTGGATCTTGATTGTTTGATAGGGGAAACTCTCCCGGTGTTGATTTCTACTTGTTATTGATGCTATTGAGTGAAACCGTTGAACCAAGGTTTATGTTCAGATTGTTATTCATTATCATATCACCTCTGATCATGTTCCATATGATGTCTCGTGAGTAGTTCGTTTAGTTCTTGAGGACATGGGTGAAGTCTAAATGTTAGTAGTGAAGTATGGTTGAGTAATATTCAATGTTATGATATTTAAGTTGTGGTGTTATTCTTCTAGTGGTGTCGTGTGAACGTCGACTACACGACACTTCACCTTTATGGGCCTAGGGGAATGCATCTTGTACTCGTTTGCCAATTGCGGGGTTGCCGGAGTGACAGAAACCTGAGCCCCCGTTGGTATATCGATGCAGGAGGGATCGCAGGATCTCAGAGTTTAAGGCTGTGGTTAGATTTATCTTAATTACTTTCTTGTAGTTGCGGATGCTTGCAAGGGGTATAATCGCAAGTATGCATTAGTCCTAGGAAGGGCGGTACATTAGCATAGGTTCACCCACACAACACTTATCAAAACAATGAAGATTAATTAGCCGTATGTAGCGAAAGCACTAGACTAAAATCCCGTGTGTCCTCGAGAACGTTTGGTCATTATAAGCAAACAAACCGGCTTGTCCTTTGTGCTAAAAAGGATTGGGCCACTCACTGCAATTGTTACTCTCGCACTTTACTTACTCGTACTTTATTCATCTGTTACATCAAAATCCCCTGAATACTTGTCTGTGAGCATTTACAGTGAATCCTTCATCGAAACTGCTTGTCAACACCTTCTGCTCCTCGTTGGGATCGACATTCTTACTTATCGAAGATACTGCGATACACCCCCTATACTTGTGGGTCATCAAGACTATTTTCTGGCGCCGTTGCCGGGGAGTGAAGCGCTATTGGTAAGTGGAATTGGTAAGGGAAATTTCTACTATTTGTGCTGATTTTATTTCTGCCTGCTGCCATAACTCATTATGGAGAGATCTTCTCTTGAGTGTTTATTTGGGAAATCTACTACTACTGCAAAGGTAGTGGATGAGGCGCCAGGTAAGGAAGAATTACCATACAAAATACCTATGAAAATTATTGAACGTGTAGTGGGTAAATCGTTATACTGTGGGATGGAACTGTCCACCCTGGAGATCATTTACTGTTCTTACATGAATTATGCGGTTTATTCAAGTGTGCAGGTATTGCTATGGATGAAGTGAGGAAGAAACTATTCTCTGTATCGCTGTCTGGTAAAGCGGCGCATTGGTATAAATTACTGGATAATGGGGATTCTCTTGAATGGAATGATATTGTGCCCTGGTTTTATTCTAAGTTCTATCCTCCAAGTGAGATTCACAAAGATCGGAATCGCATATATAATTTTTGGCCTCATGAAGGAGAGAGTATTGCCCAAGCTTGGGGGAGATTGAAGTCTTTAATGCTCAAATGCCCCATTCATGAGCTTCCTGGTAATATTATTATTGATAATTTCTATGCAAGACTTTCTTTTCAAGACAAGACCTTGCTGGATACTTCTTGTTCTGGATCATTTACACGCAACAAGGAAGAGTTTAAAAGGGACCTTCTTAATCGGATCCAAGAAAATACTGAAGGTTGGGAGAACGACAAGGATAGAGAATCAGGTATAATTTATGATTATAAATGCATTGAAGCTTTTACGGATACTAATAAATTTCATAATATGAGTGCTACTTATGGTCTTGATTCTCAAGTTGCTGCAAATCTTTATAAAGCTTTTGCTTCTCATTATGAATTGCCTAAGAAGAACTTTGATAAGTATCATGAACCGTATAAAGATAAAATTGATTCATCTATAAATAAATGTGTTCTAGTTGAAACTGTTGATCATGTTATTCCTGAAGCTTATATTGAAAAAACTCCTTTCCCTGCTAAAATGAAGGAGTACTCTGTTATAAATAGTGCGGTTCATAAAAGTGAAAAGAAACCTATAGAACCTGAAGAACAAATAAAAGTTGAACCTGCTGCCGCAATTGTTAAAGATCTTGTGACTGAAAATGTAGAAGATGGTCATATTATTTTCTGTGAAGATGCTTCTAATATTGTTTCGCATCCTAATAAGTCTAGGAAAGCTAGTGTTCCTATGCTATCTGTTAGAATTGGTGATCATTGTTATTATGGATTATGTGATATTGGTGCAAGTATTAGTGCTATTCCTTATGAGCTTTACATGGAGATTATGCACGAAATTGGCTCTTGTGAACTTGAAGATATTGATGTGGTTATTCGGCTGGCTAAGAAACTATCTCTCCAATTGGTATTATTCGAGATGTGGAAGTTCTATGTGGTAAGATTAAATATCCTGCTGACTTTTTGGTACTTGGTTCTACTGCTAGTAAATATTGTCCTATCATTTTTGGTAGACCTTTTCTGAATACATGTGGAGCGATTATAGATTGCAAGAAAGAGAAAATTTTGACTAAATTTGCTGGTGAATCTTATGAGTTTAACTTCTCTAAATTTACCAAAACTCCTTATAAAATTGATTCGCCTAATAGTGATTTTAAAGTTGAACAGTGTGCATCTATTGCTCTTGCTCCTAATAATCCTTTGCAGCAACATTTGGAGAATAGTGAGAGTGAAGTTTTTAGGGAAGAAAGAAATGAGCTTGATGAAATTTTCCTTCGTCAACCTATTCTTAAGCATGATTTACCGGTGGAAGACTTGGGTACAACACCACCACCAAAGGAAGATCCTGTCTTTGATTTAAAACCATTGCCTGATAATCTTAAATATACTCATATTGATGATAAGAAAATATATCCTGTTATTATTAGTTCTAAGCTTTCAGAGTTTGAAGAAGAAAGGTTATTGGAAATACTGAAGAAACACCGAGGTGCTATTGGCTACACTCTTGATGACTTGAAGGGGAATTCTCCCTCTATTTGCCAACACGCCATTAATATGGAAGATGATGCGAAGCCTGTTGTTGAACCTCAGCGTCGTCTAATTCCTAAGATGAAGGATGTGGTAAGAAATGAGGTATTAAGACTCCTTGAAGCTGGTATTATATATCCTATTGCTGATAGTAGATGGGTTAGTCATGTGCATTGTGTTCCTAAGAAAGGAGGAATGACTGTTGTGCCTAATGATAATGATGAGCTCATACCTCAAAGAGTAGTTGTAGGTTATAGAATGTGCATTGATTATCGAAAAGTTAATAAGGTTACTAAGAAAGATCATTACCCTTTACCATTTATTGATCAAATGTTAGAAAGGCTATCTAAAAATACTCATTTTTGCTTTCTTGATGGTTATTCTGGGTTTTCACAAATTGCTGTTAAAACTAAAGATCAAGAGAAAACCACTTTCACTTGTCCCTATGGAACTTATGCTTATAGGCGTATGCCTTTTGGTTTATGTAATGCTCCTGCTACTTTTCAAAGATGCATGTCTGCTATTTTTCATGGCTTTTGTGAGAGTATTGTAGAGGTATTCATGGATGATTTTTCTGTCTATGGGAATTCTTTTGATAGTTGCTTGCGAAACCTTGATAAAGTTTTGCAGAGATGTGAAGAAACTAACCTTGTTCTTAATTGGGAGAAATGCCACTTTATGGTTAATGAAGGAATTGTATTGGGACATAAAATTTCTGAGAGAGGTATTGAAGTTGATAGAGCTAAAGTTGAAGCAATTGAGAAGATGCCCTATCCTAGGGATGTTAAAGGTATTCGTAGTGTTCTTGGTCATGCTGGGTTTTATAGGAGGTTTATTAAAGACTTCTCTAAGATTTCAAAGCCTCTTACTAATCTTCTTCAAAAAGACGTACCTTTTGTTTTTGATGATGATTGTAAGGAAGCTTTTGAAACTCTAAAGAAAGCCTTAACAACTGCCCCTATAGTTGAACCTCCTGATTGGAATTTACCATTTGAAATTATGTGTGATGCTAGTGATTTTGCTGTAGGCGCTGTTCTTGGACAGCGAGTAGATAAAAAACTGAATGTTATTCATTATGCTAGTAAAACTCTTGATGCTGCTCAAAGAAATTATGCTACTACTGAAAAAGAATTGTTAGCTCTAGTCTTTGCTTGTGATAAATTTAGATCATATATTGTTGATTCAAAAGTTACGATTCATACTGATCATGCTGCAATTAGATATCTTATGACAAAGAAAGATGCTAAGCCAAGGCTTATTAGATGGGTACTTCTTTTGCAAGAATTTGATTTACATATTGTAGATAGGAAAGGTGCTGATAATCCTGCTGCTGATAATTTGTCTAGATTGGAAAATATTGCTTATGATCCTGTTCCTGTTAATGATAGTTTTCCAAATGATCAATTGGCTGTAATAAAGGTGAATTCGCGAGATAGCCCTTGGTATGCTGATTATGCTAACTTTATTGTTTCCAAGTACTTGCCTCCAACCTTTTCAGCTCAGCAGAGGAGGAAATTCTTTTATGACTTGAGGCATTCTTTTTGGGATGACCCACACTTATATAAAGAAGGAGTGGATGGTATTCTGCGAAGGTGTGTTCCCGAATATGAACAACAAGAAATATTGAGTAAATGTCATGGTAGTGCTTATGGAGGACATCACGCCGGAGATAGAACCGCGCAAAAGGTTCTGCAATCAGATTTTTATAGGCCAACTCTCTTCAAAGATGCAAGGAAGTTTATTTTATCTTGTGATGAATGTCAAAGGGTTGGTAATATCTCCAGACGCAATGAAATGCCTATGAATTATACTCTTGTTATTGAACCGTTTGATTGTTGGGGATTTGACTTCATGGGACCTTTTCCCTCTTCAGAAGGTAACACTCATATACTTGTTGCTGTTGATTATGTTACTAAATGGGTGGAAGCCATACCTACAAAAGTGCTGATGGTGAGACCTCTTTAAGAATGCTTTTAGATATTATTTTTCCTAGATTTGGAGTTCCTAGATATATTATGACAGATGGAGGTTCTCATTTTATTCATGGTGGTTTTAGAAAAACTCTTGCTAAGTATGGTATTAATCATAGAATTGCTTCTGCTTATCATCCTCAAACTAGTGGGCAAGTAGAATTATCAAATAGAGAGATTAAATCTATCTTGCAAAAGACTGTTAATAAAACTAGAAAAAACTGGGCTATTAAATTGAAAGACGCACTATGGGCTTATAGAACTGCTTATAAAAATCCTATGGGTATGTCGCCTTATAAAATGGTTTATGGAAAAGCTTGTCATTTACCTTTAGAATTAGAGCACAAAGCTTATTGGGTTGTTAGAGAACTAAACAAAGATCCTAAACTAGCCGGTGAAAAGAGGTTGTTGCAATTAAGTTCTCTAGATGAATGGAGAAGTGAAGCTTATGAAAATACTAAACTCTTTAAAGAGAAAGTTAAGAAATGGCATGATAGAAGGATTATCAAAAGAGAGTTTAATATTGGGGATAAAGTCCTATTGTATCGGTCTCGTCTCAGATTCTTTGCAGGGAAATTACTCTCGAAATGGGAAGGACCATATGTTGTTGAGGAGGTGTATCGTTCAGGAGCAATTAAAATTAGTTCTCTCCAAGGCAATGCCACGCAAGTGGTGAATGGACAAAGACTCAAGCATTATATCTCAGGTGATTCTTATAATGTAGATGTTGATGTTATTCGAGTGGAAACACCGGAGGCTTTCATCAAAGGTCAAATTAGCAGTCCGCCAGAACTCGACTTTGAATAGGTAACAGTACAGGTAATAAAAAGTTCGCGATTTACTTTCCGAACATTGTTTTTGCTGTTTTTGGAAAATATGAAAAATTACGAGATCGAAACGGAGTGGAGGAGGCGCACGAGGGCGTGCCCCCATAGGCCGGCGCGGGCCCCAGCCTGGCCACGCCGCCCTATGAGGACACCGTCTCGTTGCCCCTCTCCGACTCTGGTTCGACCTGGTACTTTCCGTTTGTTGTGAAAATTTTTGCTATATAATCCCCCGGACCCCTGGAGGTCCGTATATCGTTTTTTTTACGTGTTTTGTTTCGAGTTGTTTCTGCCAGGATTTGCTTCGGATCTAGAGGTATCATGTCTTCGTCATAGACTCCGGAGGATAGTTCCTGCAAGGGCGTTGACAACCTGTACATGAACGAGCTGAGGATGCATCCCAAGGAGTTGCTGCTCGTTGATGGGGAGCTGCAGATCAAAGATGTCCAGGGTCCTAAAGGAGAAGGAAGCTTGGAAGACAGGATGGAGAAGCTAGAACAGGAGGTCTTCAACTACAAGAAGATGGCTGAGCGTGAAGTGGATATCTTCCACAAGATTGTGTCTGAACTCATTGCTGAACACGAGAAGGAAGTTGCAAAGCTATGGGGCGACATCCTCTCACTTCACGACACCACCAACAAACTCCAAGCTCAACTCTATGACGTTCAGAATCAGAATTGTGAGTATGAAAACAGGTTTAAACACATAAGCCATGCTGCTAGTTTCAGGATTCCCGAGACCAAGATGTCATTTGTTGATGGAGAGCCTCTTCCTTGGAAGTCTGAAGACGGGAATTCATCACCGCCACCGCCAAAGGATTAATTCATCATCGGTATTGGCATCCCCTTGGTTTGTTCCAAGCTTGGGTGAGTGCCGCGGTATCACATCATCACCACCTTTTTACTTTTTACTATCAAGTAGTGTCATATCATGAGTAGGGAAGTTATCATATAAGATGGGTTGCAGTTAGGAAGTATCTCTCCTTTAGTTGGTTGTCTATGTATCCCTTGGGGTGAGTTATCGTTATGAAATATTAATGAGAAGTCTTATCATTTACATATTGCACACCTTATTTTAGTTTGCAATTTCTATTATATGATTGATCTTGATTTTAGTATTGGTACCACTTTGGGAGCACTGAGTAAATCTATTTGGTTTTGGCAAACTTAGCATTGGTCAATAGCAACAACACCTTGAGGTTTAAGTAGAAAAGAGAAATACATATAGTTGTTTCATTGTCTTCCTTTCTTGTTAGCTCATAGCTTATTATTCTGAAGTTAAAATTGTTTGTGCTTGCAAGAAAGATGCATGATTATGTCTATCACATGTATATTCGTTTGTTTCCCAACTCTTATGCTTGCTAATTAACCTTGCTAGCCAAAGACCTGTACTAAGAGGGAATGCTTCTCGTGCATCCAAACCTGAACCCAAACTTATGCCATTTGTGTCCACCATATCTACCTACTGCATGGTATTTCCTGCCATTCCAAGTAAATACTTCATGTGCTACCTTTAAAACAATTCAAAATTTATTACTTCTTATTTGTGCCAATGTTTTATAGCTCATGAGGAAGTATGTGGTGTTTTATCTTTCAGTCTTGTTAGGCAGCCTCCACTAATGGACTAGTGGCTTCACCCACTTATCCTATAATTTTGCAATAAGAGCTGGCAACGGGGTTCCCAGCCCCAATTAATCAACTTTCATTAATAATTCTCTTCACATGTTTTGCTCTGATTCATCAGTAAGCAACTTAATTTTGCAATAGACACTCCTCCATGGTATGAGATTGTTGGAAGGCACCCGAGGATTCGGTTAGCCATGGCTTGTGTAAGCAAAGGTTGGGGGGAGTTTCATCCCTAAATAAACTAAAGTACATGTGTAAACAAAAGAGAAGAGGGATGATCTACCTTGCTGGTAGAGATAACGTCCTTCATGGGAGCTGCTCTTTGGAGGTCTGTTTGGCAAGGGGGTTAGAGTACCCGCTACCATTCGTTGACAACAACAAACACCTCTCAAAACTTTACTTTTATTCTCTTTATATGATTTCAAAACTGAAAAAGCTCTAGCACATGATTTAATCCCTGCTTCCCTCTGCGAAGGGCCTGTCTTTTACTTTATGTTGAGTCAGTACACCTATTTCCCTCCATCTCAAGCAAGTATTTGAGTTGTTGTGATCAAACTTTTATATTGTGATTTGCTTCATCATGTCTTTTATTCTTCCTTGTTTAGTACAAGTTTTATCTGAATGAATATAGCTTTGAAAGTTATCAATGATCATTATGATTGAGTATGCAAGATGAGCCACATAAGCTTTAATCTGAGAGCGCTGCTCAATAGATAAGTATAATCTGTTAACTGTTCTCTGACCAAGAACAAAGTTTGCCATCACCAATTATGATTTCTTATGCACCTTTATTTGTGATTACCTTATACTTGTTTCAAGTTGAGTTATATGAGGAAGTTGTTTACTAGAATGTCTTGTGTGAATGAACATGATGCTTCTTGTCCATATTTGATTTATCGACTCTTCACTCCATAAACATGTGGTCTTGTTTACCGAGTTCAGTTTCGCTTGGGGACAAGCGAGGTCTAAGCTTGGGGGGAGTTGATACGTCCAATTTGCATCACTATTTTATATCATAATTTGCTGTTATTCATTGATATACTTCATATTTGGAGATAATACTTATGTTATTTCATCTATTTTGCATGTTTCATGATTATTGGAGGATCGCACACCGGAGCCAGGATTCTGCTGGAAAAAGCATCGTCAGAACGCAATATTTCGGAAGATCAACAATTGACGGGAATTACACGAAAACTCCTATTTTTCCAGATGACGAAGGGAGCCAGAAGGGGGAGCTGAGGAGGGCCGCCATGGGCCCCCCTCACAGGCCGGCGCGGGCCCTGCCTTGGCCGCGCCGCCCTGTGAGGAGGGGGCCCACAGCCCCCTCTCGCCTCCTTTTCTTCGCGTATGCCTTCGTCCCGAAAACCTAAGCCAGAGGGGTACGTCGAACAGAGCCACAGCCGCCTCTGCGGGGCGGAGAACACCAGAGAGAAAAGAGCTCTCCGGCGGGCAGGAATCCGCCAGGGAAATTCCCTCCCGGAGGGGGAAATCGACGCCATCGTCACCGTCATTGAGCTGGACATCATCTCCATCACCATCGACATCATCTTCATCATCATCACCGCCATCTCCACCGCTGCACCTCGTCACCGCTGTAACAATTCGGGTTGGATCTTGATTGTTTGATAGGGGAAACTCTCCAGATGTTGATTTCTACTTGTTATTGATGCTATTGAGTGAAACCGTTGAACCAAGGTTTATGTTCAGATTGTTATTCATTATCATATCACCTCTGATCATGTTCCATATGATGTCTCGTGAGTAGTTCGTTTAGTTCTTGAGGACATGGGTGAAGTCTAAATGTTAGTAGTGAAGTATGGTTGAGTAATATTCAATGTTATGATATTTAAGTTGTGGTGTTATTCTTCTAGTGGTGTCGTGTGAACGTCGACTACACGACACTTCACCTTTATGGGCCTAGGGGAATGCATCTTGTACTCGTTTGCCAATTGCGGGGTTGCCGGAGTGACAGAAACCTGAGCCCCCGTTGGTATATCGATGCAGGAGGGATCGCAGGATCTCAGAGTTTAAGGCTGTGGTTAGATTTATCTTAATTACTTTCTTGTAGTTGCGGATGCTTGCAAGGGGTATAATCACAAGTATGTATTAGTCCTAGGAAGGGCGGTACATTAGCATAGGTTCACCCACACAACACTTATCAAAACAATGAAGATTAATTAGCCGTATGTAGCGAAAGCACTAGACTAAAATCCCGTGTGTCCTCGAGAACGTTTGGTCATTATAAGCAAACAAACCGGCTTGTCCTTTGTGCTAAAAAGGATTGGGCCACTCGCTGCAATTGTTACTCTCGCACTTTACTTACTCGTACTTTATTCATCTGTTACATCAAAACCCCCTGAATACTTGTCTGTGAGCATTTACAGTGAATCCTTCATCGAAACTGCTTGTCAACACCTTCTGCTCCTCGTTGGGATCGACATTCTTACTTATCGAAGATACTGCGATACACCCCCTATACTTGTGGGTCATCAGTCTGCGTTGAGGAGGTGCTAGCCTCACACAAGAGGCTAGACGGCCACACCACGAAGGAAGGCCTCACCTTCTTCCTCGAGAGAGCTCCACAAAGGTGCTCCCCCTTCTCCACTAAGGCACCGGTCGAGCCGGTGATTCCTTCACAAGGTTTGGGCGAGCTCCACACCACAAGGAGGCTCCCAACAATCCATGGAGCTAGTACAACACCAATATAGCCTCCATGGATGCACTTCCTAAAATGCCCCACAATAGGAACCCTAACACCAAGATCCAGTAAGGAATAGCAAGTATTGGTGAAATCTCTCTTGGTAGAACTATAGATCGAGGTCTCCTCCACCACTCCTCAAAATTTGAGCAAGATTGGTTGGATGGTTGGGGAGATCCTCAAGGATTAAGCTCAGCAACAATGGAGGAGAGAGAGAGGGAAGAGATGAAAACGAGTTGGGGAAGAAGGGGCCCTTAAATATGCTCCTCCAAATCCAACCGTTATGTCCAGTTTTTGCCTAAGCGGTACTACCGCTTCTGGAAAGCGGTACTACTGCTCTGAGTTCGAATCCCCACAGAACTTGTCCACGTGGACACATTGCGGTACTACCGCTCACGGTACCGCTTGAGGTACCGCAATAGGGTCCAGACCTTACTGGATCCAAAGCGGTACCGAAACAGTACCAGATCGGTACTGCCGTAACATGTTACGGTACTTGAGCGGTACCGTGGGCGGTACTACCGCTTGCAAGCGGTACTACCGCTCAAGGTACCGTAAAGGTACTGTAACTTGTTCTGTGGGACAAATCCAGCGCAGAACTCTGAGCGGTACCGTGAGGCGGTACCTATAGGGGTAGCGGTACTACCTCTACAGGTACCGGTAGTACCGGCCTGGCTAAAACTAGTTTTCTTCCCTTTTTCTCTCCAGCCATGTCACCTCGTGAAACACACACAAAACCAGAAAACCTACAGCTACCCATAACTACGCTTCAGTCCTCCGATCTTGACGTGTCCAGCGAGGTCACCATGCACTTGCAAATCTAGCAATGATACTCAAGGTACACGGTGAGATAACTCAAGTGTTGTCATCAAACACACAAAACACGGGGTTTAGACTTTCCTCTTTCAATCTCCCCCTTTTTGGTGTTTGATGACAACACAAGACTTTTCAAAAGCATATGATATTATGATGAGATTCTTAGATTTGTAAAATCTTGATGGAGCTCCCCCTAAACGTGTGCATACTTTGAATATGTATTTGAATACAAATACACACGTCTTAGAGGCATAACTCCCCCTTGATTTTACAAACCAAGCACATATGTAACAAGGATACAAGATCATGCTGAAATAACATATGCACAATATGGAGGTAACATAAGATCATGTAGGGAGATTTGGGTGAAGTTATCATACCATAGCCTTGAGAATACCCAAACTCACCATAAGATACCTCCATAGAGTTGTTGATGTAGCCACAAGACAAGATAAGCAACTAGGATCACAAGACAAGATAAGCAACTAGGATCACAAGGCTACAAACAACAAAGGTCCCCATCCACATAGGAACTTCTCCCCCTTTGGCATCGGAACACCAAAAAGGAGAGTAGAGGAACTAGGAGGATGGAGAAACAAGAACATACAACCAAGTTTGCAAAAACCGAAAGGGAAAACAAGCGTGATTGAGATGCTCCAAAAACATGAAGAAAATGATAGAAAAGAAGAAGGACAAAAAGAAGGTCACAAAGAAACACAAAGAACCGAAAGACTCCTCAAGGAGGAGGTTGGTGGCCGAAGCCACCGTGTAAGAGTGTAATAGTGTGAGGTCGCGTAGATGTATCTAGGACTCACGGACTACAACTCAACATGAAGCTCATAAGTCACTCAATTGAAAAATAGCATATGTTTTGGATTTCTTTATGCATTATGGGGGGAGGGATAGCTCAATATATTTAAACCGCACTCCCCCTATGTTCATGCGTGCCTTTCATCTAGATATATAGTTTGAGAGTGGTATGTGTGCACGACGGTCAAGCAAAATTCGACGGATCAATGATATTTAGCTCATGCCTCAACTCAATGAAACGCTTCTCGTCCAAGGGCTTTGTGAAGATGTCCGCCAATTGCTCCTTGGTGCCAATGAAGGATAGAACAATATCTCCACGTGCAATGTGATCTCGAATGAAGTGGTTCCTTATCTCAATATGCTTCGTCTTCCCATGAAGAACCGGGTTGTAGGCGATCTTGATGGCGCTCTCATTGTCGCACAATAGAGGAACCTTGCTATACTCGAGTCCGTAGTCCCGCAAGGTTTGCCTCATCCATAAGATTTGCGCACAACTACTTGCCGCGGTAACATACTCGGCTTCCGCCGTGGAGACGGAAACACAATTTTGCTTCTTCGAGGACCAACACACCAAAGATCTTCCAAGAAAGTGACACGCTCCGGATGTAGACTTCCTATCCACCTTGTCTCCCGCCCAATCGGAGTCGGTGAAGCCCACCAAAGCAAAGTCCGTGTCCCTTGGGTACCATAGTCCGAAGTGTGGGGTATCAACTAAATATCGAAAGATCCTCTTGACCGCCACAACGTGGCTTTCCTTCGGACTTGCTTGAAACCGTGCACACATACCAGCGCTTAACATTATATCCGGGCGAGAGGCACAAAGGTAAAGAAGCGAACCTATCATCAAACGGTAGAGCTTGGGATCCACCGCTTTGCCGGTCTCGTCAAGGGAGAGTTGACACTTGAGATGCATTGGAGTTCCAATTCTCTTGGCGCCCTTCATGTCGAAGCGGTTGAGCATGTCTTGGAGATATTTTGCTTGATTGATGAAGGTGCCTTGTCTCATTTGCTTGATCTCAAACCCAAGGAATTACTTGAGTTCACCCATCATTGACATCTCAAACCTATTTGTCATTAACATAGCAAACTCATCATTGAATTTTGTGTTAGTCGAGCCAAATATGATGTCATCTACATAGAGTTGGCATATGAAAAGCTCCCCATTGACTTTCTTAGTAAAAAGAGTGGGATCAATTTTCCCCACTTCGAAACCACGGTCTTCAAGCAACTCCTTTAGGTGCTCATACCAAGCTCTAGGAGCTTGTTTGAGTCCATATAGGGCCTTTTTGAGCTTGAAGACATGGTCCGGGAAATGGGGGTCCTCGAAACCCGGGGGTTGCTTCACATACACCTCCTCATGTAGAGGACCATTAAGAAAAGCACTCTTAACATCCATTTGTTGCAACTTGAAGCCATGATGAGAGGCAAAGGCCAAAAGGACACGGATGGACTCGAGCCTTGCAACGGGTGCAAAGGTTTCACCAAAGTCCACGCCTTCGACTTGAGAATAGCCTTGTGCCACCAATCTTGCTTTGTTGCGGATGACCATGCCATGTTCATCTTGCTTGTTCTTGAAGACCCATTTTGTGCCGATAACATTGCGGCAATGATCGGGTCGCTTCATGAGAGTCCACACATCATTCCTCTTGAAGTTGTTGAGTTCCTCTTGCATCGCATTCAACCAATCGGGATCTTTAAGAGCTTCATCAACTTTGAGTGGTTCCACCATAGAGACAAAGGCGTGGTGCTCACAAAAGCTTGCTAGTTGTCTCCGGGTGGTTACTTTGCTCTTTAGATCACCAATGACATTACTCAAAGAATGGGACTTGAGGCGCAAGTGTCTTGCAATAGGATCTTCACGGCGAGTGACGGCTAAAGGAGTAGATTCTTGTGGATCCTCTTGGCTTTCATCACGGTTTAGGTCCTCGCCTTGACCTTCATTGTTGTTGAAGTGGGCAGCATCATCATGAGATCCGGATGACTCGGGGGTACTAGGAATGGTATTGTCCATATAAATCATCCCCGAACCATTCGGAGAAGAACTTGAAGCTTGGCCTTGGTCACTTGATGTCGGTTGTTGTTGTAGATGAGCTTGTGGTGAGTGTTGTTCTTGAGCTTGTGGTAGATGTTGTTCTTGAGCTTGTTGAGGTGAGCTCGTACTTGATTGTTGTTGTAGATGTTGAGGTTGAACTTGAGGTTGTGGTAGAGGTTGGCTTGCATTTGTAAGATCAATGGAAGAAGCTTGGCCTTGTGGTGTAGATGGCTCCACTTGGGTGGAACTTGGTCCTTCCCCGGTACTCATAGAAGGTAGCTCTTGGGGTCGGCGAATGCCAACACCCATCCTTCCTATGGCATCCGGGGGAATTGCATCTCCTTTCTCACAAGAAGCACTTCGCTCCTCCAAAGATCTATCATCTTCATCGAATGTCACGTCACAAGATTCTACAACCCGCCCATTTGACTTATTGAAGACTCTATAGGCGTGAGAATCCGTATCATAGCCAACGAAAATTCCTTCTTTAGCTCTTGAATCAAACTTTGATAGACGGGTGTCTTTGACAAGCACATAGCATTTGCATCCGAAAACCTTGAAGTATGACACATTGGGCTTGTTTCCGGTGAGAATCTCATATGGTGTCTTCTCTAGGCCTTTGCGAAAGTAGAGACGATTAGTAGCATGGCATGCGGTAGAGATAGCTTCCGCCCAAAAATTGTAGTTGGACTTGTACTCCATCATCATGGTTCGAGCGGCTTCGATCAAGGTTCGATTCTTCCTTTCGGCGACCCCATTTTGTTGGGGAGTATATGGCGTGGAGTATTGGTGTTGGATTCCTTCTTCGCCGAGGAAGTCATTCAAAGTATAGTTCTTGAACTCTGTTCCATTGTCGCTCCTTATTGCGAGGATCTTGTTGTCGTACTTGTGTTGAACTTGATTGGCAAACTCCATCATGGTCCATTGAGTCTCACTCTTGTACTTGAAGAAGAATACCCAACAATAGCGTGAATAGTCATCGACAATGATGAGGCAATAATTCTTTCCTCCAAGACTTTCATGAGACGGTGGACCGAAGAGATCAACATGTAAGAGCTCCAAGCATCTTGTGGTAGAGATGATAGTCTTGGCCTTGTGAGGAGCTCCATGCATTTTTCCTTGTACGCAAGCCCTACAAACATGGTCCTTACAAAAAGAGACATCTTCTTTTAGTCCGAGAATGTGGCCACCTTTGTGGAGACTTTGAAAAGTCCTCATGTTGACATGGGCTAGTCGGCGATGCCATAACCAACCCTTGTCACCTTTGGCGAATAGGCAAAGAGCGGAGGATGTTGTATTTCCGGAGAAGTCAACAACATATAATCCGTTCTCTACATATCCAACAAAAGCTACACGGAGTGTCTTGCTCCACAAGAGGACCACCATATGTTCATCAAAGAAAGTACATAGACCCATGCGAGCAATTTGATGAACGGAGAGTAAGTTCTAACCAAGGGTCTCGATAAGGAGGACATTCACAAGTGAGATGTCGGGTGTTACCACCACCTTGCCAAGACCCAATACCTTAGAGCACGTGTTGTCGCCATATGATGCGGTAGAGTAGGAAGGCTCGAGGTCGACAACAATATTCTTGCTTCCGGTCATATGACTTGTGGCTCCACTATCAACCACCCATTTAGCACCACCGGAAGCATAGTCCTACAAGGAATCAAGTCTTGGATTTAGGTACCCATTTTTCAATGGGTCCTAGCATGTTAGTAACAAGGGGTTTGGGAACCCAAATAGTCCAATCAACATTGTCCTTTTGAGGACCAATAAAGCGAGCACGAATATGTCCATAGTAATCAACAAAAAGAACGTGAGAAGGGTTGTTAGAGCCGGCAAAACCCTTCGAGGCGGAGTTGGGTACTCCATCCCTTCTTGAGCTAGCATTGCTCTCCTCAAGGTTGATCTCCATGTTCTTCTTCTTCTTGGTCCTCTTATTCCTCTTCCTCTTTGGCTTGGTAGCCACTCCTCCTTCATTGTAAGAGCCCTCTTTTTGCTCCATCTTTAGCTTCAATGACTCCTTCTAAGTACTTGGCTTGAACTTGGAGCCTATCAACTTTGGCCTTCAAACGATTGACTTCCTCTTCATGCTCCGGATGAGGGTGGCAAATATCAAGCACTTGGACTTCCTTTGCCTTGTTCACCCGGAAATGTTCCATCAAGGCTTCTTCTTGGAGAGCATTCATCTTCATGAGTAAGCGCTTGTCACTCTCCATCTTGGCAACGTCACTTTCATGAGTGCAACACACACGGTCATTGCTCAAAGGAAAGTACTCCTTCAAAGCTTCCTCTTGCATGGTATTGACCTCCATGAGCTTGGCTTCCCTTCTCTTCAAGGCAGCTATTTCCTCCTCATGATCACAACAAGTGGCCTTCTCCTTGCTCATACGGAGACATTCCTCCAAAGACTCTTCTTGCATGCTACTCAAACTCAATAGCTTGGCCTTGGTGGTCTCAAGAGTGGCAATTTCTTCTTCATCATTGCAACATGAGGTCTTCTCTTTGCACAAGCGGTAATATTCATCCAAGGCTTCTTCTTGAAGAGCATTGACTTCCAAGAGAAGAGCATTGTTCTTTCTCAAAGAAGCAACTTGATCAAAAAGCTCTTCATGGCAAGAGTTGGGGTCTTCACCATCTTTCTCTTTGTTAGCTTCCTCGAGAGAGAGCATCTTCTTTTTGAACTCACCCATCAAACCAAGACACTAGTAGGAAAACCCTTATAGGCAGAGCTTAGTTCTGTGGTGCACCACTGAAAATGCGCCACAGAATGTTATTTTGTGGCGCACCATGCTATGTGCGCCACAGAAATAGCTTAATTTTGTGGCGCACTGCTGACAGTTGCGCCACAGAAATTGTATGGGGCCCACATCCTGCCACCACCAATTATTAGTGTAGGTATTTCTGTGGCGCACATGGCGTGCTGCGCCACAGAAATAACTCTTTCTGTGGCGCACGTGCTTCGGTGCGCCACAGAAGTAATTGATTCTGTGGCGCACTTGCTCTGGTGCGCCACAGAATTAAGGTAACTTATGTCATCTCGCCCGTGCCCTCCCCCGCCTGTTCACCTCTCCCCTCTCCCCTCTCCCCTCTCCTCCGATCCGCCGCGCGCCACCATGGTCGTCGCCATCGCCGTCGCCGCCGCCTTCCTCCGCGAGGGCCGCATGCCGCCACGGTCCTCCCATACCCGCCACCTGCAGCACAAGCTGCCGCTACGGCGAGGAGGGGCCGCCGCGAGGAGGGGCCGCCATCGCGTGAAGGTGGAGGAGCCGCCGCGTCCTCCTCCTCCTCCTCCACCGCTGCCGTCGTCGTCAACCTCCTCCTCCACCCCTGTCGTCGGTGAACTCTCTCCCCTCCCCTCCCTCTTCCTCTCCCGCGCGAGCACAAAGTGCTCGACGAAATGCTCGTGCTTCTAGGTTGTGCTGATGATGCTCTGGATGCATTGATGTTGCTCTGGATGCATTGATGTTGTTGCTCTGGATGCATTGCTGCTAGTTTCTTTGATTCAGTGATGCTGCTCATGTGCAGTATCTGAATAAATTACTTTGTTGCCTGCATATGGATAGTTTCATTTGGAGTGACATGCTATATTGGCTATATATATATCTGCTCCAAAGGTTCCATTTGGAGCCTGGATTGCTAGTGGTTAGTATATTGTTATGCTGCTAATAAAAAGGTGTTGGTTATTGTCAACTTATATCACTTGCTATGCCTGTGTGGCTTACAGGATCATATGTACCTATTGTTTGTGGAGGTTTACTGCCACTTGTTATTGATGAACCATGTGATGGTAATGATTCAATTTAATTCAATGATGTTAATTTGATTTCCATCCTTTGTTGGAAATAAATCCATGTCTGAACCTGTACAAGGTAATGAAGACTTGCTCACTTGGTATTGCTTGCCAGTTGGACATTTGGTTGGTTTTGATGCTACTGGTTCATTTAAATGCATGAAATGCTACTATGGTATGCTACTGTGGTATCCTTGTGAAGAAAATGATGGATTCTTGTGAGCTTATGGTATGCTACTATGCTACTGTGGTATCCTTGTGAAGATTTACTTGATGGATTCTTGTGAGCTTATGGTATGCTACTATGCTTATAATGCTCTGATTAGTGGGGATACTTACTGGATCATGTGCATATAGTTCATATAGTTCCCTAAAAAGAAAGAATGCTCCCTGGCCAGATGCTTGATGTCTTGGCTCAGCCAATGATGCAAAGGCTGAGGCAAAAACTTGGATAAGAACAGATACTAAAATGTGTGATTTAAATGGAATGCTTATGATGGTATACTAAAATAGAGATATTCACATTAGGGAATCATGTAAATGAATGCCACTGTGGTATCCTTTTCTTGTTGGCTTTGATGAAAATAGAGATATCCACAGTAGGGGATCATGTAAATGAATGCCACTGTGGTATCCTTTGAAGAAAAAGGACTGTTTCTGATGGTTTTAAAAGGCTAGGTTGTGCTAGGTGATTAAGTTGGCTACCAAGACTTGTCTCATCTGGTTAGCTGGGATATGCTATGTGTTGTTGCTTGTTTAGGCATATCTATCACTTACTAGATTTACTGGTTCTTGATTGGCCTCTCTTTTTCCAGCATCACTTGGTCTATACCAAGTGATGAATAATCCCTTTGGAGCATCTGCTCTATGCATGCTATGTGTGTTTGAGCATCTTGACTTATGTCACCATGGTTGCTGGTTTGGTTGTGTTTTTGTACTTGTCAATGATTAGATGGTTGGTTGATCACTCGTACACTCCGGGTTGTCGCTAGTGAGCCTGGTGTGATGGCACAAATATCAATCTCTTGTGCATCCTACCTGGCCTCACTAATGCCATCCCGGGATGTTCATATTTGTTTCGACCAACAAAGTATGAGGCATTCCATTTAGTTCATACTAGCTACTTCTTAATTGCATTGGCCTTTCTTCCATTCTAGTGCCGATGATTAAATTGTTTGGTCACTTGTACACTCTGGGGTGGGGCCACTGAGCCTGGTGCGATGGCACAAATATCAATCTCTTGTGCATCCTACCTGGCCTCGCTGACCCCATCCCTGAATGTTAATATTTCTTTCGACCAACAAAGTATGAGGCATATGATATTTAGTTGAGATACCACTTGGCTCTTTCTTCCATTTTAGTGCCGATGATTAGAATGTTTGGTCACCTATACGCCGCAATATACTTTGTAGACGGGCCCCCCTTTCCCTGGCCGCCGTTCGTTGAACGAGTCTGGCGATAGTGTTGATGGCGATTATCATTATTCCCCCGGTGAGTCCAATCGTGGTCCGGCCATGCAGAAGAGCGCAGGAGACGCGCCCACAAGGGAGGCGGCTGGGACTGCCGTGGTTCTGCGCCGGAGAGGCAGATCAGCGTTGTTGTGTCGTTAAGGACCCGTTCACGGAACGGCGGCCGGGGAAAGGGGGCCCTTCTGCAAAGTATACTGCGGTGTATACTGCAACTATGGTTTCTGACCATAGTATTTGTGTTGACCAATAATGTATGAGGCACTTATTCCATTTTGTCATTCCATTTGCTTTGAGATTTTCAAAATGCCGATGATTAAAATGTTTGGTCCCCGTACACTTGGGGGTGGCGTAAGTGAGCCTGGTAAGATAGCACAAATATCAATCTCTTGTGCATCGGACTTGGTCTCACTTACGCCATCCCTGAATGTTAATATTTGTGTTGACCAACAATGTATGAGGCATTTATTCCATTTCTCTTGTGCATCGGACTTGTTGGTCTCACTTTCTTCCATTTTCATCATAGTAGGAACTGGATATGAAGACCCCGATGCAAGCGAGCCTGGTGGGTAGAGATGAGGGAGCAAAGGAGGAACCGGATGAAGACTACTTTGTATCTCGAAATGGTGAAATTTATATGAATTAAGAGTTGTATGCAAAACATTTGACACTTAATTGCCACTATATATGTATCTCGATCGGGCTCTAAGTAATGTGATGATGATGTCTATGTTATATCTGTGCAATGTACATGATATTTATATTATATCTGAATGTTGCTGTATATAACCTGTATCTCTGTATATTGCTGTGTATAAACTGCATGTGTATAGCAGGCAGCACAAAATCGAGTATAATACAAGCAATTTCTGTGGCGCACTGAAAACCAATTCTGTGGCGCACGCTTTTCTGTGGCGCACCTAGGAACACGTGCGCCACAGAAACCTTAATTCTGTGGCGCATGGGAAGGTGCGCCACAGAAACCTTATTTTTGTGGCGACGTTTCTGTGGCGCACCTCCCATGCGCCACAGAATTCATTTTTGGTGCGCCACTGATGAGGCTTTTCCTACTAGTGAGAGTATGATCTCGGTCCTTGATGAGTTGGGAGACAATAGCCTTGTTGGTGTCTTCGAGGACAATGACACTAGCTTCAAGAGACATGCGCAAATTTAGTTCATCTTCAAGCTCCTCTTTGAGCGAGGCAATCTCATTTGCCGCTTCCCTTTCCAACCTTTCCTTCTCCTCTATGAGGTCTTGTGCCTCACCAAGTTGGCTCAAGAGAGCCCCAACATGAGTCTTGGTATCCCCTTGCATGTTAGTGAGAAAAGTATCCAAACCCATAATCTCACGTTTAACGGTGAGACTAGTGGCATCATCAATATATAGAGCATTAGTCAAGGATGATGGTTTGGAGGGGGATTTTACCTCCGAGGATGCCTTTGCCATAAGGCAACGAGCATTGTTGGTGGCGAGGTTCTCATTTGGAGAGTCGAAGAGGGAGATAGAGGGAGTGGTAATGGCGATGGCGGCCACTCCCTCTCCTTCCTTGTTGGAGCTCTTGTCCCCACGTTCTTCATCCTCATCGGAGGAGTATTCTTCTTGGTGAAGGAGACCTTGTCGTCATCGGACTTGGGGGAGAACTTGGAGAATCCTTTTGAGAGTGACTTGAACTTTTCCTTGCGGATAAGTCTTCCACCATGATCTTCTCTTCTCTCAAACATACAATCCGCGACAAAATGACTCTTGTCGCCGCAATTGTAGCATGTTCTTCCCTTTTACCCCTCCCTTGGGCTCTTGGAGAAACTTCTTGGAGAATCACGTGATCTTCTTGGTCTTGTGCTTCGGGACTTGTTTCCATCCCAAAATTTCTTGGCGGCGAGAGCCATGTGCTCATGATAATTGATCTTGAGGTCATCCGGTCCCCACTCAATGGGATCCTCATTGCTTTCACTAGCCTCATGTACCTTCATCTTCAATGCAAGGTTGGGCTTGCGTGTGTTGTGGGCGCGAGCAACAAGATCCTCCGCATTCTTCTTGGAGATGTCCAAAGCGATGACTTCGCTAAGAACTTCATCGGATGTCATAGCACGGAAGGAGGCGTTTTGGCGGATGGCCGTCAATTTCACTTCCTCATAAGGGAGGAGAGCGTTGTAGAACTTGCGCTTGATCCAATGGTCATCCACGAACGTTGCTCCAAGATCTTGCATTTGTACGGCGAGAGCGATGAGGCGCCGGTACATTTCTTCGGGGGTCTCTCCTTCAATCATGACGAAATTGTCGGCCATATTGTTCACTTCATCGAAACGAGAGCTTTGGATGCTCGCATTTCCGAGGAAGAGCTTGTCGAGTTTATCCCATGCTTCCTTGGCGGTCTTGAGCGAGCGGATATGATTGCGGTCCTTTGGCGTGACGGCCATATGAATCATGTTGATGGCGGTGGCGTTGAGTTGGTCATCCACCACATCTCTTCTTGTCAATTTCTTTGGATCTCGTGGTGAGTAGCCTTCCTCAATGATGCGCCAAAGCTCGGTAGATGCGCTGCGCACATGAGATTTCATCAAGAATTGCCAATTTTCGAAGTTATTTGACTCAAGTAACGGTGGTGAACCATGCGACAAGATATGTGGCATAGGTATTGGAACGTTTATGGTGTAATCACTTGGTGGTGGAACCTCATGATAACCCCCTAGACGTTCCGCAACCGGTGTCCCATCCTTCCCCTTTGTTGAAGTGCCGGTCTCCCCAAGCCCTTCCTTTTGTGGATCTTTTGTCGTTTGCGCGACAAAATCAACAAGAGGAAAGGAGGTAGCTTTTGGTGGGGGGTTCTCGGCACTTGCTTGAGGATCAACACTAGGTTTGGTTTTTGAGCAACCAACTCCATCATCATCGCCTTCATTTGGTTAACGATGGATGACTCCAATTTCTTGAGGTCATCCAACGTAGCCGTTGTGGTATCGACGGGAGATGATGGAGCGGGTGGCACAAGGGAAGGTGACCCATTCGCCACACCCGCATCTTGCTCGGCCATTTCTTAGGCGGTAAAGCCCGAGCAAGAAAACCTTGCTCTGATACCAACTGAATGGATCGTAGCGAACAAGAGGGGGGGTGAATGGTTGCTACGTCAAGTTTTAGTCTTTTTCAATTTTAGTGCAACGGAAGATAAAGGTGATTGCTTTAGTGGTGTTGGTGATCCTACAATGATCCTAGAACAAGTGCAACAAGCAAAGGAACAATCACAAGATAGTAAGAGGAAGAATCGGGACAACCGGAGGGCGCGGAGACGAGGCGAAGTTTGTTTCCCGCAGTTCCTCCCACAAAAGGGAGTACGTCTGCGTTGAGGAGGTGCTAGCCTCACACAAGAGGCTAGACGGCCACACCACGAAGGAAGGCCTCACCTTCTTCCTCGAGAGAGCTCCACAAAGGTGCTCCCCCTTCTCCACTAAGGCACCGGTCGAGGCGGTGATTCCTTCACAAGGTTGGGGCGAGCTCCACACCACAAGGAGGCTCCCAACAATCCATGGAGCTAGTACAACACCAAGATAGCCTCCATGGATGCACTTCCTCCAATGTCGCACAATAGGAACCCTAACACCAAGATCCACTAAGGAATAGCAAGTATTGGTGAAATCTCTCTTGGTAGAACTATAGATCGAGGTCTCCTCCACCACTCCTCAAAATTTGAGCAAGATTGGTTGGATGGTTGGGGAGATCCTCAAGGATTAAGCTCAGCAAGAATGGAGGAGAGAGAGAGGGAAGAGATGAAAACGAGTTGAAGAAGAAGGGGCCCTTAAATAGGCTCCTCCAAATCCAACCGTTATGTCCAGTTTTTGCCTAAGCGGTACTACCACTTCTGGAAAGCGGTACTACCGCTCTGAGTTCGAATCCCCACAGAACTTGTCCACGTGGACACATTGCGATACTACCGCTCGCGGTACCGCTTGAGGTACCGCAATAGGGTCCAGACCTTACTGGATCCAAAGTGGTACCGAAACGGTACCAGAGCGGTACTGCCGTAACATGTTACGGTACTTGAGCGATACCGTGGGCGGTACTACCGCTTGCAAGCAGTACTACCGCTCAAGGTACCGTAAAGGTACCGTAAGTTGTTCTGTGGGACAAATCCAGCGCAGAACTCTGAGCGGTACCGTGAGGCGGTACCTATAGGGGTAGCGGTACTACCGCTACAGGTACCGGTAGTACCGGCCTGGCTAAAACTAGTTTTCTTCCCTTTTTCTCTCCAGCCATGTCAACTCGCGAAACACACACAAAACCAGAAAACCTACAGCTACCCATAACTACGCTTTAGTCCTCCGATCTTGACGTGTCCAGCGAGGTCACCATGCACTTGCAAATCTAGCAATGATACTCAAGGTACACGGTGAGATAACTCAAGTGTTGTCATCAAACACACAAAACACGGGGTTTAGACTTTGCTCTTTCACATGTTTACTTATTGCACTTGTTATATTGCTTTATGTTGACAATTATCCATGAGATATACATGTTACAAGTTGAAAGCAATTGCTGAAACTTAATCATCCTTTGTGTTGCTTCAATGCCTTCTACTTTGAATCTATTGCTTTATGAGTTAACTCTTATGCAAGACTTATTGATGCTTGTCTTGAAAGTATTATTCATGAAAAGTCTTTGCTATATCATTCAGTTGTTTAGTCATTATCTTTACCATTGCTTTGAATCACTTCATTCATCTCATATGCTTTACAATAGTATTGATCAAGATTATGTTGGTAGCATGTCACTTAAGAAATTATCCTTGTTATCGTTTACCTACTCGAGGGCGAGTAGGAACTAAGCTTGGGGATGCTTGATACGTCTCCAACGTATCTATAATTTCTTATGTTCCATGCTAGTTTTATGACAATACCTACATGTTTTGTTCACACTTTATATCGTTTTGATGCATTTTCCGGAACTAACCTATTAACGAGATGCCGAAGTGCCAGTTCCTGTTTTCTGCTGTTTTTGGTTTCAGAAATCCTACAAAGGAAATATTCTCGGAATTGGACGAAATCAACGCCCAGTATCTTATTTTTCCCGGAAGCTTCCAGAGCACCGAAGAGGGGCTAGAGGGCCCCACCCCACCTGGCAACGCGGCCAAGGGGGGGCGCGCCCCCCTATGGTGTGGCTCCACCAGGACTCCCTCGAGGCCGCCCTTCCGCCTATATAAAGCCTCCGTCGCGAAAACCCTAAAGGATTAAGCCACGGGACGAGAAAAGTTACGCAGCCGCCGCCATCGCGAAGCCAAGTTCGGGGGACAGAAGTCTCTGTTCCGGCACGCTGCCGGGACGGGGAATTGCCCCCGGAAGGCATCTCCATCGACACCACCGCCATCTTCACCGCCGCTGCTGTCTCCCATGACGAGGAGGGAGTAGTTCTCCATCGAGGCTAAGGTCTCTACCGGTAGCTATGTGGTTAATCTCTCTCTCATGTACCTCAATACAATGATCTCATGAGCTGCCTTACATGATTGAGATCCATATGATGAGCTTTGTATCACTATTAATCTATGTGCTACTCTAGTGATGTTATTGAAGTAGTCTATTCCTCCTTCATGATGTAAAGGTGACGGTGTGTGCATCATGTAGTACTTGGCGTAGGTTATGATTGTAATCTCTTGTAGATTATGGAGTTAACTATTACTATGATAGTATTGATGTGATCTATTCCCCCTTTTATAGCTTAAAGGTGACAGTGTGTATGCTATGTTAGTACTCGGCCTAAATTGCAACGGTCTATTATGCTCTAGAGGTTACTTAAACATGAACTCCGAATGTTGTGGCACTTGTTAACTCCGGCTTGAGGGAGCTCTTGTAGCCCTACACAATGAATGGTGTTTGTTATCCAACAAAAGATTGTATGTAGCACAAAGGAAAGTTATTTATTTATGTGATCAATGTTGAGAGTGTCCACTAGTGAAAGTAGGATCCCTAGGCCTTGTTTCCGAATAGAAAAGTTACACCACAGAGAATTGCCTCCCACGCCAGCAAGCTATTTTCTGGCACCGTTTCCAACAAGTTCTGCTACATGTTTACTTGCTGCCATATTTATTTCAGATTGTTATTACCACTCATATTCATCCATATTACTTGTATTTCACTATCTCTTCGCCGAACTAGTGCACCTATAGATCTGACAAGTGTATTAGGTGTGTTGGGGACACAAGAGACTTCTTGTATCTTAATTGCAGGGTTGCTTGAGAGGGATATCTCTGACCTCTACTTCCCTGAGTTTGATAAACCTTGGGTGATTCACTTAAGGGAAACTTGCTGCTGTTCTACAAACCTCTGCTCTTGGAGGCCCAACACTGTCTACAGGAATAGAAGCGTGCGTAGACATCAATATTGTTTTAAAGGCTATATGCATGATTGTGATTGGCATCTTTCCTTTATTTGTTGGAGATATTATAAATTTCAGATTCTATTGTAATACATATCCCTCTAATCGATACCATGTTTAACACTTGTGAGTAGCTTCCCACGTTCCTGAGGGCATAGGATGATCTGGCTATGATTCTATATGATGTGCAATGAGAATGTGGTCAAGTTTTTACACTTTATGTTGTTCTATTATTGTTTTATGCGAACGTCGATATCATATTAACCTATATGGGCTCATAGGGTTGAACTTTAATGTAATGATGAGGGTTCGAAGGGACAGAATGACAAAAACCAATTTCCAATACTTTGAGTTGTATTAGAGGGGTTTATGTCGGGGAACCATGAACTAATTGCTATGGTGGACATTTATGTCTTAAGGATTCATATATTTGCTCACGAAAATGGCTCTAGGACCATCATAAGGGTTTTACTTGCTCATATCTATGGCTACACCTAATTTAGGCTTTGCCCCTAAAGGAATGAAACTTGACAAGATACTCACCATGTTTAGAAATCTAAATGCTAGTAAATCCATGCTGCCCTCGGGAACACTTGTAACATATAATTTCACAGACACACACTTGAGCTTTTCATCTTGCTAAATAGATGATTGGGCTTTCTCTCATTGAGAGCATTTACTTATTGCTATTTACTTCTCGCAGTTTATTTTATTGCAAACTATACACTCAACACATCAAGACTACTGCATCCTTTCTATTGTTTACTTGTCAAATGTGCTAACCAATACCTTCAGATCCTTGTGGGAAATAGTGTTAACCACACTTCATCCGCTCTCTTATGAAGTCTGTAGAAAGGAAATGGTAAAAAATTAATGCAAGAGCAAGCGGGAAAAAAGTTCCACAACTCGAACAATAGAAAAACCAATCGTTGCCCCTGCTAAAGGTGTTTTCCAACAAGGAACTAGCAGAAAAATACAAGGGCGTACAATTGTGCACCCCGCTCAACATATTTAAGGACTCAACAGAAGAGATGAAGAGGCTTGCTAGTCAACTTGGTATGACTATTGCTCAATTGATGGGCGAGGAAGATATCCCCAAGGCTGAACTAGCATATAAATATGCCGTCACGGAGCCTCTCGTCAGAGCTGGGAAAGTCCCGCATCTACCAACAAAAATGAGAAGATTGATGACTGGTGCATGGATGTGATAAGGGAAGGGCGAACCATGCTCATGGTGCAAGTGAAAGAAGAGCATTACTTCCGTGACAACAAGGTGGGTATTATGCTTGAAGAACTTTTCAGCTATACAATCAAGACACCCTCAGCAAATTTCTCGTCAGTTGCTATTGTCTATAAGTGATTTATTTGTGTAATTAAGTTTCTAGCTCAGCTCGTTCATTGCGTGTAACTAACCTCACTATATTTTTTGTACGCTATTTATGCAGAATTAAGATTCAAGAATGCAAAAGACGGAGAATCTATGACATTGGGTTCGTTGACCGATATAATATTCATTGACTTGCTAAGGTTTTTAACTGAACAAATTGAAAGATAGGAATACTATTTCCTTACAACTTCTCATGAGTGTTACTGTCTTGCACACGTTCTATTTTGCTTTCTCGCTGTTTAGTGTTATTGATGAGTTATGCATGCATGTGTATATAAACATG
Source organism: Lolium perenne (assembly GCF_019359855.2). Lineage (NCBI taxonomy): Eukaryota > Viridiplantae > Streptophyta > Magnoliopsida > Poales > Poaceae > Lolium > Lolium perenne. The sequence goes on along the minus strand of NC_067250.2, from coordinate 62,823,884 downwards.
CGCATCTTCCACTAGATTCTGGTAAACATTCAGGGTGACGCTGGAAAAGTTGATACCATGGACCCATGATACATCCAAAACGTATCTACTTTTCCGAACACTTTTGCTATCGTTTGCCCTCTATCTTGTGTGTTTTAAATACAACTAATGCGGACTAACGTTGTTTTCAGCAGAATTGCTCTGGTGTCTCATTTTTTTTTTGCAGAAACCCAACTTTCGGGAAAATTCCCGGAAAATATAGAGAAAACCATATTTCACCTGAAGACGAGACGGAGGGGAGCCACGAGGGGCTCACACCCACCCCTGGCGCGGGCCAGGCCTTGGTCGTGTCAAGGGTGTTCTAGCCGCCTCGGCCACCCCCTCGACCTATCCTTCGCACTATAAGAAGCCCCTGACCTGAAAAAGGAGGGGGGTTCG